>NC_081194.1:37810655-38172321 GCF_902713425.1 Acipenser ruthenus
AATAAAGAATAAAGTATGTTATTTATGTATTTATTGACTGTGTGTTACAATATATATACTGTCAACACATGTAGGCATTTATTTTCCACAGCGGGCAACTTGTAGGCAAACTGCCCACTCCATAGCGTGGGCAAAATGTGGAAAATCTGGCCCATAAACATAATTTACATTATAATTATAATATAATAGTTTTCGTATTACGGGTGATAACATTTCTGTACAAATATAGCTCTCTTATTTTTTTTGGCTCAATTGTACAATACAGTTTTTATTAAATTGATACATTAAGGTAGGCTGTCAAATTGAACTGCTGAGAATTTATGACTAAGGCCCTTTCTTTTGTGCTTTCTGTGAACATAACAAAGCCTTGCCAGGGAATATCATATCTGATGGAATGAAGATATTTGAAGGTTAAAAAAATGTGGCAGGGAAACATTATTTTTTCAGCTGTAATGGAACTTTATTGAGAGAATCATAGAATACAGTTACTTGCTAACATTACTGTATGTCACATTGCTAGGTCTATATGAGGTTAAAATAATGTGGAACAGGAATGCTTTTGTTTTTCATGGACACTACCTGTCAAGAGAATCATAGATTACAGTGTATCAACTTTAAAGACACTATTTTAAATTGTTTGGTCTGTATCACTGATATAGACAGATGTTAAACACAATGTGAAAGTGATATAGTTAACTTTCTCTGTACAACATCAGCAACCTGACTGAAACCATAGAAAGCACATGTGTACCAGCTGTAGAAACACTGTGTCTAGCAAAAAGTGCAAGGGCAAACTATGTTTTTTTCTGAAAGGAATAACAACAATATTAAACAGTATACAACTACAACTTTAGAATAAACAAATACTTCATCCTAGCTGCAATTAAGTTGTTTCTTGCTGATGTTATAACATTAAAATAGTTTTATTCCGTTACCCTTGCAGTTGTTACTAACAGGCTAAGTTTGTAGTGTCTGTATCACTGACATGGCCAAAGTCTACTTTCTATACTCATATAATGGCAGCTATTTTCCATAAAACTGAAAATACTTTATTTGGCATCTGAAATTATTTAATAGATTCCAGTTGAAGAAGTAGCAGCGGCAGGTGTAGGGAAACATAAAAGGGATAAAGACTAAAGACATAAAGACAGTCTAGTCTATACCTGATAAACTTGAAAAGATAAAAATGGAAGCAGGATTTTTGTTTGGCTGAATGCTGAAATGCAGACACCAGGCAAATTAAAGATTATTGAGATGTTATGAAGTACAGTAGCTTTTGACTGCAGTGACTGCTTATTGTAGCTCCAAGAAGAACCGAACTATATAAGTAGATAACAAACTAAGAGCAAGTGACTAAATGAAGGTGGTTGAAGTTTAAGGGTATTGGGAGGGATGGTCATTCATGGATCCCTTTACAAGGTGATTTATTGAAAATTATTCTACCGATAGTTGTGCATGGGAAATAGATGTTGTCATCAGACTTTGTTTCACCAGGGTAAAACCAATTTATCATTAGTAAGCAAAAATAAACTATATGATTTTAGCAAATGTGTTACTTTAAAAAAGTATTGATTATTTTTTTAAGCAAAATGAAGATACAAATCACAAAGATTTCTTTGTTGTTGTTGTTTTGATTAACAAATTCCAAATAAACTATTTACAAGAACAAATATTTACAACAGGTTTTTTTGCCTTTTCTGTGAAATCTACAGTTTCACCTTTTAACTCTTGGGTCTATACAGAAAAATACTATAAACCAGTGGCATAATCTGAGATTACAGATTATTGTCCTGTATTAAGTCTTCAATCTATGAACAGTGAGTCTGTGATGACTTGAATAGTGTATCTATCCATGGAATACATATTTTAAATGCAATAGGTTTTATTTGGTCAGGGAAGCTGGGACCGTTACAGTTTAAATCAAGACTAAAAAATGCTTTTATAAAATGGCTTTTTATCTTAGTGGGTTTTAATGTAATTTTAAAATGGCTGCTTTTGTATTGTGTATAAAATTATTTAAATCTGTTATTTAAATTGTCTGATTATGGCAGTTGTATGTGTGACATGCTATATACAAATGTATTGTGGTTTGTACAGTTTTTCTGCTATATACTGTGCAGTGCTTTCCGATACTTTGTATAAAAAGCGCTATATAAATGCAATAAACACATTTCAGTTTCAAATATTTTTCCCTGTTAGGGCTCATGATTAGTACTGTATTTTTTCACGGTAAAAAATAGCTTATTTCACAACATTTCACAGTGTAAAAATAGTTATTTAAAGATATATCAAGATTAAACATAATATTTATTAAAAGCACAAATAAATAGCTTTGTTACTTCCCCCATATAAAATAGGAAAACCCAGTGGGGAGCATGACGGACGAAATTGAAATGGTGGAAATGACTGCTTCCTAATGCAATTTGTCAAGGCAACGACTAGAAGACAGAATAACTAAAACAGAGGTCAGAGAGCCATTGGCAAACTCAGACCACAACATGGTCTCATTTGAAGTGCTTTTAAAACCCCAAAAGTAATGACTAAAGCTAATGTTTACAATTTTAGAAAAGCAAACTATGAAGGTATGAAACAGAGACTAACAGAAGTAGATTGGAGTAAAATAGAGAAAACATCCACAGAAAAAGGATGACTGTTTTTTAAACATGTAGTACTAGAGGCACAAAACAATTACATCCCAAAAGTAAACAAATCTAAATCTAAAACAAAATGGCCAAAATGGTTTAATAGATCAATTAATAAAATATTCAGCAAAAAAAGGCACTTTAAAAGGGACCAAAAACAAAGTCACAGAAACAGTACTTGGAACTGCAAACACAAGTCAAAGAGGAAGTTAGAAAGGCAGGAGAGAGAGAGAAATCAATATTGCTAAGGGGGCTAAAACCAATTCCAAAATGTTTTACCAATATTATAACAGCAAGAGAACATCCAAAGAGGAGGTTAAATGTCTAAGAGACACAAATGGCAAAATCATAGATGAAGAAAAGAAAATAGCAAATATATTAAATGATTACTTTTCACAGGTTTTTACAAAGGAGGACACGGACAACATGCCCCACATGTCGACCTGTTCCTATTCATTTTTAAATAACTTTAGCATAACAGAGGCAGAAGTGTTAAAGGGACTAGGAGCTCTTAAAATAAATAAATACCCTGGGCCAGATGAGATCCTCCCAATAGTACTCAAAGAAATGAAAGAAGTTATTTACAAACCGCTAACCAAGATCATGCAACAGTCTCTTGACACAGGGGTTGTACCGACAGACTGGAAAATAGCAAACATAATACCGATTCACAAAAAGGGAGACAAAACCGAACCAGGGAACTACAGACCAATGAGCCTGACTTCTATTATATGTAAACTTATGGAAACTATAATAAGATCCAAAATGGAAAATTACCTATATGGTAACAATATCCTGGGAGACAGTCAGCATGTTTTTAGGAAAGGGAGATCGTGTCTAACTAACCTACTAGACTTTTTTGAGGATGCAACAATGAAAATGGATAATTGCAAAGCATACGACATGGTTTATTTAGATTTCCAGAAAGCTTTTGACAAAGTACCGCATAAAAGATTAATTCTCAAGCTGAACGCAGTAGGGATTCAAGGAAATGCATGCACATGGATTAGGGAGTGGTTGACATGTAGAAAACAGAAAGTACTGATTAGAGGAGAAACCTCAAAATGGAGCAAATTTGTGTTTTAACCCAGAAAAAGGGAGATCCTGCAAACAATGCTGCTTAACTAGATTATCCTCAAGGGGATGCCAAGAAGCTGGAGTTTCTGGATGTAACCACATCTTCATAGCCCTGAGCTGGAAAGCCCAATAATAATATTGAAAATGGCAAGAAAGACCCCCAGCGGATTTGGGGTGCTGCAAAGTGGTTAGGTGGATTCTGGATTTTTTATTGTTCCAGATAAATTTGGAGCACAACGAATTAACCTCTGCAATAAATTTTGGGGGAAATGAAAGAGGCAGCATAGAGAATAAAAAAGTGATATGCGGCAGCACATTCATTTTGATTACAGATATTCTGCCATGAAGAGTAATCTGAAGTGGTAACCATCTATTCAAGTCTGACTGTATTTTAGATAACATGCTGCCATCATTTTCTTTCTTGATTAATGACAAAGTTTTGTAAATTTTAATGCCCAAATATGTCGAACTATCTGCACATGTAAGTGTGGGTGCCAGGGTTATAAGTAATGGATCTGTAGCTGTTAAATTTAAAGGGAGCAGAACAGATTTGGTCCAATTAATTCTGTAACCGGAAAAAGAACCAAATAAATTAAACAATTGTAATGCATTAGGGAGGGAATTAGATATATCTGCCAAATATAACAGTACATCATCTGCATAGAGAGATATATGATGCTTAGTGCCCTGATCAATAGGAGTGATCACTGTGCTTTGCCTGACCGCTTGTGCCAGAGGTTCCAGCGAGATGGCAAATAGAAAAGGGCTAAGAGGACAACCTTGTCTGGTTCCTCTTGTCAGCGGAATCTGAGCAGATATCACAGCTCCAGTTCACTACACTAGTACACTAGCAGTTGGAGCGCTATACAATGTGCAAATCATATTGATGAAGGGAGCACCAAAGCCAAAGCGACGTAATACAGCCCACAAATAATCCCATTCCACTCTGTCGAAGTCTCTCAGCATCTAGTGACAGAACAGCAGAGGGCAAGGGAGATTCACGTGCAGAGGGGTAATGAATCCGCCAGGGGTCACAAACAGATGAATCTTTAGTAAATTCCTTTAATACTTGAGTAGTTTTAGGAGACTGCATTGGTGAAGACTGTAATATGTCTAACACTGGGTTGAATAACTGATTGAAATATCCTGCCAATATAATGCCAATATAAATCTCCTGCCAATATAATTGAGGAATATTTCTCAATGATGCCAATGTACATTTCACTTGATCAAAAACCTGCGCGTTAAAAATATTAGGTGCATAAAGAACAGCAATACAGACCTCTATATTGTTCAACACTGTAGTTATATAACAGACTCTCCCTTCTGATTCACTGCCTTTAGAATTAATTTTAAGATTAAGTTGTCCCCTGGCAAGAATAAGAACCCCCCCCTATGTTTACTCTGAGCAGAAGTGTGCGCCACCACCTTTTAATGTTCATTTTGAAATCAAGTAACGTCACCTGAAAGCAAGTGAGATTCCTCTATACACGCAATGTCAGTTTTTTTCCTTCAAAGATAATCTAAGCATTGCGCTCTCTTTACAGGGTGATTGGCCCCACGCAAATTCCAGGAACTAATAACCACACTACCCATGGTCAAAGAAAGGAATAAAGATGCAAAAAACAGAATAAGATAGATACATAACACTCATAGAAAAAATAAATAGAATATGGAGAAATGTCACTGGCTCGGCACTCATCAAGTAGTAACATACTGTAGTATAACTACATGGCATTGTTAGGTACACAGCAAAACAAACCAAAGAGAAAATCCAATAGTCATATTCACCCCTCCTTGTCAACCCCTCCCCACCCTCCCCTCCACCAACCCTGCAATCCCTGTGAACCAAAATACCATGAGGGGGCTCACTAGAACCTAAAACCACCTCAAATATACAAAAAAAAGAACGCAAGCTGAACAACTGCAACCAGCATAAAACTATCCCCAACTCAAAAAAGTTATATATATTGTAAACGATCCAGTAGACACGTGCTGCTAAACTGTTTCTTTCCCGTTCCACCAACTAGCACAGACTCAATACGTTTGCAGGCAAGTAATTTTTATTTACAATATTTACATAAAATAAACAGTTTCTGTCACGGTTCTCGCCCTGTACGGGCCACTGACTAACTCACTTCTTCAACCCTCTCTAGCTATATCAGGATAGGGAGATAGCGAAAGAAGTCCAAGGATCCTCCGACCGAAGTGGGTTAGCCCGCGGGCAAGAACAGGGCCAGCTCTCCTCCCTAGAGCTGGCCTGAGTCACCGGCAGGTGTAGGTTGAGCTCCCTCTGCTGGAGTATATCTGCCACACAGGTCACTATCCACCAGACTCCCTCTGCTGGAGTAGTCCCGTAACACAGGTAAGAACAAGACAGGCTCCCTCTGCTGGAGTCGTCCTGTAACACAGGTAAGTATTAGATCGGCTCCCTCTGCTGGAGTAGTCCTGTAGCACAGGTAAGAACAAGACAGGCTCCCTCTGCTGGAGTCGTCCTGTAACACAGGTAAGTATTAGATCGGCTCCCTCTGCTGGAGTAGTCCTGTAGCACAGGTAAGAACAAGACAGGCTCCCTCTGCTGGAGTCGTCCTGTAACACAGGTAAGTATTAGATCGGCTCCCTCTGCTGGAGTAGTCCTGTAGCACAGGTAAGAACAAGACAAGCTCCCTCTGCTGGAGTAGTCCTGTAACATAAGTAAGAACAAGGCAAGCTCCCTCTGCTGGAGTGGTTCTAGATCACTGGTAATTACAAGACAAGCTCCCTCTGATGGAGTAATCCTGGGACACAGGTAAGTGGAAGAATGAATCAGTTTTTAATGAAGACTTCCAGAAAAACAGCGATGACCCCAGACGTCCAGAGAAATGAACAAGGATAAAAAAGTTATATCCGGGCTGTTGAGAAAGAACCCCTGCAGCCAACTCCCGGTCATCCACAAAAGCAAATGGTGTCTCTTCTAAAGCCAGTGTCCATTTTTTTTTGTATTCATTATATGCAACGTGTCTTGTGTCTGTGTTATGAATAAACGATGTCTTGCACTTCCAGTCTCGCAAGCCCGTTCTTTCTGGTTATTATTTACTGTCTCAGCAACACGTAAACAACCAATACCTCTCTGGGTTATAAAGCATATAGCACAACATGCTATGGTTGTGGCGGTGCACAACCGCATAGCACAGAATACCGCGGGTCTCTTTCAAATTGCTACGGAGTATACTATCTTCAAGTCTCACCCCGACAACAGAAAATAAAAATAAAAATAAATTTTAACAAACAAAAAGGCTACCTCAACAAGAGGAAAAACCGCACTTTAAACAAAACTAAATGCCGACTATATTTTAACACAAACGATAGTTTTACCTTGTGCTCTCTTTCTTTTTAGTTGTTTTCCCAACACACTGGAGCTTGCACGCTATTTCCTTTCAGGACAACCGGGCCGTTTTCCCCACACTCCCCCCTATGGCTCTGCCCTGTTCCTTTTTAAACCCAGAAACCCCACCCCATTAATTGCCACTCGGATTTCTGGGTTGTGTAGTTTCTTCCTTAGCGCCGCCATTTCTTAAAGGCGACGCTATCCTTTCCTCACAATATATATATAAGAAAATAAGAAAATAAGAACGTTTACAAACGAGAGGCCATTCAGCCCAACTTGCTCGTTTCGTTGTTAGTAGCTTATTGATCCCAGAATCTCATCAAGCAGCTTCTTGAATGATCCCAGGGTGTCAGCTTCAACAACATTACTGGGGAGTTGGTTCCAGACCCTCACAATTCTCTGTGTAAAAAAGTGCCTCCTATTTTCTGCTCTGAATGCCCCTTTATCTAATCTCCATTTGTGACCCCTGGTCCTTGTTTCTTTTTTCAGGTCAAAAAAGTCCCCTGGGTCAACATTGTCTATACCTTTTAGGATTTTGAATGTTTGAATCAGATCGCCGCGTAGTCTTCTTTGTTCAAGACTGAATAGATTCAATTATTTTACCCTGTCTGCATACGACATGCCTTTTGAACCCGGGATAATTCTGGTTGCTCTTCTTTGCACTCTTTCTAGAGCAGCAATATCCTTTTTGTAACAAGGTCACCAGAACTGAACACAATATTCTAGGTGAGGTCTTACTAATGCATTATAAAGTTTTAACATTACTTCCCTTGATTTAAATTCAACACTTCTCATATCTTGTTGGCCTTTTTTATAGCTTCCCCACATTGTCCAGATGAAGACATTTCTGAGTCAACATAAACTTGTCTTTTTCATAATTACCTTCTTCAATTTCAGTATCTCCCATATGATATTTATAATGCACATTTTTATTTCCTGCATGCAATACTTTACACTTTTCTCTATTAAATTTCATTTGCCATGTGTCTGCCCAGTTCTGAATGCTGTCTAGATCATTTTGAATGACCTTTGCTGCTGCAACAGTGTTTGCCACGCCTCCTATTTTTGTGTCGTCTGCAAATTTAACAGGTTTGCTTACTATACCAGAATCTAAATCATTAATGTAGATTAGGAATAGCAGAGGACCTAATACTGATCCCTGTGGTACACCACTGGTTACCTCGCTCCATTTTGAGGTTTCTCCTCTAATCAGTACTTTCTGTTTTCTACATGTTAACCACTCCCTAATCCATGTGCATGCATTTCCTTGAATCCCTATTGCATTCAGTTTGAGAATTCATCTTTTATGCGGGACTTTGTCAAAAGCTTTCTGGAAATCTAAATAAACCATGTTGTATGTTTTGCAATTATCCATTGTCAATGTTGCATCCTCAAAAAAGTCAAGCAGGTTAGTTAGACACGATCTCCCTTTCCTAAAACCATGCTGACTGTCTCCCAGGATATTGTTACCATATAGGTAATTTTCCATTCTCTGGCCCAGGGGATTTATTTATTTTAAGAGCTCCTAGTCCCTTTAACACTTCTGCCTCTTTTATGCTAAAGTTATTTAAAACTGAATAGGAACAGGTCGACATGTGGGGCATGTTGTCCGTGTCCTCCTTTGTAAGAACTTGTGACAAGTAATCATTTAATATATTTGCTATTTTTTTTCTTCATCTATGATTTTGCCATTTGTGTCTCTTAGACATTTACTCCTCTTTGAATGTTCTCTTGCTGTTATAATATTGGAAAAACATTTTGGAATTGGTTTTAGACCCCTTAGCAATGTTGATTTCTATCTCTCTCTTGGCCGTTCTAACTTCCTCTTTGACTTGTGTTTGCAGTTCCAAGTACTGTTTCTGTGACTTTGTTTTTGTCCCTTTTAAACGCTCTGTAAAGTGCCTTTTTTCGCTGAATATTTTTTAAATTGATCTATTAAACCATTTTGGCCATTTTGTTTTGATTTAGATTTGTTTACTTTTGGGATGTAATTGTTTTGCGCCTCTAGTACTACATTTTTAAAAAACAGTCATCCTTTTTCTGTGGATGTTTTCTCTATTTTACTCTGATATACTTCTGTTAGGCTCTGTTTCATACCTCCATAGTTTGCTTTTCTAAAATTGTAAACATTGTCATTGCTTTTGGGGTTTTAAAAAATACTTCAAATGAGACCATTTCAATTTCATCCGTCGTGCATCTGCTCCTGGTTCTTGCTAAACTAGCCATTTACAAGACCAAGAAGCGTAAGATTATCGTTGAGGGTCTCTTTGACTGTGGGGCCATGTTCAGGGCCCAAGTCCAGTCCCGGGTTAAGTTAGAGCACGCCCATGCGGAGTCCGCTGGCAAAATGACATCTTTTGTCGACCAGTGGGCTCTAGGGGGTGTGCTCTGTACCACCTCCCGTTTCGTTTTGAACATTTAATTTAGAGCCCTTTTAACCAACCTTTTCATTAAATTAGTTAAGGCCTAGTCCTTGTTAGCACCCCTATTTGTTTAGGGGTGCTAAACTGAATTTTTTCTCTGGCTGCCTTTGGGTGGCTGGTGCACCGGTGGTGTAGTCCGCCCACTGGGCCTTAAATAGGACTACTACTACAACCACAACTAAAACAAAACAAATGCAAAACAATACACTGCACAGGGGTACCCCGTTCTAAAAATAAATAAACAATACATTTAAACAGCAGGGCTTTCTACCGCCCTGCTACAGACACCAACAATCTTTCTTTCTTGTGTACACTGAAAAGTACACAAACCGGTCAGAAAAGCCATGTGCATCTGTGGTAGGGTGTGGGAAGACACGAGACAGACACCAAGTTCAACTATGAAACGCCGGCACAGGTGCCCAGATTTATTAGGGGGAGCTTAGTTGGCAGATGTTTCCTTTTTAGTTCAGGGCACTCTACCAACAATGGTATTGTGCCCCGTCTTCATACAACATACGCAGATGTGTAATCCAAAGTAACAATAAGTGAAAAGGCGAAAGAAAAAAGGAAAACAAAATACTTTAAGGAAACACTACAAAATAAAGTGTGTAGATTTTTCCCGCAGCTTGTTGCTCCCTTGTGGTGGGAGCCCCGAGGAACAGGTACTGTCTGGACCCTCTCATACACTGTGGGACAGCTCAGTCCCGCTAAACTCGCTAACTAAAAACAGTGTTACAGTAAATAAACCATGTTACAGTGTTACAGTAAATAACCCATGTGGCTTGCTTGCACCCCGGGATGTAAGCCTTGCGCTGAATTGCCACTCCGTCTCTCCGAGTCGCTGCTCCAGAGGCTCTGACTTTAAAGGATTCGGCCGTGAAGTCACGCTCCACTATGTTTCCTGTATGAGCCAGAGAGGATACAAAACAGCGCCTATTTATTAATTCATTCACCCCGTGTAGTCCCACCCCCCAGCCAATGACAGAACGTCAGCCGATCTCCTCACAGCTGAGTCCCATCAACAAAACATAGCCTGACAGCGTGGGAATACACAGAGAATACGAACCCCCTACAGGCTCCCGCATGCACCTGACGGTCAGTCCAAATCTCTCCCCTCTCACAGCATCAAAAAACACTGGGTAAACTGCACATACCCCTTCAGTTAATGCTTGAGACCGCATAGTAAGACATACATCTCTTCTGAAATTGGAACTCAAACCAATATTACCTCAATATTATCCATATTTTAGAGATCATGGTCTTGTAATGGAGATGTAGGTGTGTATGGCAGTGAGGTACTTGTTCTCTGTAGATGAATACATTCCAGTCCTGGACTTCCACTTCTGGTAACAAGGGCCATAAACTCCTACAGTGCTCAGATTCACAGTCAATGACCTGTGCAGTGACAGATTTGCGGATATGGATTGGTGCCCTTTGTCCACTTTTCTGTTGCAGTAAAATACATACCATTTATTAGATCAACACAATAAATAGGATCCTTTAGTGTTCCATGTTGATGCAGAGCATGACGTCGCAAAGATGCATGACTTCCAAACCTTGCTTTGCAGGTATTGCATTGTAGTGGTTTAACTTGTGGGAAGGGTGTCATTTTTACTCCAGGACTGGTTTCAGTGTCAGGGCAGCAGTGTGGAGTAGTGGTTAGGGCTCTGCACTCTTGACTGGAGGGTTGTGGGTTCAATCCAAGATGGGGGACACTGCTGCTGTACCCTTGAGCAAGGTATTTTACCTAGATTGCTCCAGTAAAAACCCAACTGTAAAAATGGGTAATTGTATGTAAAAATAATGTGTAAAAAATAATGTAATTCTATGTAAAAATAATGTGATATCTTGTAACAATTGTAAGTCACCCTGGATAAGGGCGTCTGCTAAGAAAATAAATAATAATAATATTAATAATAATAGGTTCATTTCTCTTTGGATCTGGTGTTTCTAATAGAAGGTAATGGACAGTCTTTAATGATGATACACAATGTATGGCAATATATTTTGGGGTGCTCTACTCGCATGACAGTTTTGAAATTAAATTTTGCTTATTTCATCAGATTTTTAGTACTGTATTTGCTAGTAACTATTTTCTAATAATCATTGAGGAGTTGAACATTTCTGGAAGGTTTAAACATCTTTTGCATATACTGTGCTCCACTAAATAACGGAGCAAAGATGTCAAGATTTTTGAGCTTGGTGACACTCACTCAGCCCTCAACTTGCAAGTGAAACAATATGCATTCCAGACTTAGCTGTTAATGGTCAGAAGTCCATATGACCAAAACCATTACATAGAAAACGCCTTTTGGTAAACAGATGCAAATCAATGTTTGCGATCAAGTAGAATGGAAGTGAAAGACAAGATTACATTGGCTCAAGAAACAATCAAATTCTTATTATTGATAATCAATCTTGGCTGGATGTCAGCCTACAGATGAAGTACATGCTGCTGCAGATATTTGGTTAAATACTGCAGTTAATGCAAAGGAGTATTATAATCACCTATCAACCCTTATTAATAAAATATAAATGTTAAAATACTAAGAGACACTATAGGGATTACATTTATTTAATTATAAGGGAATATTTTAAAAATACAGACAAAGTAAGCTTACCTGTGATGTCCTTTATGTTTAATTAAGCAGCCTGTAAAACAAAAATAAATGGGCTGTGTAGATACTTAATCATTCTTTAAAAAAATCACACACTATAACAAATGCTTTTGTAATCCTAAAAAGTTCAATACAAAAGTTGTAGGACTTAAATGTCTTACCATGTTTCCCCAAGTGTTTCTTAAAGGTATGCTGTCATTAAACAATGCTTTTGCACCTGTGACAATGCCAGTGGCTTCTGTTTACTTCAGCACAATAACAGTGAATGAAGCAGTTGTGACTGTGAAAATAAACAAAGTAATGCTTATTTAAGGAACAGGTGTAGAAGAATATTACATTTATGAGAACAAGTTAGTGAACAGATCGAAAATACCCTACCTGCCGTAATGAAGTCAACTGCTGAGTTGCGGTCTCTCCTGAGAATAGCGTCATCTTCACAAATGTTGTCATCTTCAACCCTTTATATTTAACTTTGAAGCTCTTTACCTTTGATTGGTGGTCTTTCATTGGTGGCTTAAACTGGTGCCTTCAGGAATCCATACATTCTATTGTAGTGATCAGCATAACAAAAGCCTCAAACCAATACGCTTGCAAATGTGAAAAGTAGGGGAGACCGGGGTTGGTTGTCACACTTTTTACTCTTTATTATTTTTCTCAATCTGGTGACATTCTGCAAGGTTCTGTTCTTCGTTATATTGAAGAATAGCTCTTCACGTACAAATTGATGTTTTTTATTTCAGCGTAACTTTATTCCAAATATCATATTTAGATGGTTGAAAATGCGCCGGTCACCTGTGACAACCTGCCCCATACTGGGGTTGGTTGTCACACAATATGGGGTTGGTTGTCACAAAGTATGTTCCTTGTTTTACAGTAGACAATAATGCAACTTTTTTTTTTTTTTAAATAACATAAAGTTTCTACTGTGTACAATGACAGAAAAAGTTGTATTTTTTTTACTTTTTATGTGAACATAAAAAGTATAGACCTATATATATTTGAAATGTTGACCCATGCTAAAAATAATACCACAGCCTCCACAGAACCAGAGAACAAACAGTAAATAACTTAAATAAGCATTATATGGTGACATATCCCACATGTTGGTGTAAAAAAAGTAGAAAGAAAAAATATAAGACTTCTTCCTATAGGATTTATATGTGACAACAAACCCCAAAACCTGCCCCAACCCGACTTTACATGACAATTTAATTCTCTCAGTACTAGAACCTACTGGTTTTGTTTTTAAAACAAAAGATAGCCAGTATCTGGTTCTATTAATATGGCCATCAGTTCAAACAAACTCCAATAGTACTAAGAGTTATAACATGAATAACAAGATACACATTTTTTACTTTGGGTATGAAAAAAATGAAATATGCGCTAACCTTTATGTTAGATGGAACTGACCTTAAATTACAAGATGGTTGAGTTGTAGACAATAGAACACACATTTCAGTGTAAGTATCACCTGCCTGCACCATCTAGTGTCATAGTAATGAGCACTGTGACAACCAACCAGTGTGACAACCAACCCCGGTATGCCCTACTTTGAATTTGTTGTTAGACATAGCCTATACACTTACATTAATGATATTACTGTAAGTTAAGTATGAGACAATGCAACAATGATTAGTCAAAAGGAAAAATCATAATAAAACTGTAAAAACAATATAACGTAACAGCAGCATGCGAGTGGTCCCGTGCATATACAGACAATTGAGAACTGCTTGAGTTGTCTGAAGCCCATTATTATTAGATATAATAATTATTAATTACTATCACTGTGTAGTAGGTGATATCTTTTTGCTAATTAATTTTAATTAAGTAATGATTGAATTAACGCTGCGCCATTTTCCAGCAATTTGCGCACCTGTATATAGCTGCAGTGTCACTTGGCAAATCAAGACTGTTTGTTGTGGTTGCTTTGTTTGGGTCTCCCTGCTGCTATTGACGGTATGATTTAAATCAAGAAAACCACTCTCTCCCTGTTTGTTTGTTGTGTGTCGATCACCCCTGTTTCTAAATGCTTTTATTTTGTTTTATTGGTATTGTAGGGTGAACAGTGACACGAGAAACGATCTGATCAGTCCGGTTCACCCGAGGTAACGTGTGTTTTGTTTTTTTGTTGTAATTATTTTAGACAGTTTACTTGGTTTTAATAAATAATAATAAAATTAACATAGTTGGTGTTTTGTTTGAAGTAAACTTTCTGAACTGTATTCTTTTTGTGGTTACACATATTTGTTTGTTTTCCTTCTATAGGAGACGTGTTGGCCACTGTTTAGTTTGTTTTGTTTCTGTTTTGCTTTTGTGGAATTGGCTAGTTTTCATTATTCTCAGCATTGTTTGCTGATTGTTTTGTGTGGTGTTGTGTTTGTATGTTTTTTTTCTGTTTGATTCTAACAACCAGAACAGAATATATGTAGCATTTTTTATAGGTTTAATAGACGACTGTAAGCTAACAAATCTGAGTGCAAGCCTTTGGGTTAAAGAATTGTAACGAGTATATATTGAGTGTGGTGTTGAAGTTATTTCTCATTGGTTTTGAGCACATTTAAGATTTGTTGGCACTTTATTAATTACTTTCGGGTTGTATTTTGTTTATTTGTATTGAAACACTTATTTTGTATTCTTTCTTTTTGAGCACTTTCTTCTCCAGGTGTCGTGGCATACGGGAGAGGCGGCTGTCCTGACTTCATTGTGCTTCATCAACGCATTGATTTGAACCTAATATATCATATAATAATGTTAGGTTACTTACCGTAACCCTGGTTCCCTTTCAATTCGAAGATGACCACCACTACATTAGGTATGGGATATTCCTACCCTTCGGGTAGGTATTGCTGAGCTCTCTATACCAGAGCTGCCGAAAGGCCCCTTCCTGGGGTGATGCACTCGGTCCTGCCTATTCTTGATGTGATAGGTGTTACAAAAACTTGGTTGTCTGAGAGTGATGGAGACGAATATAATATTAGTGGGTACACACTGTATAGGAAATACAGGCAGGACAGAAGAGGCGGAGGGGTAGCGCTATACATAAGAAATAGTCTTGAAGCCCAGGTGTTAAATCAGGACAAAGAAAACAACACCAAATCAATATGGGTCAGAATAATGTACAAAAATTCAAAGGGCATAATAATAGGAGCATGCTATAGACCGCCAAATTCAGACGCAGACCAAAAAATTCTGTTATACAATGACATTAGAAATGTGTGTAGAAAAGGATAAGCTATACTAATGGGGGATTTCAACTTCCCCCATATAAAATGGGAAAACCCGGTGGGGAGCACAACGGACGAAATTGAAATTATTATTATTATTATTTATTTCTTAGCAGACGCCCTTATCCAGGGCGACTTACAATCGCAAGCAAATACAAATACATTCAAGTGTTACAATACAAGTCATACAATAAGAGCAAGAAATACAATAATTTTTTTCAAGTGTGACAAACCACAATTCAATAATACAGCAGATAATAGTGAAAGTTACATCAGGATATGATTAAATAGTGATAGTTACATCAGGATATGATTAAGTACAAAATACTATAGGTTAAACACTTGGCAGATTACAATATTCTGAAGTACAGGATTAAATGTAGTAAAATAGGGGGCAGATAAGAGCAAAATAAAGCATATTTAAATGAAGGGTGATAGTGTCCCAGGATACAACAGAGGAGTTCTACAGGTGCTGTTTGAAGAGGTGAGTCTTAAGGAGGCGCCGGAATGTGGTCAGGGACTGGGCAGTCCTGACCTCTGTAGGAAGGTCGTTCCACCACTGCGGAGCAAGGGTGGAGAAGGAGCGGCTCGGGAGGCAGGGGAGCGTAGCGGAGGTAGAAATGGTGGAAATGACAAATGACTGCTTCCTAACGCAATTTGTCAAGGCACCGACTAGAGGGGAGGCATGCCTTGACTTAGTCTTTTCAAATAATGAAGACAGAATAACTAAAACAGAGGCCAGAGAGCTATTGGCAAACTCAGACCACAACATGGTCTCATTTGAAGTATTTTTTAAAACCCCAAAAGTAATAACTAAAGCTAAGGTTTACAATTTTAGAAAAGCAAACTACAAAGGTATGAAACAGAGACTAACAGAAGTAGATTGGAGTAAAATAGAGAAAACATCCACAGAAAAAGGATGGCTGTTTTTTAAAAATGTAATACTAGAGACGCAAAACAATTACATCCCAAAAGTAGACAAATTTAAATCTAAAACAAAATGGACAAAATGGTTTAATAGATCAATTTAAAAAAATTCAGTGAAAAAAGGCACATTACAGAGCATTTAAAAGGGACCAAAAACAAAGTACACAGAAAGAGTACTTGGAACTGCAAACAAAAGTCAAAAAGTTAGAAAGGCCAAGAGAGAGAGAGAAATCAATATTGCTAAGGGGGCTAAAACCAATTCCAAAATGTTTTTCCAATATTATAACAGCAAGAGAACATTCAAAGAGGAGGTTAAATGTCTAAGACACACAAACGGCAAAATCATAGACGAGGAAAATAAAATAGCAAATATATTAAATTATTACTTTTCACAAGGAGGACACGGACAACATGGCCCACATGTCAACCTGTTCCTATCCAGTTTTAAATAAATTTAGCATAACAGAGGCAGAACTGTTAAAGGGACTAGGAGCTCTTAAAATAAACAAATCCCCTGGGACAGATGAGATCCTTCCAATAGTACTCAAAGAAATGAAAGAAGTTATTTACAAACCGCTAACCAAGATCATGCAACAGTCTCTTGACACAGGGGTTGTACCGACAGACTGGAAAATTGCAAACGTAATACCGATCCACAGAAAGGGAGACAAAACCGAACCAGGGAACTACAGACCAATAAGCCTGACTTCTATTATATGTAAACTTATGGAAACTATAATAAGATCTAAAATGGAAAATTACCTATATGGTAACAATATCCTGGGAGACAGTCAGCATGGTTTTAGAAAAGGGAGATCGTGTCTAACTAACCTGCTTGATTTTTTTGAGGATGCAACATGGACAGTATATAATTGCTAACCATAGGACATGGTTTATTTAGATTTCCAGAAAGCTTTTGTCAAAGTCCCGCATAAAAGATTCATTCTCAAACTGAACGCAGTAGGGTTTCAAGGAAATGCATGCACATGGATTAGGGAGTGGTTAACATGTAGAAAATAGAAAGTACTGATTAGAGGAGAAACCTCAAAATGGAGCGAGGTAACCAGTGGTGTACCACAGGGATCAGTATTTGGTCCTCTGCTATTCCTAATCTAAATTAATGATTTAGATTCTGGTATAGTAAGCAAACTTGTTAAATTTGCAGACACAAAAATAGGAGGAGTGGCAAACACTGCTGCAACAGCAAAGGTCATTCAAAATGATCTAGACAGCATTCAGAATTGGGCAGACACATGGCACATGACATTTAATAGAGAAAAGTGTAAAGTACTGCACACAGGCAATACAAATGTGCATTATAGATATCATATGGGAGATACTGAAATTGAAGAAGGAATCTATGAAAAAGACCTAGGAGTTTATGTTGACTCAGGAATGTCTTCATCTAGACAATGTGGGGAAGCTATAAAAAAGGCCAACAAGATGCTCGGATATATTGTGAGAAGTGTTGAATTTAAATCAAGGGAAGTAATGTTAAAACTTTCCAATGTATTAGTAAGACCTCACCTAGAATATTGTGTTCAGTTCTGGTCATCTCGTTACAAAAAGGATATTGCTGCTCTGGAAAGAGTGCAAAAAAGAGCAACCAGATTTATCCCAGGTTTAAAAGGCATGTCGTATGCAGACAGGCTAAAAGAATTGAATCTATTCAGTCTTGAACAAAGAAGACTACACGGTGATCTGATTCAAGCATTCAAAATCCTAAAAGGTATAGACAATGTCGACCCAGGGGACTTCTTTGACCTGAAAAAAGAAACAAGGACCAGGGGTCATAAATGGAGATTAGATAAAGGGGCATTCAGAACAGAAAATAGGAGGCACTTTTTTACACAGAGAATTGTGAGGGTATGGAACCAACTCCCCAGTAATGTTGTTGAAGCTGACACCCTGGGATCCTTCAAGAAGCTGCTTGATGAGATTCTGGGATCAATAAGCTACTAACAACCAAACGAGCAAGATGGGCCGAGTGGCCTCCTCTCATTTGTAAACTTTCTTATGTTCTTATGTTTATTTCATGAATGAAGCTGAAGAGTTATAAGTGACCATGGAAGTCATCTCAGCCCAGTAATATTCAATGCTTTATTTTTTAAGTGGATGGAAAACGGTAAACACTATTTGCAAGATATAAATGGTAAAACAAACCAAACATAGAAATACACATTTTTTATTGGTTTAAATTAACTGCTAGCCGGAGTTAACTGTATTCAAGAACAACATTCATAATTGCCGACCTGCAGACAAGGGGGCGTGTCGCTCGCATGCCTCATGCCGATGTGGTTATTTTCTCCTGCTGGAGGTTCAAAACAGTTCAGAATCGGCCTCAAACCACTTATTCTTCCTTCCCACAATTTATTTCATTACACACCACACTCCCGCTGTCCTTATTGTAATACGGAAACGTTGGCGAAATTCGTAATGATGTTTCACAGTCTGAAGTCTTGTATATCTCTTAGCTTTTCCTGGTATGTGTTCCCTTTGTGACGTCATGCCAACTTCGTGCATCTCCGGTGTGTTGTCGGTATTTACCCGAATTACTGATAGTTTTATGTCTCTCAGTGCTCTAAAATTGATCATGGAGATTTAATTTCTTGCTCATTATGAAAGTAAATGAAGTAGGACCCCAAAGCCAGAAAAAAAATGATTTTCTTTCTGAGATATGGACTTTAAACAATAAGGCACAAGAAGGCATGCATGGGTTGCGCTGGATATTGTCACTTCTTGGTGCGTTGTTGTCAAGTGAAAAAAAAAAAAGTTTTAATAAAGACTTTAAATAACTATAAAAACCTTGCTATATGTGTTTCAATTAATTTTCCTGACTTTAAATAACTATAAAAAATAAAAAGAAACCTTGCTTAGCTGTGTATCTGAGGTGCTGCTTCCTGCATATTCTACGTAACATTGTTGCTATGTAATTCATTCCCATTGGCTCTAAGCGCAATGCTTTGTTGGGATGAAGATTATTAATTAAGTAATTAATTTAAAGGCAAATTGTATTTAAAAAAAAGCCAGTCATTTAAGCATTTAACAGCCAATTTGTGTGGTATTAATTTCATTTCTAGTTGTTGTTGTTATTATTATTATTATTATTATTATTATTATTATTATTATTATTATTATTATTATTATTATTATTATTATTGTACCTGTAAAGATGAGTGCACGTAGTAAGAAGAGAGAGTGAAGAAAGGCGAGAGTCGGGTGGTTAAGACATCGCGTGTAATGTAAATGCTATCGAAAAATATTAAAATATCCACATTTGACAATTAATGAAGTCAGCTTCACAAAACGACGGCTGATACCAACTAAACGGAGTAAAATAAATCTGAATATATGACATCTGGATCCGACCGAAGTTACAGAAAATGACTCGTATGTACTACAAATGAAATATCAAAACAGCGTCTTGTTTAAAATAGCAAACTGGTTCGTAGCGCAAATGAATATAAACTGGAAGATATGACAAGACAACTTGATGTTTTCAGTATCTTCCATGACAGCAGGTATTTTGACAGGCGTTTTCATTGATTTGGTTGGTGCAGTGATACGTGGTTAGCACAGATGCAGTGATTTGCTTTTACTACTATTACTACTATGCTTAATACTACTATTAAGTAAAATAAATACATCATAGAAATAAACAAAAGAAAAAAACGTCTGTGATGCAACAAACTAAAACACCTGTACATCAGAAGATGAATTCAGCTTATAAAGAAAGAGTGGAAAAAACAGGCAGAAACTATTTTCATATTTCAATAACTCTCAAATATTGCTTATTATTAGTTGTACTCTTAGTATGTTACTTAAATGTACATTTCCTTAAAATATGTTATACATCTGTTGAGGTGAGGTCAGGTCACATATATTTAAAAAGGACAAGTAGATTTTTAAGAAGGACAGATTTTTCAAGCATTTTGTCCCATGGACAACAAGTTTCTTTTTAGAAATTGGCCACCCCTGTCCTTTGTTTTGATGATTCAGTCTTTATTGAATGCAAAATATCACTATATAAGCTACAAGATGTACCGGTCAGATCTTTTGCTGCATAATCACAATATGCATACACAGATACAAAATACACCCACACACACCAACACGCACATACACATACGCATAAACACATACTGTGGTTATCTGTCCATATTTAAATAGGCACGGTATTAAAGATGATTAAAGACAAAGGATCTTTATTTTAGAAGACTACCTAAATTCCCTTTTTAAGAAGTTCAAGTAAAATGAAAAGTTATGTTCAAGTACAATGTACATGTACAGTAGAAATCTCTTCTTCCTCTGTCTACTGCCTACTGTGTGTCAAAAAAAAAGTGAAGCGACGCGAAGCGCTGTTGT
Source organism: Acipenser ruthenus (assembly GCF_902713425.1). NCBI lineage: Eukaryota > Metazoa > Chordata > Actinopteri > Acipenseriformes > Acipenseridae > Acipenser > Acipenser ruthenus. The sequence goes on from NC_081194.1 coordinate 37,831,299, forward strand.
GTCCAGGCCTTTAGGGTGCTAAAAGGCATGGTGTAAACATAGATACACAGTATAAAAATGCAGGAATTAATGAATGGGTTAACTCTGCATTTGCTTTCACTTTGAAACTTTTTACTCCTACGCACTCACCAGCTGTATCGTTGGCTTTGATGCCTCTCGTGACGACATGTTCTGGCTAAATTGAACTACAACAGTATTACATTGAAAGTCTTAAATAGAGTGTATACAATCTACATGAACACTTTTACCCTTGTCCAGTATACTACATAAACATTAATGTGATTTCTACAGTAAGTAGTCATACTTTAATTGAATACAGATTAAAGCTAGTTAGCCGTGTATTGCAGTGTTTTATATCAGACTGCAAGCACCAGCCGAAAAGGGTAGCTGCTTCAGATTTCCTATAGTAGCTCATGCTAATCTTGTAAAGAAGTGGTATGTCGGTTTGTGCTAATCTGTATTAATAAAATGAATAAGAAATATCCAAAACGATTTGTGTATATAAATGCCATTTGTAGACCAAAGTGATTTTCTGTTTTGAACATTACTCTTTTCCATTTGATAGTCATTTCCACAAGCAACAGTTAACAAAATTGAAAAAAAATATTAAAGAAAGAAAAAAATAGAGCTTACTGTAGAAATCACATTCATGTTTACAGAAAATTCAACAGAAACAAACTGAAAAGTGTAAAATCAACAGTGTTCGAAATTGCAAGCAGATTTTTAAAAATGTATTATTTATTTATTTAGGTGCTTGAAAGTATGTTACTCAATCTTGGAAGACTACACATAAATGTTAAGGACTGGTTGATTCCATTAATATTTTTAGACTCTTAAAATTGGTCGCTTTTTTGTATAAAATGCTAAAGAAAAAATGGAGTACATGAAAAAATAGAAAACAAAACACAGCTCACACTTACCTTTTCTATATTCAAATTTGCTACCCATTACTACTGCTTCTTATCTTATGTCTTTAGAAATTGCTTCACATTTTTCTCTTCTGGCTCACTTGGTATTATGGTATCTATATAATGTGACATTGTTTGTTTTTGTGCCTAAAATATAATTTATCTGTTTCATTGGTGTCTGATTCTGTCTTTCACCACTTTTTTTTTCTGTGTAATAAATTATTGCAAAGCCAAACAGTTTACTTAAATATGTGGACTTTACTTACTTTGAAAATGACTGTGTTAGACAAGTTTCTGGTTTTAAAATGATGAAATAAATAAATTATTTTGTAATTACTTTTCATAGACACATATGAGTAACTTTTACTTGCTCTTAAATCTCTTTAAATCGGGATGCCAAAAAGTTAAGACTTATTTTGTTACACTTATTTTGAATGTTCTGTCCCTATTAACACATATTTAGGCCCAGGATATGCATTTTTAGACCCCTGCAAAACCCTGAAATTCGTTTTCAGTGGGGGGTGTCGCCACTTGCACCCGCTTCTGGGAGGACCCCCATACCCCTCTGCACCCGTGCTGGGGGAGGAGCCCCATGCCCCCCTGCACCAGAGGTGGGGGAGAACCCACATACCCCCCTGCCTTCTACTTAAGATTTCTAGCCTCCTACTTTTCAATGAAAAGGAAAAGACTGATATGTAAGCAATAAGACCTGAGACAGAGGACATTGCCAGGCATTATATGACCGTTTGGGTAATGAGGCCCGAGATGAAGTCGAGGCGTTATTAGAACCAAACAGTCGTATAATGCCTGGTAATGCCAGATGTGGAGGGTCTTATTGCTTATATACTTCAATGTTACAGCCCAATTAACTATAACTGAATTTATTTAGGTTTTCCTTTTTTTACGTATCCTTCCACATAATCACTCTAAAATGAACTTTCTATAAATATAGTCCTCCATAACAACGATCTTCTCTATAAAATTAGTGTACAAAACAGCGTTTTTAAAACTGTATACTTTTATTTGAATAAACAGAGAACAGAAGATTGTGAAAAAAATATATTATTATTATTATTATTATTATTATTATTATTATTATTGTTATTATTATTATTATTATTAAGAACATAAGAAGAACATAAGAAAGTTTACAAACGAGAGGCGGCCATCAGCCCACCTTGCTCGTTTGGTTGTTAGTAGCTTATTGATCCCAGAATCTCATCAAGCAGCTTCTTGAAGGATCCCAGGGTGTCAGCTTCAACAACATTACTGGGGAGTTGGTTCCAGACCCTCATAATTCTCTGTGTAAAAAAGTGCCTCCTATTTTCTGTTCTGAATGCCCCTTTATCTAATCTCCATTTGTGACCCCTGGTCCTTGTTACTTTTTTCAGGTCAAAGAAGTCCCCTGGGTCGACATTGTCTATACCTTTTAGGATTTTGAATGTTTGAATCAGATCGCCGCGTAGTCTTCTTTGTTCAAGACTGAATAGATTCAATTCTTTTAGCCTGTCTGCATACAACATGCCATTTAAACCCGGGATAATTCTGGTTGCTCTTCTTTGCACTCTTTCTAGAGCAGCAATATCCTTTTTGTAACGAGGTGACCAGAACTGAACACAATATTCTAGGTGAGGTCTTACTAATGCATTATAACGTTTTAACATTACTTCCCTTGATTTAAATATATATATGGAAGATATTTTAATTCAGAGCTCTCCTTATTCCTGGTATAATTAAGGGGTGGCGTAGTCAAAAACAATAGCCCTAGTGAGAGGGGCCACCGCAACTGTAAAGCGTGGAAATTAATCCATAATTTGCCATAAAGAAAATGAATAATATAGAACTGTGAAATCAGAATATAACGGCGGCAGTGAGTGGTCCCAACCACTGTGACATCACAGCTCTGAGTGGTCTAGACCACAAGCCACAGAATGCTGCAACCCCTACTGCTACTTATTGTGCTACTATTTCTGATTGCCATTTAAGATTAAATACAAAGCAAATATATTCATCATTGTAATGCAATTAAAACTGCATGCAATTCATCTTAATTGTATTAACTAAGAAATTAAAATGGACATCTAATTCTAATTGACCCCTTGTTTTAAAAATTACTCCGCAAGCATGCAAGTTAAGTAATGAAAACAAATAGAGATAGATATTAATTAAACCATATATTGGGGGGGGGGGGGGGGGGGGGGGATTTGGCAGCAGGGGCCAGACTATCCCTGATGAGGGGGAGGGTCAGAACAACTAAACTGAGGGGGCTACACCCCACTTTGTGCGGGCACACATAAAATACATTTGAATAATATTATGTTGCAAAAGTGGACCAGGGTGAACAGCAAGCATTTAAACAGCAACTTAAGGAAAGACGGAAGTTCCAGGAGAGGAGTATTTGAAGAAGTTAAATAATATAAACTGTAAACAAATATTCACCGTCTATAGCAAATATGTCATATACAAATAACATAAAAACAAAGTATATAATTAATATTAGTACTGTATGTTTAGACATACTGAACATTAATATGTTCTTAATTGGTAACATGTAAGTAAGTTTTCTTAAAAGGATAAATAAACTAGAATGACGTTTACACAGCAAATCATGTCAAAGTGTGCTCACTCACCAGGGGTGCAGAGTAGGGGTCACAAATTCCAAGTATCTGGCACTTATCATATCATTGTAATTCCTGTGACTGGAGGCGAGAAGTGTGCTCTGTGGTTGCAAATACATTTGGTGTGGAAGATACTGTTTTTGCATTAGCCGTCATGGCTGTTTTGACCGCCAGTATAGCGGCATAGCTTGCTGGAGTGGCGTGACTACAACCCCATAATACTGCTCCCAAGTCACAGCCTCTCGGCAAGATTGCAAGGCAATTCACTAGCAATTTGCCCACTAGCAAGTATTGCCTGCAAGCATTGCTACCAATATATACCTGGTGTAAACCCGCCCTAAGATTTGGTTTATACATTTTTGTTTTAAATTACAACCAAAGGGATCTGTAAATTCCACAAAACAAGTCCTTGATCATATTTGCAGAGTCTCTCCACATCAGTAGTGTGGTGGCTTTAGCTCCATTTATTCTGGCTGAAGACATTTCCAGAAAATTAATGTCTAAGAACATCCACAGCCAATGTTGCTGGGAGAGCTGATGAGGAGGGAGCCAGCGTTGGACAATCATTCTCTGCAGCCATCATGCCTGCCAACAATAAGTTTGCATTCTTTCTCAGAAAGCAGAAACCTGGAGTCATCATTCAAGAGAAAGAAGGCAGTGTCCTGCGGGAAATGTCTCCCGATAAGAGAGGCAAGGGTGTCAGCTACCAATACCCAAAAACTCTGCACATACGGACAGTCAAGGTTCAAGTTATTCCCAGGTTACACAGATCACTAAAGGGATGGGGGGCTAGCCTAATACAATGTATCTTGCAAGGAGTCATATAGGTTCTGTGAGAGATTTTGTAGTGCATAAACTGATGGTTAGGGTTCTTTGATGCTCCAAAAATATCTATAGTTCCATCCCATTGTGTTAGATATTTCTACCATAACTTTGGAACAGAAAGAACAGCAGGTGAACGTGCTGTGAGATGCGTATACATGCAGGAGACCATGCCCTTGGACGTTGCCCCCAGGACCCACTCCACTACAAGATGACATATTAAGTTAGGACCCCAAGGAACCTCATATGTTTTCAATGCAGATCTTAGTCTGAAATAAAAGAACAGAGTAGTATTGGGAATGTTAAAATGAGAAACAAGGTCCTGGAATAGCCTCATGACCTGCAACATCATCTAAGACTAACATGCCTCTTCGGGCCCATAAGTCAATGGTAAGGTCTACCACCAGATAAAAAATTTGTATTATTCCAAATGGGCGAGCATCTGTGCCATTTGACATTGAGACCCAAGAATTTTTCCACTATAAGAAATAGGGCCAAAGAGCAGAGAACACTTTTTGTAAGTGAGACCAGAGAACAATAAATCTTGTAGTGTAATAGGTGATGTTAATTCCTGCTCTATCTCTAAAGAGGCAGGGTTGCACTGTGAGAATCCACACACTCTTTGTTAGGAATCACAGAGCTTAGACTAGTGCTTCCTGTAATTGCTCTCTCTCTCTCTCACATACACACACACAAATGAGAATTATTTCCTTTGTTTTACTTAGATATGCATTTTTATTTTTCTAATAGGTACAATATTAAAATAAACACAAGTTAAAAAAAAGTTTTATTAAAACAGAAAACTGTACAAAAAAGCATTATATATATATATATATATATATATATATATATATATATATATATATATATATATATATATATATATATACACTACATTGTAATTACAGAACAGTCTACTGTCCAAAAAAGGCACTCAATTCAGAAATTGGAAATACAATGACATACGACTTGTTTAACTATTTCAAATCGATAAAACAGTGATTTTATTTTGTTCACAGATTCAACAAGGACTCATTAACACTGAGGGAACAGACCCACAGTCTTAGACCTTGTGGTCAAGACAAAGCATCCTTCCTCAGGGCCGGTATTGTTTAACACTGCAATTAACACCAGAAGGACATACCTTCATTATCAGGGTAGGGTGTTGGCAAGGGAGCACTCAAGTGTGGATTATTTTTAACTGTTGAAGACTGAGCCCAAATATTCATTTTTATTCATTAAGTTAAAGTTATAGGGCTCTATGTATCATTGATTTTTCTTTTGCATCTTGACATTTTGTAGGTTTTTGTGACTTCGTAGAACTACCGCAATGTATTAAAGCCATTTTCACCCCTGTAACTTAGTTTCATCCCTGCTACGATAGTTTAATTACGACTGTTCGTTTCAAACTACTTTCATATGCAAATCTACGAATATCATTATAATACCAAAGTTTCGTGCTTACCCTTGATGTGTTATAATTTTCTCCTGATTTACAACTTTGGTTTGTGCCTGTTTTTTACGAAAGACTCAACTTGCTGTTTGTTTGTGAAACTTCCTGTTTAAACGTTAACAGGCTTTTAATTACTTTAAAATAAAGCACCTTTAAACTATATAAATAAACCAAAAATATGTATTAATAGTCTATATTAAATAACAATGGCAATAAATACATTTTGTTTTGGTTTCTTTTATATGTTAAGGTGCTTTATTAATGAAGGGAAGCACGGAAACAAATCATTGCAGAGTTCTTTAAACACAATACATAAATTGAAATATTTTCTCATCAGTAATTAATTATGTATTACCGAAATACGCCGAAAAGTATTTACTTGCATAGCCTACTGTATGTACTGTACTTTTCCTTTACACAACTAAAATGTACATAGACTCAAACAAAAGTTCTCTGTGATGTTCTTAAATTAACATGCTTTTGGGATGTTAAGGCCTAATCTACCTGCTACCAAACCAAGCCCCAGTCTTGACTGCTCATGAATATGCATGACAGTGGCAATTCTGACAGCACTTTGGCGATAAAGAGCTCGTCAGGCCACCTGAAAACATCAATAGTAGAAATAATAACACGTATGTGTTAAGGAGGGGTGTCTCTAAATAAATCTATCTGAATTGTGTTTAAAAATGCAATTGTTTTAAAAAGAGAAGTCTTGGAATAGGAAATGAGGAAGATTTTACATTATATAGATAGGGGAAAAGTCGCTACCGGAACTCTTTGGATTCCCAGGATGCACCGCTCAGGCACAGACGGAAGTTCTAATGTTAAATCAGTGGAGTTGACCATCTTGTGTAGATAGAATATTTTTGATGTAACACAGCTCTGAACAAGAATAACAGTTTACAAACACACACAGTACTCCCATCCCCTTCTCCAGTCCATAATCAGGTCACTCCCACATTATCTTTCAAATCAGCGGCCCCAGCACTACAATATTAATATTAACTAAATCCAGTTATTAATAAAATTGATTAATATTGCTACATAATTGATTTATTAAAATGTTTGGCTATACTGTTACTTGATTACTGTCTTGTTAGAATTGTGTTGAAGAAGAAAATACATTCTTGACAGAATCAGATTTTGCTGCTGATGTATTTATTTTCAAAATGTTTTCTCATTGTGCTGCAGCAGTGCGCCACAGATTTTTTTAAATTTTCTTTTGTGTGTGTGTTTACTTCACAGTTTTGCACCATGGCCCAGTAAATCCTAGCACCGGCACTGGTCCCACTGAATTCATTTTGTTAGTTATTTCTTTCCATGTTTCATTTCTTAATGTTTTTTGGCTCTGCAAAGTGTTAAATAATATTTCCTGATTTTTTTTCCATTTCACTAACAGGTAAATGTGGTCTTTGTGGAAATGTGTGGAGTCTGCAGAAGCCATAGCTCGATCCTATTATATTTGTTACTACTGCTTTCTGTTCACTATACTACTCATTTATCTTTGCTAGAAGGAAGTATCTATTTATAATGAGATGCAAATGCTGATCGCTCCTGTATAACGATGAGTAATTTATGCTGTTCGTAAACTTGCGGTGATATTCCGGTAGTTGTTTACAAAAAAGAACTGTTTTTTAGTACATCGCACTCAAAAATTCTACGAAGGACGGAGGCTACGAATTTGCAGTATTTACAAACACATAAGCAATATTAGTGCATACAGTCCATAACCTTAATGATTATCGAGTCAATCAATGGTAGGGTTAGGGTTAGGATTAATTAATGTAATATAAGTCTGTTGCAGCAGCAAAGGTCATTCAAAATGATCTAGACAGCATTTAGAACTGGGCAGACACATGGCAAATGAAATTTAATAGAGAAAAGTGTAAAGTATTGCATGCGGGCAATAAAAATGTGCATTATAAATATCATATGGCAGATAGTGAAATTGAAGAAGGGAACTATGAAAAAGACCTAGGAGTTTATGTTGACTCAGAAATGTCTTCATCTAGACAATGTGGGGAAGCTATAAAAGAGGCTAACAAGATGCTCAGATATATTGTGAGAAGTGTTGAATTTAAATCAAGGGAAGTAATGTTAAAACTCTACAATGCATTAGTAAGACCTCACCTAGAATATTGTGTTCAGTTCTGGTGACCTTGTTACAAAAAGGATATTGCTGCTCTAGAAAGAGTGCAAAGAAGAGCAACCAGAATTATCCCGGTTTAAAAGGCATGTCGTATGCAAACAGGCTAAAAGAATTTAATCTATTCAGTCTTGAACAAAGAAGACTACGCAGCGATCTGATTCAAACATTCAAAATCCTAAAAGCTATAGACAATGTTGACCCAGGGGACTTTTTTGACCTGAAAAAAGAAACAAGGACCAGGGGTCACAAATGGAGATTAGATAAAGGGGCATTCAGAACAGAAGATAGGAGGCACTTTTTTCTACAGAGAATTGTGAGGGTCTGGAACCAACTCCCCAGTAATGTTGTTGAAGCTGACACCCTGGGATCCTTCAAGAAGCTGCTTGATGAGATTCTGGGATCAATAAGCTACTAACAACCAAACGAGCAAGATGGGCTGAATGGCCTCCTCTCGTTTGTAAACTTTCTTATGTTCTTATGTGTCTGCTAAATGACAATAATAATAATAATAATAATAATAATAATAATAATAATAATAATAACAACAAAAAATGCAATAACATATTTCATTTTCTCTCCCTCTCATTTCAATTCTGAAATAATTTTGTTTTAGTATTTAAGCATATAATTTAAATCCCACAGCGGCCTTGTGTGCTGTGCTCCTCCAGGAGATAAACACGACTTGCGCAAAAGGCTCAGCACTATTATCTCTTCAAGTCTGCTGGGTTATGATAATAACCCAACGTTCCCTTTCAAGTACGAAATGCAACCATTACCGAATATGATACAATAGCGTTGGGGATCCATGAGATTCAGTCGATAGAACCGTGTAAAAAGTATGGGTACCAGCCCACACCGCTGCATTGCAAATGTCATTGAGAGATGCACCCTGGAATAAAGCCCCCTGAAGGAATGGGCAGTGAGCTTTCTGGCGGGGGCAAGTTGGCCAGTTCATAGGCAGTTCTGCATGTGTCTGTTATCCATTTGGACAGCCTCTACCTAGACAGGGCTTGACCATGGGACTTTGTCCCAGAGCAGCCAACACATCGTCCGGACTGCCTCTAACTTTTTGTCATGTCAACATAACACACCAGGGCCTGCACTGGGCAGAGTGTATGGAGCTGCAGAACCACATTTAACTTCCAGCGAGGAACAATGTCCTTCATAGGCGGCCAAAGCCACTGAACCACTTTCAAAAGTTTTGCCCCGCCAGGTAGCTGAGCTCCTGGGGAGAGCAAGTCAATTTTACATGGCAAGCTGAATGGCTGCCAAATAGACCTTTTAATGTAGAGGGAAAATCCTCTCATCAACAGGACCTGCAAACTGCAGTATTCCTGCCGTGGGACAAGTCATGGAGTCAAACCCACGAGACAGACACCATGTCTGTGGATGTGGCTATGGCATTTTGAAGGTGTCAATAACCCTATTGGACAGACCCAAATGGCTCAATGCAGCCATTTAGGGGGCAGACCCAGAGCTACGGGCTCTATGGGTAGGTCCCCCGTGCCTGACTGAGCAGGTCACGATGCTTGGGCAGTCTCCACGGCTGGCCACTCAGGAGCTGCATCAGGGTTTAGACCAGTTTCCTGGGCCAATAAGGGGCTACTAGGAGCACCTTGTTGGTACAGTAGTGTACAGTACTATTGCTGCCCTCAAGGGGCGTCTGCTAAAGCAGCAATGCCGCTGTACAGTAATGCAATGGGGTGGACGCTCTGTAGACCAGGGCATCTGCAAGACAGCAGTGGCTCTCTTGATCAATGGCTATTACAGGGAGAGCTTAACCACAGAGGATGCACTCTCTGACTCCACGTACTCAGACGGGAACGCCATCTCCTAAGGACTCAGAGCGCTCTGTAAAGCTGTAGGAGAGATGTTTCTCCAGCATACACTTGGACAAATGCTCAAAAAACTTGCAGAAAAGAGGTTTTATAAAAAAGAAAAGAGGTTTGGGCTGTCAACAAGGCCTGCTTGGTACCAGGCAGGCAGGCTGGCCTTGCATGTGTACAGGGATAACCCCAGGCATTATGCAAACAGTAAGCAATGTAGAGTAAGAATGTACAGTTGCACATCCCCTGCGCCCCCCCCCCCCCCGCCCCCCGCCATTCTAGGCAAGGCCCCAGACGAAGCTGGACGCGTCTGCAGTGTGCAGTACTGTAAAACCTGATGCCTATAACAGGGCAAGTCAAGATTCGAACCAAGTCCGCTGGTACTGGACAGGGAGTGCTACCACTGTTTAAACTGAGTAGGTGACTTTTGAACACACATTACGGTAACCTTGCTCGTTGTTCAGTACACGTACTGGGTCAGAAACAGGGTAGATCTGTGACCCACAGTTACCGCAGAAGCAATATATAGGGGTGCCCACGTATATAGCTTCAGGCAAGCTGACACAGTCCTAAGACTGAGGGAAGCCTGCTGTCAGAGCTCTCACAGCCTTCGCAATGACACTGCAAGCAGAAACCAAGGTGGCAACGAAACACTGCGGGAGGGACTGTGAGCAGGCAGACCCGAAGCAGAGCTGAGCCCAGCAACTGCTAGTGAATCGGAAAGGTAACCTTGTTCATTGTACAGTGTACTGGCAGGAACAGAAGTAAGTCTGGACCTACAGTTACCATGGAAGCAGTCTATAGGGATACCCACCTATAGTTCTGCTGGCTAATAAACAGTCCGAAAACTGAGGAAAGCCTGCTGTTAGAGCCCTAACAGCCTTCACAATGTTTATGAAAGAAGAACTAGTGTGGCAACGAGACACTGTGGAAGAAGTCTAGCCTGAAGCGCACTCTTTGTCAACACTCTTTGAGAAACAAACTTTCTCACACAAAACATTAATAGCGCAATTACAGTTTAAATGATATAATTTTCATAACAAAAAACTAAACTTAATTTTGAACTTCAATCGAAGCTAGCAGCCTGAGAGAGAGCATGATACAGCCGACTTAAGCTTGTTTGATCACAGGGAGGGGTCGATGGGAGCTGCCAGCTTCACACGGGGCACAAGACTCTGATGAGCAGTCTGATATATATATATTCATGTTACAGGGTCTTTAAGAGATAAATACCCATGAGGTAATGGTTATAATGGTTATATTATACTAGATAGGGAACTGTCTTTAAGGACAGGAATTTCAGCTCTGCTGAATGTAGGGGATCGAATGGTGGTCTTTTAAGTGCATCCAGCACTACAATGAGCCGCCAGCAAGGGACAAGGTCCTTTCTAGGGGGTCTTAAACTCCGAGCACCTTCAAAAACTGTCCTGCCAGGAAGTGCGCTCCTAGGGTGACTGAGTCAATTTTAGACAAGCTGATATAGCTGCCTTGCGATGGACTGGCGTCCCATCCAGGGTGAAGTCTCGCCTTGCGCCCTGTGTATGCCGGGTTAGCTCCGGCTCACCGCGACCCTGTGAAGGAGTAAGTGGTTAATGATAATGGATGGATGGATGATATAGCTGCCAGGTAGACCTTAAGCATGGAGGGAGATTCCCCTTCATCAAAAAGGTCCTGCAATAATTGCAGTATACTTGGCCTTGGGGCAAGTCGTGGGGTCCAGTGCACGCGACTGACACTATGCCTGGAAGACACTCCATTTGTAGCCATAATGGGAGTGGGTAGATGCTGCCCTGGCATTCTGAAGGGTGACATTTATTTATTTATTTATTTATTTCATTTATATAGTGCCTTTCATGATAAATGATAAAACAGGATCAAAGAGAACCGCCAAAATTTTTATTTCAGTTTTAGGATTTGATAAAAGACTGCTAGGGTCAAACTCATGCAATCTTACATTTTTTAGTTGGTTATGGGAGCCTACAAACATAATCTCTGTTTTACCTGAATTCAACATTAGGAAGTTTTGAGACAGACAGCACTTGATGTCAGCAAGGCAAGCAGTAAATAACACCCTGACAGAAGTATCAGCAGGTTTTAAAGACAAATACAGCTGGGTGTATTTATAGCAAATATAGCAGTGGAAGTTCACACCATGTTTCCTGACGATATCACCCAGTGGTAACATATATAATGAAAATAGCAATGGACCCAGAATAGAACCTTGTCGAACACCGCAATCAACTTTGGTCAATGCTGATTTTTCCTCCCCAATAGAGACAAATTGATACCTATCGAATAGGTAAGATTGAAACCAGGATAAGACAAGGCCAGAGTCCCACTAAGTATTTGAGCCGATTTAATAAGATGGAGTGGTCTACGGTGTCAAAAGCAGCACTTAGATCAAGAAGAATTAGAACTGATGGAAAGCCCAAGTCAGAGCTTATCAGTAGTTCATTTACAACTTTGACAAGGGCTGTTTCTGTACGATGTGCAGCACAAAATCTGGACTGAAATTTCTCAGGTACACCATTAAGAGTTAAAAAACTTTGTACTTGAAATGCAACAACCCTCTCTAAAACCTTGTCTAAGAATGGAAGATTGGAGATGGGCCTGTAGTTATTAATGAGTTTAGGATCCAAGTTGTGTTTCTTGAGCATTAGCTTTACTATAGCTACCTTAAGTGCTGAGGGAACAATACCAGAAGAAAGTACTTATAATTTTTAAAATGTGGGTAATAATAACTCCAAGAGCGTTTTTAATAACTTTGTAAGAATAGGATCAAGAGAACATGCTGTAGTTCTCATGTGCTGAATCAGAACTGTCAGCTCTTGAAGGGTAATCAAAGAAAAGACTGCCATAGTAGCCTTAGAGGCACTAATAGGTAATACTGTGCAACAAGCCTCCTTAATAGAATATGTTTGTGGAATCTGATTTCTAATGTGTAGTATTTTATTTATTTATTTATTTTTAATTTAGTCGTTGCCAATTATTTTTTTATTATTTTCTCCCAATTTGGAATGGCCAATTATTTTTTAGGCTCAGCTCACCGCTACCACCCCTGCGCTGATTCGGGAGGGCGAAGACGAACACACGCTGTCCTCCGAAGCGTGTGCCATCAGCTGACCGCTTTTTTTCACACTGCGGACTCACCATGCAGCCACCCAAGAGCTACAGCGTCAGAGGACAACGCAGGCAAGCCCGCAGGCGCCCTGCCAGACTACAGGGGTCGCTGGTGCGCGGTGAGCTGAGGACACCCTGGCCGACCTAACCCTCCCTCCCCCCGGGCAGTGCTCGGCCAATTGAGCACCGCCCCCTGGAAGCTCCTGTCCTCGGTCGGCAAAGGAATAGCCTGGACTCGAACTTGCGACATCCAGACTGTAGGGCACATCCTGCACTCCACACTGAGTGCCTTTACTGGATGCGCTACTTGGGAGCCCAGTAGTATTTTATTTTTAAAATGATTTAAGAAGTCATTACAGCTAGGAATAAAACCAGTATCAAGGGTGGAACTATTTGGAGAAGGATTAAATAATTTATCAACTGTAGCAAAAATTATTATTTTTATTAGTTTCAATTAAGTTAGAGTAATAAGTTGATCGGACAATGCCAGAGCCTTCCTAAATTATTTCCATTACACAAGAGTAGAACTTCATACTGATTTGAACTCGGCTCTTGCCAAGATAAGCACCAAGTAAGATGTAGCTTTACAGAAACTAATGTGATCCATCTGTGTCTCCATCCATTTGCGTTTCCTTCCATAGGATGATGTAGATATCCTTCTGCCTGGTGTTGATGGCTGAAGTGTAATGCTGGCTCCAGGGATCAGCTTATTTGCCTCCCTAGTGCATCAGCACACACAACGGCTGCGATGCTGGCTCCGGGGATCAACCACAGTGCGGTCTCTGCAGCGCATCAGCATGACAACCGTCAGGACTGAGCTAAGTAGGGTACGTCTCTGGGGTCTTCAAGTGGGCACCTTCCATCCTCGGTGTTTCGTAGACTAGCCCACGACACCTCAAGAGGGCTCGACGGTGATTCTGGCATCCCAGCATCACACCCCTCCGTCCTCAACTCAACTCAGCCCAGTTTACTTACCAGTACATCAGCGTTTCTTTCTTTCTATTGTGCTTGAGATCCCCAACCCTTTTCCGTCTCAATCACAGCCAGTTGCTGCTCCTCTCTGCTGTTTCAGATAAGTTATTCACTGTGCGACGCAACTCCTGGCCACTGAATCCGACGTCTCTGTGAAACCGGGTTGTAGAGTGTGCCACAAATCCTCGACAACCCACCCCCAGTGGGTAAACCCAGACTCTCCATCCTCACTGTTCCGCTCCAGCGGCTAGTTGAGCATACCGCAGTTTAGCCAGATGGTCCTTCCATATAGTGTAGTGAACATGCAATTTCGTTACCCGCCATCCCCGTTCTAATTTCCAACCCTCATATTTCAATTTACGAGTAGCATCATTAAACCACGGTGAGTTTTTTTTAAAAAACACCCTCCGAGTTTTGACTGGCGCTACAACATCTAAGATACCAGTCAATGAGGTGTTGTAGGTATTCACCATCTCATCTACAGATAAGCCCTCCGGGATTGATAATAAACTCAGTATACCAGAAAATTTACCAGCAGTTAAGGAATTAATATCCAGAGATGTATGTGTATGTTCCATGGATTTTGTAGTTACTGGTATGCTGACCTCAAAAAGAATAGCAAGATGGTCAGAAATGGTGAGATCTGTAGTTAATACATTTTTAACAACTATACCATGAGGGATTACCAGGTCTAGAGTATGGCCACGATTGTGTGTGGGACCTTTTACAGGCTGGATATAATCTAAGGAATCCAGTAGCCTCATAAATTCAGATTCTGTGTCAATATGTTGGTTAAAATCACCCAGTAGAAGAATCCTATCATAATGTACTGTCAATGAAGACAGAAAGTCACTAAATTCAGCTAAAAATAATGGGTTTGACTTAGGTGGTCGATAGATAATTACAATATGAACAGGTAGTGCACTATTTAGTGTTAATGTTAACAGTTCAAAAGATGAATAACCTGGGACAGTAACCTGATTAATTCTATGTTCACTATGGAAAATAGTAGCAAGTCCACCTCCCCGCCCAGTAGAGCGAGCTTTCTGAAAAAAAGAATAGTAAGGTGGGGAAGCCTCAATCAGTGAGACATTCTCATTAGGTCCAAGCCAAGTTTCAGTTAATGATAAAATATCAATCCCGTAATCCTGAATTATTAGACAGAGTCCTCACATTAAATAAGCATAAATGTAGAACCGTCCCATCTAGTGCAAGTGATTGAGCAGAGATAATAGGAATTTGAGTAAGATTACTGTAGCACACACCTCTATAACTACTCTTTGGGAAGCGGGGGTGGCAGGAAGCTATAACCTCAATCTTGCATATCTCTTTAGGTCCCCCCCCCCACAGTGCCTAGTTTAAATACTTTGCAAGGTAAGGTGGTTCTCAATATTAGCAGCTAACCTGCTTGCCCCTGATCTATTTAGATGAAGTCCATCCTTCTTATAAAATATATTTCTCCACCAGAAACAGTCCCAGTTATTTATAAAACCCAGACACTCTTGAGCACACCAGCCAGCTAGCCACGCATTTACAGCCCTAATTCTGCTGAATTTTTCATCCTCACAACAAGTAACAGGAAATAGACCTGACAGAATAATTCTGCATCCTGACCTTTTTTGTTGTTTTGTTAATGATCTGAAGTCCTCTTTTAGAATTTCAGATTTCCTATTCCTTATGTCATTTGCACCGACATGTCCTTAGTTTTTGCTCCAAGGAGGCAGGTAACAGTTCTGTTCATAGGGTCTTTACAGCTAAAATCACTGTCAACGTGGAGAATAATTGGGTCGCCTACTAACAGGACCTCCCCCCTATTTCCAGTCAACGCATCGCCAGTGTTGCTCAGTGCTTGGAATCTGTTAGATAATTTGATCTCCTCTGTATTTTGACAACTTATCCGTCTCCTCTTCCTACCTTTTCTAGCGGTCACCCAATCCTCATTTAACTCTTGCCTTTCAACTATATTTATTTTATCAGGTCCTGCTGCCAATCAGGCTGTGGTATTGAGATGTCGAATGGAGCAACCTCATTTAAAAAATTTGAATCAGGTTGGAAAAGCTCCAAGCATACAGTTAGCCTCTGGATTCTGTCGTGGTGATCATGCTTGCGGAATCGAGGCTTATGCTGAGATAGATGACCCTTTGAGGGGTGTCAGACAGCTTTTTGAAAGGTTTCACTGTGAGTCCTAGCCATTGGAGGTGGCTGGTGACCAGTCCCATATGCAACACTGCCTTTGCTGGTGACTCGGCACATCAGCCAGTCGTCCAGATAATTGAGCACTGATGCCTTTGAGTCTCAGAGGAGCCATGTAGCGTCCATGTACTTTGAGAAAGTGCGAGAAGCTAAAGAGAGGCCAAATGGCAGTACATGGAACTCGTACGCAATCTCTTGAAACGTGAACCACAAATATTTCCTGCTGCTGGGTTTCACAGGGATATGAAAGTGGGCGTCCATGAGGTCCACTGTACTGAACCAGTTGCCTGGCCTGAAATTGCAATGGCTCGTTCCTGCAGCAGGGCCTATACCTCTAGAGGGTTTAAGACTGTTGTTACGATCATGTCCTGAAAGGGAGGAGGGCCGAAACAAAACTGCAGAGAGTAGCCAGCCTTGATAGTTATAAGCACCCAGGTGTCTGTTGGTGCATGATCGCCAATAATCCAGGTGGGCCTGATAGAATGGGCCCTGGACCCTTGCAAGTCGTGTATCTTTGTAAACAGCAGCCCTGGGGCTTACAAATGATGTATTATTTGTTTATTTCTGGCATTTTTGGCCTTCGCAATCCTGCGTTGAATTTAGGGTACAGACTGGGATTGGAGAAGATCTGTGTACACTCAATACAAGGACCTATACCTCTTTGAGGGTTCACGACTGTTATTATGATCATGCCCTGAAAGGGACGAGGGCCAAAACTTAACTACAGAAAGTAGCCGGCCTTGATAGTGAGTGATAAGCACCCAGGTGTCTGTGGTGCATGATTGCCAATAATCCAGGTGGGCCTGATAGAATGGGCCCTGGACCTGTGGCAGCAAAACCTTAGGGCGACTAGCACACAGGGGCTTGCGCCTGCGGTTGCTGCTTGGGAGCAGGGCACCGGTAATTGTGGCGACCTCCATACTGCGCACCCTGTAAGTGGTTATGCGCATTAGCCCTAGCAGGAGCTGTATGAGCCTGTGCCTGATTCGGGCTCAGGGTGCATGTTTCACCATTGCTTTGCCGGCTTATGGGCTGGGGGCTTCTGCTTGGGGAGGAGGCATGCCAACTCCCTGGGAGTTTCCTGTGCTTGGTGAGAGCACTTTAGCATCTCATCCACTGCTGGTCCAAACGTATGACCTGGTGTTACGGGAGCATCAAGCAATGACACCTTGTCCTTGTTAGGCACTCGGGAGCTACCTTCCTGCCAACACCATGCTCCTGCCCAATACCTGCCCATAGTACTTAGACAACTAGAGCAGATGGTTATTGACAAAGCTTAACTTGTCCAGTGGGTGGGACAAGGGCCTGAATCTACATTCTGCATGACAAAATGCACAATTTTAAATGAAGTTTACAAAATAGATATTCCCATTATTTTTTATTTAATTTCTATTTGACTGCTGCTCGCAGGCGAGAGAGCCATCTCGCTGTAAGCTGGTAGTTTCCATAACAGCGAATTATGCTTCCATTCATTTTACTTGATCTCGTTAACATGCATTTTGATTAACAAGTTCCCCTTATTTAGTCATTGATACAGGAAGTGATGTACATGACCTGTGACGAGATTTTTAACGAGAAATGTGTTCATTAACGACCTCATTGACTGAATTTCAAAGCATTAAGGATTGATTTAATTAACATATTTCATTTGAAAATCGCTTGCTACTAAAGCTCTCGTTACTATACCACGAGTTCTATACAATAACACTATTTTTTGAAAATCCTGCCCAAGGTGTCTTCCCGCGCTTGTCATGGGTCAGGTAAAGGTGCCTGAACTGTGGGGACTGAGACAACGGGGGGGCCTTGCAGCAGCTCCGTCTAAAGGGACTGCTGCTGGCTCATAGCTTCAAAAAGCTTTTCCATTTGCCCCGCAACCCGCCTTGGCTGAGGAGAGGCGGATCTAGAGGAGCGTGGGCTCTTAGTCTTGCTCCTACCTAGAGGGTTGCTTACTAGCTCCTGGTGCAACAGTGAGTGGGGACACTTGACTGCACTGCAGGGGACGAATGGGGCGAGTCTGGATGCTGTGACGGTGTCAGATTGGCCCCCAGAACAGCAGGCCAGCCTGCTTTCCAATTTCCTCTTAGAAAAATTAGCACAAGATGGGCAAGAGCTGAGGTCTTTAAGTGCTCCCTCTGGTACAGGCTTTGGTACCGTAGGAGTGGCCTGGTATCGACCGGGCCACTGGTACTGACTGTGGTACCGAAAACGGTACCGACTGTACCATGAGAAGTGGAGTGCAGGGAAAGACCTGAAAGAGCCACTGGCAACTGCAAGCATGCACTGTTAAAGTGGGGCTGCAGATCACTTGCTCACTAGAAAAAATGTAGTAGCCTTCATTGGCAGAGACGCAAAAGCAGACAGCAATGGCAAAGATACACTCAGAATATTCTCCGGTCGAAAATGTTCCAGCCAATTCAACAGCACAGTGCAGCTAAAAAGCCGTTAATACTGGTAGTGTCTCCGTAGCGCAGAAAAGCTGACTGGAAAAAACAGACAGCTAGCGCAGGATACTGTCTGTGTCAGGGTTGCCAGATGCTACTCATAAAATCCTCCTGTTGGTGAACCAATGTCCCCCCATTTTCAGACTTCCCCCCCAATTTACACAATACCCGTATTGGAAAGGGGGAGTTGCATAGATAGTATTTACCGTCCTATGATTCAATTCAGGTGTTGCTGTAATTAACCAAAATATTAGGCATCACTAAGAATTTCTGGAGTATATGTGTGGTTGGTTGAAAGCTCTTGCATCTTGTCCCCTTGCCATATTTAACATCCAGGAGGCTTCCTGACTTCACTGGCTGACAACCAGAAGGAATTGACAAGGATGATTAAAGCGTTTATGACTCCTGTTATTTTTTGTCAGTGTTTTTAGACAATTGAATAAACTGTATCATTATTTATTAGGCATTGTTAAATTTAACTAAACCATAAATGCAGTAGAATTTCTTTTTTTTTTAAATGAAGCAACTGCCATATGTTTGTTTGTTGATATGTTTAAAAATAAAGTTTTAATTTGGATTTTCTTTTAAATCCCAATGCTTCTCTACCACAATTAATTTATAATAATAATAATAATAATAACAATAATAATAGTATAAATGCTACATAACGTAGTACAGAATTTCTCTGAAAATATTTTCTATAAATCAAGACCCGTACAAAATCTACATGTTACCTATCTACTATATTCAATGCAGTGGGGGAGTGCCCGTGTGTCGATGGTGGAGGAGTCAAGCGTAAGGCGGGACTTATGGTAAAAGGCATGTACTATTGGCTATTGCAGTAGGCTATCACTGTCAGAAGGCAGTGTTAATATTTTTAAAAGATATTAACAAAATCGAAAAGGTCAGAAACAGTGTAAGACAAAGAAAAATTAGATCTGTTTAAAATAGTTTTAAAAATGTCATATTTCAGAAAGTGCAGTATCTCTCCAATCATTCTAAATGTTTATCTTGGTGAAAACTGATAGCTTTTCTGAGCAGTTATATGGTTACTCAGGAGTCACTTAGCTTCCCCTCCAAGAAGTTAAAGGGGTATCACAGGACTGCATGTTATCCTGCGAAGTGGTGCTTTGCCTTAACCCCAATATCTTACAGTTATAAACAAACAGGCAGATTGACATTACATCAAAAAGTAAAAATACAAGCATAATGGTTAAAAGATAAAAAACAAAGACAAAACAAACAAAAAAAAAAACTTTGACATTGTTCTATGACTACATCCTCTTTCTGCTTAGCAGAAAATATCACAACAACAAAAGAAAATACAAACACATTTAGTGTGATTTTCAAACAGTCTGTTATTTTTAAAGATATATATATATATTTGATACTAAACCAAGCGCTAGGTTGTTAGTTGATAGCAGAAATTCAAAGCACGGAAAGATTTACCAATCAGCTTAGCTGTCATTCAGTAGCTATACTTTAGTTAAAAAATGGGTTATATCACATTTAAAAGCAGCATCCTATGGGCTGTCAATCATAACTTTTGAGGGGTGGAGCTTAGTGACTTGATACCCACCCAACTCCCTCCATAAATATTAATCCACAGAAACACAGTTTTTTATATATACTGGTATAGACAATTCCTTCACCATCTTCCTTCCCTAGCATTCCTCAAAATACCCATTTCCCAAACTTGTAGCTACCCTGTCTGCTGGGAGACAGATGCAGCAGTGTGGCCCTGCGGGCTCAGCAACACGTATTGTAACAGCAGAGTCATCACACATCCAATGTACATTATATTGTAATGCTGTTTAGTCTGTGTGATTTCCACAAATCCTTTTAAAAGGGGTTAATAAAATTATATGGAGTGTCTTATGGGGTTAGTGAAAGGATAAGTCCTGAAAACAACCCTTGAGGTGGGTGGAATAGTGAAAGGGATCATCACCCTAATCAGCTAGGACTAGGAGGCTGACACAAATTGGCTATCATCCCTTTTCCTCAAACAAATCTTAATCATGAAAGAAGATGATGGCTACTGCATTCATATCGCAAGCCTCTTAACAAGCTGTAGTCTCCAGACAGTACAATCACAATGGCAATTCACAACCTTAAAACAGACAGCCCAGCAGGACAGGGATATTTTATTTTGAGTTGCAATCCCAAGGCAGTGGTTCTCAAAGCGAGGAACTAGGGGCCCCTGGGGGGACTGCAAAATCACAAGCAGACCCTACTATAAGTAGGGCTTGAAGTTTTTGGTTTTTATTTTTGATCACATGACATTCCTTTAAACTTATTTTGAGCCAATTCTGTGTCCTAATTAAATTCAGAAAAAGCTGTTAATTACACAACAATGTCACTTGTTTTTACTTCATATCTTGACTGGGCCTGATTCTGTTTAGCTTAATTTATATTTCAAACAGATGTGACAAATTATGTTGATTGCTCATCACTGATCCTAATTGCATTTCATTTTTGTAGTCGCCTAGTTTGTCATTGTTGCTTTTACTATTTTCACTTGTTTAAGAGAGTTGTCCTGACAGATGTTCTTTTCATCTTAAAATACCCAGCACGGAGTCCATCACTTAAAATCTCCTTGATTTCTCCTTGATTTGTAGCAAAGAAAAAAATTATCTTAAACCCAGTCTTTAATTATCTTAAACCCAGTCTTTAATTATCTTAAACCCAGTCTTTAATTATCTTAAACCCAGTCTTTAATTATCTTAAACCCAGTCTTTAATTAGTAGTTTTCTCTTTATTAGGATGCAGCGACAGCTTAACAACTACTAATTAACATTTAAATGGAGGTAGAGAATAAATAAATAAAAAACAAAAAGTTCAAGCCCTAACTATAAGTAATGATTACAGTGCAATTAATATTTGTCAAATACAATATGTGTTTTTGCTATGTTATTTGTATATTTTTTCAATTAGCAGACCAAAGTCACTTTAAAAGGGGATCCTAACTAGAAAAAGTTTGAGAACAATTAAATTAAGGTAAATAGGTTGTTAACCAGATGTGTGCTGGAAATGTGGATTTAAATATATATATATATATATATATATATATATATATATATATATATATATATATATATATATATATATATATATATTCAGTGTAAGCAGAGTGCACAGTAGTTTCCATCTTTACGATTTGAGCATATACCAAAAAAAAAGAAAAAGAAACACCACCACATACTCAAACGTTTTTCATACACTGTAAAGAGGTTATTTCCTATAGAAGTGGAAACACTGTAAATCAACAGATCCCAAGACCTTTCTCAGTTTTGATAGGAAGCAGGAGTAAAGCCACTAGCCTGCAGTGTTTCACTTCCAGGCCTGCAGCACTTAAAATAACCCATTTAAATACTGAAAAAAAACACACTATATAAATGCTTTGTCAAATTATTTCAGTTATAACAAGGCCGAAGGCTTTAGCTGATTTATTTGACTGTATATTTCTATGGTTTTACCTTCCTTTTTAACACTGTATGGTATTTAGTCTTGGGAGGAGTAGGGAGATGGGCTCATGACCCTGGGCTGTACTGTGTGTGTTCCATATCACTGGGCAGATAAATTAGAAATAGAGAAACAAAAGACACAGGTAAAGGAAGCATATTTACATCAAACGCAAGGACATTGGAATCACTTATAACAACTGAGGGAGTCTGCTTGAATTGTACTACTTGAAGGAGGGGTCGGGGTCCTTTATCTCTAATGCTAGGCATATGAAAGCCAAGGCAAACAGCACCATGCCAAGTGAGGTAAACAGGCTGGGCTTTTTTTTAGTTTTCTCTTTTAAATGGACGAGCATATAAATTCATGTTACAAACATTATGTTGCTGAAAGGGGATTAGAGAAATTCAGGACAGAGCAGATCTGCAAAGGCGCTAAACGAGAATTGTTTTGGTCACCACATACTCTAACTTCCTCTCCCTTCCCCCCCAAGTTCCTCATGCGAGAACCTCAGTCGTCGTCATCCAGCACCTCTGTCTTGATCTCCCCGGCCCCGCCTTGTCTTGCCAGTGCTAATATGGTGTGATTGACAGCAGCCATTTCCACAGCTAGAGAGATCGGATCCTGGTGGTCACTGTGGCTGGTACTGTCATCCTGCCGTGAAGAGGAGATGCTAGTTAGAAATATTTAACTAGAGAAAATCACTGACATCAAGACAAAACAATTTACTTTAACCTAAAGAAATTTAAAACACAGATGCACACACACACACACACACACCAACTATTTAAAATGTGATACCCATTCAATCTACAGATTTTTAAATGAACACAAAATAATTTCCTGGAAAACCACATTAAATTACTAAATGTATTTACACAACAGCAACAAGCCCTTGCATGGTAGAGGTAATAAAATGGCTCCAATACAATAACATCTTTATACACTTGTAAAACTAGTTTAAATACAAACAATACAATTATATTTAAAACAAGTTTATTCAAAACTACAATTTTGCACTTTTTTAATTTCAGAAGTTCATCTACAGTACTTTAGTTAAACACCATAACTATTTATCAATATAAATGCTTCCATTTAAGAATGTTAAGTGCCAATGGTAACAAGAACAATACAATCCTTACCCATACAATGCCCCCTACCTGCTCGGAGTAGTCATTGCCATCAATGTCGTCACTATTGGAGTGTCCTCCTGGACTCTGCACATCAATCCCATGGCTCTCCAGGATTGCTGCTTCTTCGAAAAAACAGACCTTACCATAAAATATCTGAGATAATTCATGCACATTTAACATTCTATATTCAGACAGTGCCTATTCTAGTCATACATCACCTTTTTTATGGATAAAGGCGTCTGCCCTGCCAAAATAAATCTATTAATGGGGGGCTGTTCAACTGATCTCAACAGTGGTGGCTAGCTGACAAAATCAAAATAGTGTTTCAGTGCTTTTTTCCAAACCTGGCCACTCCAGAAAATCTTGTTGCGTGTCAAAGGTCGCTGTGGGATTGCATTGTTAAAAAAAAAAAAAACTTTGGGAGGATTGTGTTTAGAGCAAAGCAGTCCGATCAATGGAAGCTGAAATTGAAAGAATGTTGATTGCTATTTTCATTATGGCACTATACAAATTTAGACAGACTTCTCAAGACCCACCTTACAAAAGAAGACCGATGGAAAGTGAATCTGATTGTTCTTCATCAACAGATAGTGACAGTGATTTCATTCCATGCCGCAATGCTCGTGTGGTAAGTTTACTGATTTAGCTTTCAATGTGTATGTTCTTTTAAAAATGAAGGCTTCACATTGCTAAATGTAAAACAATAATACATTGTAAAGAAATGCATTAATAGTAGCGTTTTGTCTGTTGTTTTTTTTCCTACACACACCTCCTGACTACGTGACGACGCTCTTCTTTTGTAGCCACTTTGGGTACATCGAGTATGAGATACAAAACCTGGCCCGATAACCATGCTAGCAGTGGAAAGTGCCAGGCAGTGGAAATGGCATAAATTAACAATTTCCTCCCTACACTTTGTGTCATTACCCTTTTCACTGCCCACCCTGTTATTGTATTAAAATAAATATATATTCAAAGCCACTACAGAAGTCCCCTTTTTGACACATTACCAATATTAGCTCTTCTCTTGATTTCCTTCCGTCGGTTTGCAAACCAGTTGTAGACCTTCAGGGAGGTGACTCTCTCCAAGTCTGATAGCTTTTTCCCTGAAGAAAGAGACACAGATTGTGAATGAGTGAAAATACGCACTCAAGCAAGTTTCAATGTGTAAATGTTGTTTGAAATAGGGTAATAAAATAAAGATTTCTAATAACCCTCATGCACCAATGACATGTATTTCCAACAGTGCTGAGTAAATGTTACATTCCTAGCACTATTACGTTTTGTTGGAATTTACAACAAAACATAATTTACTGTCAGTTTAAGACTAGGTCCTGGATAAAACGAGCAAGACAGTGCAGGGTTCCCACGCAGATCTGATTTTTGACAGGAAAGTTAGATCGGTACACAGGAAATAATGATAATATTGATCAACATGATAGGATAGCTTTCTTGTCAAGATGACCTCCTCCTCCCCTTGCAGCCATCCAATCCACCCACTTTACACTTTAACAAAACAAATCACAGTTACTAAATAGTTAGAGTATACAATCTAAAGGCAAAATTATATTTTCTAATTGGCCTCGAAAAATACAGTCTATTCAAAACACCCTGTAAGTAAAAAAATTCAGGAAACTGCATCCCAGCTTCCATCCAGTTTCATTGGCTCCCTTTTGAAGGCTTCCATGGACAACGTGGAGTCCACAGCTTCCGATATTTAGAAGCTCTGGCAGTTCCTGAGTCTGGCGCTCTTGCACAAAATCCTAGTAGAATCTCCAGTTAATGTTTGGGCCATTCATCGAGATCTGCAATAAGCACTTTGGATGGGCTGTACCTTGTTTGAAGTGCTCCATTAGGTCAGCTGCATGGCATGACCAAGGAATTCTTCCAAGATACCTTACAGCCACTTGATCAGTGTCATTGTCCCAGTATCTGACTATAAGGTCCATCTGCTCATTCTGAGAGATTCTGTTCAGGCATTCGTCAAAGGCCAAAACATACTAAGTAGGCACACTTTGTAGCTCCACATGTGAATTCCTGTGCAATTTTGCTATCAGGAAACATATTGGCAAAGACCTGTAAAGCATTCTGACAAGAATTAAATGAGTAAAGGCTCATTACCACCTTCAGTGCCCAGATAACTTCTGCCTTGATTACATCATCATTGGCAATAGCAATTTCCATGGATCCTTGCAGTGTTGCTGTATTCTTGCCAGCTGACAAGAAATAGCTGCTGTCTGATGTACCAGATGACCCATCACCATCAGTTGATTTGGCTGACCTTTGGTGTGGTTGAAGACATTGATGGGGTCAGCGACTGGTGCGCTTTACCCTTCAGGTGGCTCTTGATAGCATCTATTCAATTGTAAGTCACCTTGGATAAGGGCGTCTGCTAAGAAATAAATAATAATAATAATAATAATAATAATAATAATAATAATAATAATAATAATAATAATAATAATAATAATATATTCCCATATTTCCAACATCAATTGTTTTCTTGCACAAACTGCAATATGCCTTGTGAACATTATCCTTCACTTCTTCTAGCCATGAGGCATACTCTGGGTCATCCTTCCAAAACTGGCATTTCTTGGAGGCCATGTCTGATTGGAGAGGCTGCATATGTGAAAGCATAAAAGGGGACGGAGAATTCGTGATCTGTTCCTTTGCTTTGGTTTAGTGAGTAGAACCGAGAAGGACAGTAAAAGTAACCACAGAAAGTAAAACCCTGAGTGTTGTGTTTTGTTTGTTTGTAATTGTCTTGTCTTGTACATTATTAGACAGCTAACAGTTCCGGAGCTGTCACCAAGGGCCAGCACTAAACCGGACAACACTGCATCATTGTCACAAATATAAACCTGTATCACCCACCATGAGCACTACTGCACGCACCCAGGACTGGTGATCGTGTTTGTATTATTGTGGGGTGGATATCGTTTGTTATTTGGGACTGACTGTTCTTGTAATATACCCCGTGCTGTACACATTGGTGTGTATTGCCGAGGAATTACTGTTTGGTCGCCAGACCTGAAATCTCCAAAATAAAACATTTCCAGACCGGATTACAATTATCTCTGTCTGCTTCTTTTACGCACTGCATCACTCCTGCACCTGCTGCCACTCAGCCACTTTGTCACACAATCATAATTTTTCCCGTTTAGGGAAATCAGCAAACTGGAAGACTGCCATAGCCATGACTCTGAAAATCCATCAATTTGAAATGGATTTGACTTTCCATGACTTTTCCATTTTTCGCCATTTTCCATGACTTTTTTTTCCCAGAATTTTCCATGACCGTGGGAACCCTGTATATGATACGGTAAAAGTCTCAATATTGGTGAATCTTAAGATTTACTGGTACATGTCAACATTTACCAAGTAAAGCGGTAAATGTCCGAAATAAACACGATAACGCTTTATCAGACATTTACCGGTACACCTCAAGAATAACTAAGTGCCTTTGGTTAATGACAGGGAAATTGTTTCTAAGCAGTCGCTTTCTGGTGGGCAAGGGTTCAAACCATGTATGTGTGTGACAGGGGGTACTGTTATGGTGTGGATATCCACTGAGATATTAGAGAGACACAGAGAGTTTGCGATTGAAATGCCACACAGGCGTCCAGGTTTTATTAATAATCACAAATATTGCAGGGAGTTGCAGTGGTTGGTGGCCGCCACTAGGATACCAGCAATGGTATCCATAGTGTGAGAGAACACACACACATGTGTGCATAATTACAGAAATACAAAACAAAACACTGTACAAAAACAAAGCCAGGAAACAAAAGGTGGCCAAGCGTTACTCCCACTAAAAGGGAGGTCCTGCTTCAGCAACTCTCCCGACATAAACTAAATAAACTTGGGAAGGATTCAAATCCCCTAAATTAATCCCTACCGTAAAGTTGCAGGTATCTCGGTCTGCACATGGTGATAACCCGTAGCTCATCCCCAGGCTTGCAAAACATGGAACACACCAAACACCAGAACAAACAAAGCTTGTCTTTCCAGGCCCTTTTTAAAGACAGTTGACCAGTGTTAATTGATTATTAATTATGCAATTAATTCCTGGTCACCTGCTGCACATTCCTTTTCAATTGCAGGAGGGAAGTTTAATCTCCCTGCCCTGTTATATCTAGCACACAGTATTTAAAAAATAAAAATAAAAATACACATTCTTTTAGTATAAACCACCACCAACTATACATTAATTACAGGGACAGGCCTCAGCCTTGCCACATACCTCCCCTTTGTGCAAACGGCCCCCTCCTTTAAACCCCAACCATTTCTCCAGGAGTCCCAAATAGTCTTTTTTTTTTTTTTACTCCTTGTGGGTGGGTTGGAGGGCGGGTCAGTTCAGGCCTCCATAACAGGTCCGAGAACTGGCGACAGGGGACCCAGACAATGTAGACGAGGCATTGAGAGCGCAGGTTGGCAGCCCCAGGCAGAGGTGCGAGTCCTGTCGACTGAGTCTTGGCCAGCAGGGGGAGAGGAGCAGGAGACCAGGTGATCAACTGTGCCTGGTGGTGCAGCAACCTAGGAGTCAGGCCCAGTGACCATAGGTCCAGACACGAAGGCAGGGTCGAGGGAAGTGCCTCACAGGCGCCAGACTGTTGCACAGGGGTGGTGGTCTCCTCACCTTCTCCTTCTGCTGGGGTGGCTCCAACGCTAGCAGCGGCACAGGGCACTGGTAGTAGCATTGGCAACAACAGTGCTGGACCTTCTCTGGTCTTTGGGCAGGCAGACCCTCCTTCTCTGGTCTTTGGGCAGGCAGACCCTCCTTCTCTGGCCTTTGGGCAGGCAGCTCGTCCTTCCATGGCACTGGAGATGGCTCCTCCCCCCTTGACTAGAGAAAACAGCTTTGCTTGCTTCTGGGAACGTCAGCTCCTCCTTTTCGGGCATGCAGCTCTACCTTCTCTGGCATTCTGGCAGGGATCTCCACCATGTTACCAAATTTCCCGTCATCTCACGGGGCTTGGAAGGCAGAGGGGTGCGTCTCGTGCTGTCTGGAAGGCGGCTGGGGTTGGACCTTCTGGCGGAGCCATTCCTCAGCTAATTCCACCTAGGCTCGAAGGCGCCCAAACTCCACACGCCTCGGAGGTGCCCAAACTCTCCACTAGCTCCTCACCATGGAGCCACTTCCTCTGCAACCGCCTCTGCTTGTCGTGCCAGTCTTCTTTTTTTGACATTAATGTTTTTTGTTAATGGAACATTTATATGCAGAAACACATATTGTTCGACATCAATGTTTTTTGTTAATGGTAAATGTGTATATAGAAATAATTATATTCTTTGATATGAATGATTACTTTGTTAATTGACAATTTATAGCAGGAATAAATACATTCTTTGATGATATACCTGCATTTACCAATAAGCTTTGGTAAATCATAAGATTAACCGGTAAATGTCTTCATAATTTTGGACATTTACCACCTTATTTGATAAATGTTGACATTTAGTGGTAAAACTTAAGATTGACCAGATTCTGACTTTTACCATAACATATGCATTAATTAAATTAACTCATACCTGGCTTCTGAATCACAGCATTGCAGGCATTGGCAATCTCTTCTCTTTTAGCTTCATCAGGGTACTGGTTTTCATTGAAATAGCTGGGGGATAGAAACAGGAGTCAGCCTACCTTGCAGCCACCACCTCATATATAGGGTACGAATGCTTTACCAGTCAAAGTTGAAATGAGTGGAGGCCAAAAATACAGTAGCGGTCTCCAGTTTATTAATTTTTCCTAGAAATACAGGTCAGCAATAGTACAAGTGGAATAATACCAGAGACAGATTCCCAGAGCACAACCTTTTTTAAACTGAATCATATTTGGCTGCTTTAATCTAAAACTTTCAGCTGTCAAAGTGAAAGTTACAAAATTCTAGGGTACCCACCCACATTAGGATAACTACTCTTCCTAGAACCTAATTGGTGGTGACCTGTAAGGTTTATCATATTGATAATTCAGTATTAATTGATGCTGAGATAATTTAAGCAAGATAAATTATATAGTGCAATGTGTAACACTTTATATATATATATATATATATATATAAAATAAATAATGGCAGGACGCTACCCAGATTGAATCACAGCTCCCAGAATGCACACCGAACGGCTGATTGTAGCTAACATTTCAAGCTTTTCACAAGCGTAGCGTGTCAGTCAGTGATAGAAGGTGAACGAGTATTTAAAACCTTCATGTACATTTAGGCTGAGAGACTGTGTGCCAGAGCAGCTATAAATATGGTGAAACATTTCAAATAGGCCTAAAACGATTATTTACATTACATTAGGCTTACAAAAAACTAAAACACTCACCCATATAACCACAAAAGCCAGAAGTACTTCCAAAGAAATTATTTTTGTTAATTTCTAACATAAAACAAATAGCTATGCACTTTGATGCTCTAGTGTAAATAACATAGAATGTATATAATTAAAAAAATATCTCAATTAGCCGTCATAAAACAAAAACACGGAAATGCCAAATACACAAAACCATTTGAAACACTGTACTGTACAGTCATGCACGTGTAGTGCAAATACTGTAGTCAGGACCCAACGTATTTTTATCTGTACTTATTATCAATTTCCTCATTAAAAAAAAAAAAATACTTAGGACTTAGGCTAGACATTTTCAGAGATGCAGAATCACAGTCAAATTGTAGTTGCAGTTTAAAAAAAAGGAGCATAACATACTGAATTTCTGCTGGCTACACAAATATGCACTAAACCCTATTAAAAAAAAAAAAAAAGTTATCGATAACAAACCCTTCTCAAAACAGGGTAGGAATAGAATATTTAAAATTAAATACGGTACTGTATGAAGTTGCTATTTACGCCACAACTGGAAGTAGACTACAGGGTCCACTTGGATTAAACCGAAAGAACCTGAACAGACCACAGATGTTTTCTGAGAAACCCGCATTAGCAACACAAACTAGTTCTTCATAAAATCAGGATGAAAACTATATATTTTTTAAAACTATATATTTTTTTAACGGATCCATATTCTAATAGTGCTCCTTTGGTGTCAAATGCTTAAATAAGTTTAACATTTGCACTCAATTGTAATATTTATACTATAGGCTACATTTATGTCTCATGTTCATTATACTGTATACGCAGTATGCTGTATGGAGTATTATATATATATTTCACTAATAGATAATAACTAGCATGTTTTTGCAGTTAGAAAATTTTGCACACATAAACAAAGCTGGTCTCATAATTGGATTGCTGTAGTGTATGAAAAAGTCATGTGCATAGGACACATTTTTTCTAAAGACTGTAATAAGCCAGTTCACACATTTCAGTAGCTGATCTCACATTTTTATGTCCCTGACCCTGGGTGAAAAAAAAAAAAGTGTTGGGATGCAGTGTTTTACTTAGATCTCTTGGAACAGTCCTGTTTCACCTGCATTATACCAGGCTGGTTGTGTGATCTCCACTTCATGGGTTGCTGTACAACATATTCCTTCCACGTGTGTAGGACCTTAGAAATTGATACTGTAGTGATTCAAGGAAAAAAAAATATATATATATATATATATATATATATATATATATATATATATATATATATATCGGAACCAAGCACTCTGGACAACAGTATTTTATTGTAAACAGGGTGGTGCCTGTATGTTTATTTTCTTATTATGGTGTTCTCTTTATCCAGAGTCACACAAATCAAATATCAACAACATAAACAAAATAAACCAAACAAAACCTAGCTCTTTATTAAAGCACTAACTACCCCTTTCTATAAGTCAGACAGCTAAGCTGTTTACTGACAAAAAAGAACACTTAAACTAGATAACAATTGTTTCCCCCTAGGTAGAACACCAACCTTTAATCTGTTTCCAGTATGTATCGGTCTCTCTGTATGTCATACCCTTTGCACACCCTCGCGTTTGAAAAAACCCATGGTCTTTTATGGCTGCCTAATTGGAGACAGGTGAAAACCCTTGTCTCAAAATGGTCGCCCCTGTGGAGCTCTGGGAATTGTAGTCTTTTCTGACATTGGCAGTCAAAGACTACAACTTACTTGTGTAACCCAAATTCAATGGAGAGGATACAGGCTTCTCGTCACTCTTGGACCAATATACACACCGTCCACCACTTTCCCATATATTTTATAGTTCACTTTGTCACATATCCTCCCCCCCAGCTCAGACCTACTGGGACGAGCGACCTTGGTGAACAAATAGTGAACACATGATAACCCATCCGCATTGCCTTGTAAAATTGAATGCCTGTAGGCTTAAAAACCACCTGGTTACCCTAGCATTTTTCTCTTTATTGTTCTTCATCCAAGTTAAGGGAGCATGGTCAGTTATTAGTTTAAAACATCCGCCCAGTAAGTAATATTTAAAGATTACTTGAAGCAGGAGCTTGCCTATCTGCCTCAGTCCCTGGTTCCTGTAGACTGACCACCATGGGCTTCCAATGCCCATTTAATTGCTAAACATTCTTTTTTCACTATAGCGTAGTTTTTCTCTTGTGGAAAGAGTTTCATACTTAAAAACATTACAGGGTGCTCCTCACCCTGGACCTGTTGGGAAAACACTGCCCCTATCCCTACTTCAGAAGCATCTGTCTGTACAATGAATTCTTGTTATTTGTTTATTTAGCAGACGCCTTTATCCAAGGCGACTTACAGAGACAAGGGTGTGTGAACTATGCATCAGCTGCAGAGTCACTTACAAATACGTCTCACCTGAAAGACAGAGCACAAGGAGGCTAAGTGACTTGCTCAGGGTCATACAATGAGTCAGTGGCTGAGGTGGGATTTGAACCGGGGACCTCCTGGTTATAAGCCCTTTTCTTTAACCACTGGACCATCAAAATTTGGTATAACTAATACTGGCTGTGTGCACAGAGCCGCTTTCAACCTCTGAAAGGCAGCCTCCGCTTCTGCATTCCATTTTACCATTAGGTTTTTCCCACCTTTGGTAAGATCTGTGAGGGGTGCGGCTATTGAGGCAAAGTCAGGAATGAACCTCCTGTAGTAACCGGTTAGTCCCAAGAATGCCCTAACCTGTTTTTTTCCAACTGGCCGTGGCCATTTTTCTATTGCCTCCAGTTTATCAATTTGTGGTTTTACCATGCCTCTTCCAACATTAACCCCCAAATATTTTGCTTCCCCCAGCCCTATTGTGCAGTTAGTGGGGTTAGCAGTCAAACCAACACTTTTTATAGAATTAAGTACTGCTTGTACTCTCACCGAGTGGGTGTCCCAGTCAGTACTGTATATGACCACATCATCTAAGTATGCGGCTGCATATTCCTGATGTGGCCTTAAGACCCTATCCATCATGCGCTGAAATGTAGCAGGAGCCCCATGCAAACCAAAAGGCAGTACTGTGTACTGGAATAAGCCCAATACCCTTTTGTTAAGTCGATAGTTGTTAAATAATGAGCTGGTCCCAATCTCTCAATCAACTCATCAACTCTAGGCATCGGGTAAGCATCACATTTGTACACTTCATTCAGCTTCCTATAATCATTACAAAAGCGAAGTGTCCCATCAGGTTTTGGAACTAGCACTATAGGTGAGGACCATTCACTATGTGACTCCTCAATCACCCCAAGCTTAAGCATTTTCTTTACTTCCCCTTTAATGGCTTCCCTTCTTGCCTCAGGTATTCTGTAAGGTTTTACTTTTATTTTCTCTCCTGGTTTGGTCAATATTTTGTGGCGTACGATGTCGGTTCTGCTAGGTATGGCGGAGAACACATCCCTATTTCTTCCTACAAAATCTCATACCTCCTGCTTCTGGGTCTCCGATAAAGTATCTGCTGTTTTAACCTGTGGTTCAGGCTGAACTTCTTTAGATTCTACCAATGCATTATCGTTCATAGCCAAAAGACCTTCCCTGTCTCTCCATGCTTTTAAGAGGTTGATATGGTATATTTGCTCCACCTTTCTTCTCCCTGGCTGTCTCACTTTGTAATATACCTCACCAACCTTTTCTATGATCTCATATGGGCCATGCCAGGTAGCCACAAATTTACTCTCTACGGTCGGAACTAATACCAGAACCCTGTCTCCGGGCTGAAAAACCCTGACCCTTGCCTGTCGGTTATAACTGTGCTTCTGCTGGGCTTGAGCCTGCCGCATATGCTCCTTCACAATGGGTATTACAGCAGCTATTCGGTCCTGCATCTGAGAGACATATTCAATAATGCTACGATACGGGGTGGGTTCTTGCTTCCAGACCTCTTTCTCTATGTCCAGAAGGCCCCGGGGATGTCTGCCATATAAAAGCTCAAAAGGTGAAAATCCTGTAGAGGTTTGGGGCACTTCTCGTACAGCGAACATTAAGTAAGAAATCCAAGAAATTTTTACTGTCCCTATCAATTACCTTCCGTAGCATTGATTTAAGGGTCTTGTTGAAGCGCTCCACTAACCCATCCGTTTGGGGATGGTAGACAGAGGTTCTCAGGTGTCTAATTTTCAGTAATTTGCACAGTTCCTTGGTAACCCGAGACATGAAAGGAGTGCCCTGGTCCGTATCTCTTTTGGGATTCCTACCCTGCTGAACACCACAAACAACTCTTTGGCAATAACTTTAGCTGAAGTATTATGGAGGGGAATAGCCTCCGGATATCTCGCAGCATAATCTAGGATAACCAGAATATGCTGATGTCCGCGGGCTGACTTGTTTAGGGGGCCTACTAAATCCATGGCTATGCGTTCAAACGGAGTCTCTATTATTGGCAATGGCACTAATGGGCTGCGAAATGTTTTAAAAGGGTCCGGATGCTGGCATTCGGGACAGGAGGTACAGTGTCGGGCTATATCAGCATGTATCCCAAGCCAGTAAAACCTGCAAACGATACGTTCTGTGGTTTTCTCTACCCTAAATGCCCCCCTAGGTGATGTCCATGGGCTAAATCTAGTACCACCTTCCTGAACTGCTGGGGCACAATTAGCTGCTCCACGATCTCTTTCCCCTTCTTGTCTACACAATATAACAAATCATTCTGCATAGAAAAGTGAGGATAGGTGAGATGGATCTCAGGATTTGTTTGAGCCTCATTTACCACCATTATATTCTCCCTGACAGAAACTAAAGTGGGATCGCGTAATTGGGCAGTCCCGAAATTTTTTGCATTTGTTCCCAAATCGAGTAAGTTTTGTTCTGGGTCTGGGACCTTACCAGAGAGGCTAGGGCCCTCATGATCCACTTCCTCTCCCATCATTACGTCCAATGGGAACTCTGGTTTACACTCTGTAACAATGTCACTCTCTAACACTGGAAGTAAGGGTTCTGGGCAGTTACTCTGTGGCTCTCTTCCTGCCACCTCAATTTTATCGGGCATATCCAATGCACCCTGTTTCCCCCATAGTTTAGTAAAACTGGGAAAGTCCCGACCCAATATTACTTGATACGGCAACATCGGTACTACTCCCACTCTATAGGTAAGCAACCCAGCACTCGTTGTAATACATATAATTGCCGTTGGGTAGTGGCACGTATCCCTGTGTATGCAAGTAATATTAAGGTCCTGGTCCTTATCTAATTTATGCGGGTCCACTAATTGCGTGGACACCAGAGTTACCATGCTTCCCGAATCAAGTAATGCTTTATTCTTAATTCCCTCTATAACCACTGGGCAAATGTGTTTCTCACCCTTTGGGTTCCCCGGTGTTACAGAAACTATAGTACAGGCATATAGAGAGCTGTTATTAGGTTGTTCCCCCATGTTACACTGCATTGGCTCCTCATTTTCAGGACAGTTGACCGCTATATGACCATATTCAGTGCACCTAAAGCACCTTAACCCTTAGCGGGCCATTTATTCAGCACGTGTCAGGCTCGTCAGGTCAAATTTATTTTCAGACACGCAGTTTATTTTATTTATTTAGTTATTTTTTTTTTTTAATTTAGTCATTGCCAATTAGTTTTTATTATTTTCTCCCCAATTTGAAATGCCCAATTATTTTTTTTTATGCTCGGGAGGGGCGAAGATGAACACACGCTGTCCTCCGAAGCGTGTGCTGTCAGCCGCCCGCTTCTTTACACTCTGCAGACTCACCGTGCAGCCGCCTCAAAGCTACAGCGTTGGAGGACAACGCAGCTCTGGGCAGCTTACAGGGAAGCCCGCAGGCGCCCAGCCAGACTACAGGGGTCGCTGGTGTGCGGTCAGCCGAGGACACCCTGGCAGACCTAACCCTCCCTCTCCCTGGATGACACTCGACCAATTGAACAATTTTCTGTAACCAATAACTAGCACGTATAGGTTGAGGGCTAGGCAAAACCCTGTTGGCCAAATCATTGATTCGCTCTGCCAAGGTCTGTATGTCCTTTTGCAGAGTCAAACTGGCTCTCAGTTGTTCCTCTCGCAGTAACTGATTGGTCTCCTGTTGGATCCGGTTGGTCTCCTGTTGGACTCGTTTTGCTTCTTGTTGTGCTGCCTGTTGGACCCACGTCGCTTCTTGTTGCACTGAAGCGACTTGTAAGAGCCCCTGCACTACTATCTCCATGGTTGCAAGCTGTTGTGTTCCGCTTCACAGACTTTATTTATTTTTTTTAATTTTCTAGTGCTGCCCGCATTCTCCACCACATGTGACAGACTGGGGTGTTTTGTCACGATTCTTTCGGGTCTTGAACACAGTCTTTCGGAACCAAGCACTGGACAACAGTATTTTATTGTAAACAGGGTGGTGCCTGTATGTTTATTTTCTTATGGTGTTCTCTTTATCCAGAGTCACACAAATCAAATATCAACAACGTAAACAAAATAAACCAAACAAAACCTAGCTCTTTATTAAGAGCACTAACTAAACCTTTTAATTATCTTTTAACTACCCCTTTCTATAAGTCAGACAGCTAAGCTGTTTACTGACAAAACAGAACACTTAAACTAGGCAACAATTGTTTCCCCTAGGTAGAACACCAACCTTTAATCTGTTTCCAGCACGTATCGGTCTCTCTGTATGTCATACCCTTTGCACACCCTTGTGTTTGAAAAAAAACATGCTCTTTTATGGCTGCCTAATTGGAGACAGGTGAAAACCCTTGTCTCAAAATGGTCACCCCTGTGGAGCTCTGGGAATTGTAGTCTTTTCTGACATTGGCAGTCAAAGACTACAACTTACTTGTGTAACCCAAATTCAATGGAGAGGATACAGGCTTCTCGTCACTCTTGGACCAATATACACACCGTCCACCACTTTCCCATATATTTTATAGTTCACTTCGTCACTATATATATATATATATATATATATATATATATATATATATATATATATATATATATATATATATATATATATGGAAATTCAGTAACAAACACTGTGTTAAAATAACTTTAAGGTTGCAGTTCAAAATCACAAAGGTCAGGAAATGGGACCAAAATAATAACCTTTGGAGAGTTTCTGTGATGTCATCATAAACTAGGAGACCTTTAGTTTACAGTCACATAACCTGTAACTCATTCAAGTACATCTTTTATTTTTAATAATACCTGGATATTAGTATATGTTAAAAAAGACAATATAAAAGGTGTCTTGGCTTAGGTCACAGGTCAAATCTAATCGTCTAGATTAGATTAGATTTGTCTTTTGATTTTGTAATTAAATTTAACATGAATGTTCACATAACTAATCACATAACAAATGCTCCACCAAGAGTGCCGAGATGGACATTACACTGGAAAAAAAAAAAAAATTCTCTGTACTGGAATGTAGCTATCATGCTTCTTGGCATATGTGCCAATGTAGACACAATCATAAACAAAACACGTACATTTTCACTGCGCTCACTGTCACTCAGTTCACTCTTTGAACTATTGTCTATAGACGTGATATAGGTGTTGCATGATTTCCAGTACATGAGAGTAAAACTTCATGCTGATTTGAACTCGGCTCTCGCCAAGATAAGCACCAACTAAGATGTAGTGTGATCCTGTTGTTTGTGTTTCCATCCTTATAATGATGTAGATATCCTTCTGCCTGAAGTGTAATGCTGGCTCCAGGGATCAGCTTGTTTTGCCTCCCTAGCGCATCAGCAAACACAACGGCTGCAATGCTGGCTCTGGAGATCAACCACAGTGCGGTCTCCCCAGCGCATCAGTATGACAACCATCTCGATTAAGCCAAGTAGGGTACATCTCTGGGGTCTTCTAGTGGGCACCTTCCATCCTTGGTGTTTCGTCGACTAGCCCACGACACCTCAAGAGGGCTCGACGATGATTCTGGCGTGCCAGCATCACCCTCCCATCCCCCACTCAACTCTGCCCAGCTTACTTACCCGTACATCAGCGTTTCTTTCTTTCTATTGTGCTTGAGATCCCCAACCAGAATCTTTCCGTCTCAACCACAGCCAGTTGCTGCTCCACTCTGCTGCTTCATATAAGTTCTTCACTGTGCGACGCAACTCTTGGCCACTAAATCCGATGTCTCTGAGAAACCGGGTTGTAGAGTGTGCCACACATCCTTGACAACCCTCCACTGGGTAAACCCGGACTCTCCAACCTCGCTGTTCCGTGGCTTAATTACTACTGTTACTTCCAATGCAAAAGTTGGCACACTTGCCACTATGCAACATGGCATTGCCACATATCTATACAAATCCATTGGTTTATCAAATGCATTTGAACATGTATCTCACTCAGTAAAAGGAATGTTTTTTTTTTTTCTAGAACAGTGCCAAACTGTGTTTCTTTGTCTTGTTATTGTCATATGAGTTCCTAAGAACAGCTAGAACGGCACAATATTCTGCACAACAATAAACACACCCAGGTAATGTCCTTCTGGGCAGTCTTGGTGGAGCATTTGTCATGTGATTAGTCATTGCTGATGTCATTACTGATGTCATGTATGACACCATATCTGATGCGATGCATAGGCATAATAGGGGTGAATTAAGGTTAACGTCCCATTTCCTGACTTGTGATTTTGAACTGCAACCTTAATGTTATTTTAACAAAGTTTTTGTTGCTGAATATATATATATTTAAGTCAGGTGGCATGCACATCAGAGGGAGTTAAAGGAAGGAGGGGCTACATGGTGCCTCGCCTGCCTGGAGTATGGGCACCTCCCTGAGGTGTGCCCATATGAAGACCCCCTCTTTGTGCAGGCCTTTGATCAAGGTGAGGTGGAGACTGCGGAGGAGTGGATCCACCTGAAGGCCATACCATCGCCGCAGGTGGATCAGGAAACCTGCCTCACCTGCCTCAAAGAGCAGGAATTGGCCCAGGAGAGGAAGGCAGGGAGAAGGAGCAGGAAGAGAAGGGGGAGAGGTAGGCTGCAGCAACAGCAACCGCAGCAGGAGATCGGTGAGGATGACTGTGAGGTTTACATTGTGAACCTCGTGGCGGAGTTGTGCCCTGGCTGTGGGGCATATGGGCACACGTTGGCCATATGCCCCACGCAATATGAAGAGGCGGAGCGCGAGCATCCAGCGCCCAGAAGGGGGGAGCGCGAGCATGCAGCGCCCAGAAGGGGGGAGCCCGTGCATCCAGCGCCCAGAAGGGGGGAGCCCGTGCATCCAGCGCCCAGGGGGGGGAAGCCCACAGGTCCAGAACCTAGGCCTCCAGCAGCAGAGGAAGAATACCTGCTGCCTCTGCCACCTCCACCACTTCCACAGCCAGGAGCAGAGCAGCAGGAGCTGCCTCTGCCTCCGCCACCTCCACCGCCAGGAGCAGAGCAGCAGGAGCTGCCACCTCCACCGCCAGGAGCAGAGCAGCAGGAGCTGCCTCTGCCTCCGCCACCTCCACCAGCAGAGGGTGAATGCCTGCTGGTTCCGACTCAAGCGCCGTGGGAGGACTGCTTGCCCCTCCCACCTCCACCAGCAGAGGGTGAATGCCTGCTAGTTCCGCCTCAACCGCCGTGGGAGGACTGCTTGCCGCTCCCAGCTCCACCAGCAGAGGGTGAATGCCTGCTGGTTCCGCCTCAGCCGCCGTGGGAGGACTGCTTTCCCCTCCCACCTCCACCAGCAGAGGGTGAATGCCTGCTGGATCCGCCTCAACAGCCGTGGGAGGACTGCTTGCCGCTCCCAGCTCCACCAGCAGAGGGTGAATGCCTGCTGGTTCCGCCTCAGCCGCCGTGGGAGGACTGCTTTCCCCTCCCACCTCCACCAGCAGAGGGTGAATGCCTGCTGGATCCGCCTCAACAGCCGTGGGAGGACTGCTTGCCGCTCCCAGCTCCACCAGCAGAGGGTGAATGCCTGCTGGTTCCGCCTCAGCCGCCGTGGGAGGACTGCTTGCCCCTCCCACCTCCACCAGCAGAGGGTGAATGCCTGCTGGTTCCGCCTCAACCGCCGTGGGAGGACTGCTTGCCGCTCCCAGCTCCACCAGCAGAGGGTGAATGCCTGCTGGTTCCGCCTCAGCCGCCGTGGGTGGACTGCTTTCCCCTCCCACCTCCACCAGCAGAGGGTGAATGCCTGCTGGTTCCGCCTCAACCGCCGTGGGAGGACTGCTTGCCGCTCCCAGCTCCACCAGCAGAGGGTGAATGCCTGCTGGTTCCGCCTCAGCCGCCGTGGGAGGACTGCTTTCCCCTCCCACCTCCACCAGCAGAGGGTGAATGCCTGCTGGTTCCGCCTCAACCGCCGTGGGAGGATTGCTTGCCCCTCCCAGCTCCACCAGCAGAGGGTGAATGCCTGCTGGTTCCGCCTCAACCGCCGTGGGAGGACTGCTTGCCGCTCCCAGCTCCACCAGCAGAGGGTGAATGCCTGCTGGTTCCGCCTCAGCCGTCGTGGGAGGACTGCTTTCCCCTCCCACCTCCACCAGCAGAGGGTGAATGCCTGCTGGTTCCGCCTCAGCCGCCGTGGGAGGACTGCTTGCCGCTCCCACCTCCACCAGCAGAGGGTGAATGCCTGCTGGTTCCGCCTCAACCGCCGTGGGAGGACTGCTTGCCGCTCCCAGCTCCACCAGCAGAGGGTGAATGCCTGCTGGTTCCGCCTCAGCCGCCGTGGGAGGACTGCTTTCCCCTCCCACCTCCACCAGCAGAGGGTGAATGCCTGCTGGTTCCGCCTCAACCGCCGTGGGAGGACTGCTTGCCGCTCCCAGCTCCACCAGCAGAGGGTGAATGCCTGCTGGTTCCACATCCACCTTCATGGGAAGGACTGCTCCTGCCCTGCCTCGCACCGCCCAAGGATGCCTGCCTCGCTTCGCCCAAGGATGCCTGCCTCGCTTCGCCCAAGGATGCCTGTTGCTCCGCATCGCCCGGGGCTGCCTATTGCTCCGCATCGCCCGGGGCTGCCTGTTGCTCCGCATCGCCCGGGGCTGCCTGTTGCTCCGCATCGCCCGGGGCTGCCTGTTGCTCCGCATCGCCCGGGGCTGCCTGTTGCTCCGCATCGCCCGGGGCTGCCTGTTGCTCCGCATCGCCTGGAGAGCCACCAGCTGCAGGGAACGAGGGAGAAGTGGAGCTCCCGCTGCCAACTCCATGGCCAGGGGCTCCCCTCCCAAGGGTCCGCTGCTGCTGCTGTCGTCGCCTCCCGAGGGTCCGCTGCTGCTGCCGTCGCCTCCCGAGGGTCCGCTGCCGTCGCCTCCCGAGGGTCCGCTGCCGTCGCCTCCCGAGGGTCGCTGCCGTCGCCTCCCGAGGGTCTGCTGCCGTTGCCTCCCGAGGGTCCGCTGCCGCTGCCGTCGCCTCCCGAGGGTCCGCTGCCGTCGCCTGGGGTCGCCAGGGATCCTGCTTCGCCTGGGGTCACTACACTGTGGTCGGAGCCCCACGGAGGGGAACTGCCGGCCATGAAGAAAGGGGGGGAGGTCAGGAGACCAGCTCCCCCAGCCGCACTTTCGCGGCAGGAAATACTATGGCTGGAACCCCATGAAGGGGAGCTGCCGGCCATGGAAAAGGAGGGGGAGGTCAGGAGACCAGCTCCCCCAGCTGCACTTTCGCGGCAGGAAATACTGTGGCTGGAGCCCCGTGAAGGGCAGCTGCCAGCCATGAAGAAGGGGGGGGGAGGTCAGGAGACCAGCTTCCCCCGCAGCAATTTCGCTGCAGGAGAGAGGGTGGCCGGAGCCCCACGGAGGGGAGCTGCCGGCCATGAAGAAGGGGGGGCAGGTCTGGAGACCACCCCCAAAAATGTTTTGGCCAGAGGAACGCTACGGCTGTTTGGGTGGGAGGAGGACATCCCACCGTGGCCGCCACCTTTGGTCCATTGCTGCCCCTGTTCCTGCGCCGGGACTGCTAACCGGGACTTTGGGGACTAAGGGGGGAGGTGGCCGAAAAGGCCATGTGTGCTGCGCACAAGGGGGGGCATGTGTGGCGGAGTGTCCCGCCCCTATTTATTATTATTTGTATTTTTGTTTGCGGCGCGGGTAAAAGCGCCACGTCTTTTATTATTATATTTAAAAACCCTGTGAGGATGCATGGCTGATCAGCTACTGATTATTTAACTAGCTGACAGTCATACATCCTTACCAAACGCGTGCAGACTCTGGCCGAGGGATAATAAGATAATTAACAACTAGTTAATCCCTCGGCCAGAGTATATAAACCTGCAGCTCTCTGCACTCGAGGCTGAGTGTAGAGGAGAGTACGGGAGAGCGGAGAGAGAAAACAACATTTAAAAACAATTGCTAAAACGTGCTGGATTACCCAGCACATCACTTACTTGTTTGTTTGTTCATTCGTTTGGCCCTCGTGCCCTTTTGTTATGTGTTTTGTTAAATCTTTTGTTTTGTTTGTTAATAAATACGCTGAGTGCCGCAGCATTCAGCTGCGAGCCAGACTGTCACATATATATATATATATATATATATACACATCATTTCTATTGTTTCTTTTTCTTTTTATAAATTGGAGTAACATGGTTGTAGTTAAATGGCCTGTGCTCCATTGCCATTCAAATACACTATGGACTTTTGCTCTAGGGCAAAATTTATCACTAGAAATAAACAATTTAGTAAGCTCTGAGGGGTTCTACCTGCATCTGAGCTCTTAAATTTTTTATTCAAGGAAATGCATGCACATGGATTAGGGAGTGGTTAACATGTAGAAAACAGAAAATACTGATTAGAGGAGAAACCTCAAAATGGAGTGAGGTAACCAGTGGTGTACCACAGGGATCAGTATTAGGTCCTCTGCTATTCCTAATCTACATTAATGATTTAGATTCTGGTATAGTAAGCAAACTTACAGACGACACAAAAATAGGAAAGAGTGGCAAACACCATTGCAGTAGCAAAGGTCATTCAAAATGATCTAGACGGCATTCAGAACTGGGCAGACACATGGCAAATGACATTTAATAGAGAAAAGTGGAAAAAGTGCCTTCTATTTTCTGTTCTGAATGCCCCTTTATCTAATCTCCATTTGTGACCCCTGGTCCTTGTTTCTTTTTTCAGGTCAAAAAAGTCCCTTGGTTGACATTGTCAATACCTTTTAGAATTCTGAATACTTGAATCAGATCGCTGCGTAGACTTCTTTGTTCAAGACTGAATAGATTCAATTCTTTTAGCCTGTCTGCATACGACATGCCTTTTAAAC
The DNA here is from genome assembly GCF_902713425.1 of Acipenser ruthenus. Lineage (NCBI taxonomy): Eukaryota > Metazoa > Chordata > Actinopteri > Acipenseriformes > Acipenseridae > Acipenser > Acipenser ruthenus. The sequence continues at coordinate 37,873,852 of NC_081194.1, forward strand.
CCGGAATAATTCTGGTAGCTCTTCTTTGCACTCTTTCTAGAGCAGCAATATCCTTTTTTTAACGAGGTGACCAGAACTGAACACAATATTCTAGGTGAGGTCTTACTAATGCATTGTACCCTTGAGCAAGGTACTTCACCTAGATTGCTCCAGTAAAAACCCAACTGCATAAATGGGTAATTGTATGTTTAAAAAAAAAAAAAAAAAATGGTGATATCTTGTAACAATTGTAAGTCGCCCTGGGTAAGGGCGTCTGCTAAGAAATAAATAATAATAATAATATGGTATTTATAATGCAATTTGTATTGCCTGCATGCTGTACCTTACACTTTTCTCTATTAAATGTTATTTGCCATGTGTCTGCCCAGTTCTGAATGCTTTCTAGATTATGACCTTTGCTACTGCAACAGTGTTTGCCACTCTTTCCTATTTTTGTGTCATCTGCAAATTTAACAAGTTTGCTTACTATACCAGAATCTAAGTCATTAATGTAGATTAGGAAGAGCAGAGGACCTAATATTGATCGCTGTGGTACTCCACTGGTTACCTCGCTCCTTACCTCTTATTTTGAGGTTTCTCCTCTAATCAGTACTTTCTGTTTTCTACTTGTTAACCACTCCGTAATGTGTATTAATGTTCTTGAATCCCTACTGAGCTCAGTTTGAGAATTAATCTTTTATGTGGGACTTTGTCAAAAGCTTTCTGGAAATCTAAATAAACCATGTTATATGCTTTGCAATTATCCATTGTCAATGTTGCATCTTCAAACTAATTAAGCAGGTTAGTTAGACACTATCTCCCTTTCCTAAAACAATGTTCACTGTCTCCCAGGATACTGTTACCATATAGGTAATTTTCCATTTTGGATCTTATTATAGTTTCCATATAATAGAACTTGATCGAAGGCTTACTTAATCTGTCCCTCTGTCCTAAAACTATCAAGTAATATTTTCTAAGCGTGATGGAATGAATAGTTTAATGTGAATGCAGCAAATTATTTCTAAGTTCATGAAAATCCTTCGCACACACCTGCAACAGCAGCTCTGCTAATTGGGCTCACCTCTCCATCACAGCCAGGCACTCCTTCCTCCAGGTGAAGCGGCTACCCCTACGCAGCCGGAAGCTGCCTGGAGTGGAGCTAACCGGGGGTGGGGTCTGTCTCCACTCGGGGTCCTCCATGGCGATGGGGGCAGGACGCATGTTCAGGGTGACGCCTGGTGAAAAGAACACATATACTTGCAGTTAGAAACAAGAAGCATTCCTCTAGGCAACACTATCCCATTGACAGTTTCATTGCATGATTTGTAATAATGCAGTAACCCATTATTAAACTAGAAAAACAGGGAAAATGACATTTGCTTAATCAGTATCTTGGAGATACAGTATATGAGCTGCACACACAGTAATAATCCCCATACTGTATCGTCAGAGGTGTAAAGGCTGAAATGATTACATATTTTTTATAAAAGCACACTTACTGCAGTAATGTAAACTGTACTGTTACAGCTTGTATTAAATTATTGAATGTGAAAAACAGAAAGAAATTCCCCGAAGTAAAACTGAAAATAATAAACTTGCTAAACTGTGGCTCCAATTTTATTAAGTTGTATACTAAAATAACCTGTCCAAAAACTGATAATAAATGTAATGAAGTCTTAAATGCAACTGGTCTCCAGAAAAAATGAACATAAATAATTCCTAGTAGCATTTCTGGAATTCTGCAACTATAAATCAGTGTGGTTATTTTTGAATGACAAATACATACATCACTGGGGGAGGGGAAAACCATGGAAATGGTGTACAGCGGAATATTCAACACCTTTTTTCACCACACAAACTGATATTCTGTGGTGTTTCACCTGACTCAAAACAGACTGTTCAAACATGATGCTTATAGTCAGATGATTTATACATATGGTCAGTCAAAAGGCTAAAGAAAATATTACATTAGCACCCACCATTCACTGCTTCTAAAAAGTTAGAGAGAAAGATTGTAAAACAGCACCATGTCTTACCTGGGCTGGTCTTCTCCAGCTGGTACCACCTGTAAAAAGCCCTCTTCTTCTGCTCACTCAAGTCAGAGCCCTGCTGCAGCAGCCAGTGGGAGATACGGCTCTGGCTGATACCTACAAGTAAAGATAAGTAAACTAATAAATCAAGTAGAGTAAAAGAAAATAATGTCTTTCAGATTATGTCTAAATCATTGAAGAAAGTGTAACGCACTGTGACTATTTTTTTTAATTGAATTGGAACCTTTAAATCATAAAAACATGTAGAGGTATATGTGTGACAGAGATCGAATGATTCTTGGTGTTAAAGCTCCTTCCCAACCTGTGAGGGCGCGGAGTAAAGGGAACAGAGTACTCTGGACTGGATGGCCCGACAGTTCATTTTTAGGATTAGGCGAAAGTCGGCCATCTAGAAAGGGGACTGAGCTACGGTACACTAAATCATCGACCCAGAAGGTTAACGGGGTCATGGTTGACATTACTGGTATATCATTCGTTGGACCACAGGAATGAGGACTACACACTGCGGTCTCCGAAAAAGGTTAATCCACAAGACTCACGCCAGCGAGCCAGTTAACAAACCACAGGTTATACAGCAATCAGATAAAATCAAACTTTATTTATATAGCGCCTTTCATGGCAGTTGAAAACAACAATAAAACTGCGAAAACCATAAAAAACAGTAATAAAACTAGTAAATAAACAAATAAAAACAGTAAAAACAACAAAACAGTAAAATAAAAATGACAGTCAGATTAAAATGGAAACAATAGATCATAAAAATGAGTCCACAGTACAAGGGCCCTACAATTGAATGCTCTACCACCAGTGTTTTTCTTAAAAGCCCTTGGGACAGTAAGCAGCTCAGGGATGGGATCCTGGGATGAGAGAAGCCGCACAGGAATATAATGAAAGATCCCTTGAGTATCATGGGGGACCATTCCATTCAGGGCTTTATTGAATAGGACCTTAAAATCAATCCTAGACCATCCTGGGAGCCAATGTAGGGTTGTTAGCACAGGAGAAATATGTTCAGATGTTGTTGTTCTTGCTAAAACCCTGGCTGCAGCATTTTGTACAACCTGGGCAGCAGTGTGGAGTAGTGGTTAGGGCTCTGGACTCTTGACAAAGGGTTGTGGGTTCAATCCCAGGTGGGGGACACTGCTGCTGTACCCTTGAGCAAGGTACTTTACCTAGATTGCTCTAGTAAAAAACCCAACTGTATAAATGGGTATGTATGTAAAAATAATGTGTAAAAAATAATGTAATTATAATGTAAAAATTTGATATCTTGTAACAATTGTATATAAAAATAATGTGATATATTGTAACAATTGTAAGTCGCCCTGGATAAGGGCGTCTGCTAAGAAATAAATAATAATAATAATAAGGATAAAACATAGCTTGGGATACTTGTAAACAGGGAGTATAAAAAAAATCAGGCTTAGATGATACAAAGACATGCATCTGTAAGAAATAATAACACCACCAGAGTTATTATAATCTGTATAGCGTGTTATTATATGTGGTTCGAATGAAAGATCTGGGTCAAAAAGTACACCCAAGTTCCTAATTCCAGCTCTCAGTGAATAAGGGGAGCTGTCCACTGGAAAAACACATGGACACATTACCTGTTTTATCTGAATTTAACAATAAAAAGTTGTCCGACATCCATAACTTAATATCAGCGAGGCAGTTAATGAGAATATTTGTAGATTAAGTATGACTCGGTTTTAGAGACAAATATAGTTGAGTATCATCTTATGAAAACTATAATAAGATCTAAAACTGAAAATTACCTATATGGTAACAATATCCTGGGAGACAGTCAGCATGGAAAGGGAGATCGTGTCTAACTAACCTACTAGACTTTTTTGAGGATGCAACATCGACAATGGATAATTGCAAAGCATACGACATGGTTTATTTAGATTTCCAGAAAGCTTTTGACAAAGTCCCGCATAAAAGATTAATTCTCAAACTGAACGCAGTAGGGATTCAAGGAAATGCATGCACATGGATTAGGGAGTGGTTAACATGTAGAAAACAGAAAGTACTGATTAGAGGAGAAACCTCAAAATGGAGCGAGGTAACCAGTGGTGTACCACAGGGATCAGTTTTAGGTCCTCTGCTATTCCTAATCTACATTAATGATTTAGATTCTGTTATAGTAAGCAAGCTTGTTAAATTTGCAGACGACACAAAAATAGGAGGAGTGGCAAACACTGTTGCAGCAGCAAAGGTCATTCAAAATGATCTAGACAGCATTCACAACTGGGCAGACACATGGCAAATGACATTTAATAGAGAAAAGTGTAAAGTATTGCACGCAGGCAATAAAAATATCACATAGGAGATACTGAAATTGAAGAAGGGATCTATGAAAAAGACCTAGGAGTTTATGTTGACTCAGAAATGTCTTCATCTAGACAATGTGGGGAAGCTATAAAAAAGGCTAACAAGATGCTCGGATATATTGTGAGAAGTGTTAAATTTAAGGGAAGTAATGTTAAAACTTTTGCAATGCATTAGTAAGACCTCACCTAGAATACTGTGTTCAGTTCTGGTCACCTTGTTACAAAAAGGATATTGCTGCCTAGAAAGAGTGCAAAGAAGAGCAACCAGAATTATCCCGGGTTTAAAAGGCATGTCGTTTGCAGACAGGCTAAAAGAATTGAATCTATTCAGTCTTGAACAAAGAAGACTACGCGGCGATCTGATTCAAACATTCAAAATCCTAAAAGGTATCGACCCAGGGGACTTTATTGACCTGAAAAAAGAAACAAGGACCAGGGGTCACAAATGGAGATTAGATAAAGGGGCATTCAGAACAGAAAATAGGAGGCACTTTTTTACACAGAATTGTGAGGGTCTGGAACCAACTCCCCAGTAATGTTGTTGGACCCTGGGATCCTTCAAGAAGCTGCTTGATGAGATTCTGGGATCAATAAGGTACTAACAACCAAACGAGCAAGATGGGCTGAATGGCCTCCTCTTGTTTGTAAACTTTCTTATGTTCTTATGGTCTGAGAACAGAACCCTGGGGGACACCACATGTAACATCTGATAGAAAGGAAGAATCTTCCTCAATTGTAACATATGGTAGCCTATTTGAAAGATATAATTTAAACCAAGACAGGACACTACCTGACAATCCTATAAGACTACTGAGACATACAATCACAATAGGATAAGTAGTGTCACATGCTGCACTTAGATCTAAAAGAATAAGAACCGAGGCTAAGCCTGTATCTGATGACAAAACCACTTACCAATCTAATAAGAACAGATTCAGTACTATGGCCAGAGCGGACACTTGACTGAAATTTCTCATATACTGTATTCCTTTGAATTTAAGACACCCTCGAATTTAAGATGCAGCCCAAAATTCTCACCCTCAATTTGAGGGAAAAAAACCCATCAAATAAATACATATTTACAGATACAACCTCAAATTACACATATGGAGGCAGTTTGCAGTCATCTGCTCTCACATATAGAGCATTACAGTTATGTGCTGCTTCACATTTCCAGTCTTGATTACTCACCGCTGTTTTTCTCCCAATTTCTGAACTGTGGCATTGCTTGGTATGTCGAAAAATGCAGGGCTCTGATCAGCATTTCCGATCTGTCCAAGCTGGTACTGTTTGTTAGAAATGCTGAAATTGTAAAAGCTTCTCTTTGAATTCCTCAGGAAGCTAATGATGCTGGTAGTCATGTCTTTTGTTGGCATTTTAATACACGCATCATTGTACTCGAATTGAAGACGCAGGCTATTTTCGAGAAGCAACATTATTTTCAAAAAGTGTGTCAAATTATATATATCAGTATATCATGTACTGCTAGGAAGGTATTAACAGTCCCCTGGGTCAACATTGTCTACACATTTAGGATTTTGAATGTTTGAATCAGATCACTGCGTAGTTTTCTTTGTTCAAGACTGAATAGATTCAATTCTTTTAGCCTGTCTGCATACGACATGCCTTTTAAACCCGGGATAATTCTGGTTGCTCTTCTTTGCACTCTTTCTAGAGCAGCAATATCCTTTTTGTAACGAGGTGACCAGAACTGAACACAATATTCTTGGTGAGGTCTTACTAATGCATTGTAAAGTTCAATTGCCCTTTGTAAGCAGACCCAGACACAGACATTGTAGTTTTTAAAGCACTTTCGTGCAATTTTTATTAATTAAATAAATAAAAGAACTGAAAACCAAACAAAACAAAATTGTAAACTCAGTTGCTTTTCTGCAGGAGAATCCGCTGCTAACCAACACATCATCAGCAAGTGCATAAAGGCTCCATGTGTTATTCTCTCATGTCGCTTCTTTTGTTTCGGCTTCTCTGTCACGCGCTGGGAAGTCGAAATGGTAGCTGACCGCTTAGAGCCTGAAGGAAGGGCTACCCCCACGGATTCCCTAAGGTTTCCCCCTAAACCAAAAAATCCAAAATATGTGAGCAGGGGTTTTTCCTTACCCGAGTGCTGAGCGGTTCGCATTTAGTTCTGCGGGGTGCGTGGTCAGGCTGGAGAGGCTGGGCTCGTTTCCCCGGCGCAGTCATGCTCTGGGGAAAGGGCTGTGTCCAGCTGCTCATTTTCATTAATTTTTCAATATTTTGGGGGCATGCGTCACTGTGGGGTGTGTTAATCATTATTTTTTTCCATTCATGGTTTGGTGGCCTTGTCTTTTGGGGGAAGGTGGCTCATAGCCACTTCTTAGCTGTGGCACTGGGATGCGTGTAACTCTATGTTTTTTCCAGCTGGCCTCACGCAGGTAGCGTTTGCGCACCCACGGGCCCTGAGCGCCCATCACAGTAATTGGGCCCTGAGTGCCCATCACAGTTCGCTAAACCATCTGCAACTGCAATCAATAAATCTAATCCATGGCAGATTCTAACTAAACTTTCTCTGCATAACTACACACTGGACGGTTACCAGCAAAACAAAAACTTACACACACACAAGTTACTCACAAAGGTTTCACACAGTACCTTCCGTTACTGACAGCCTCTTGCCTTCTCACAAACTGAAGACCAAGACTGTCTGTGGAATTAAGCGAAGCTGTTGAGTTACCCACCAGTCGAGTTAATCTGATAGATTGGGTTTATTTATTTTTTCTTTGTTTTTAGTGGTTTTGTTTTGTTCTTTGATTCGATTCAATATAAGACCAGAAGTGTTACTTATGTTTGCATGTAAGAAAAAAAAAAAAGTATTTTCTTTTCTTGTGCAATATATTTTGCTATTAAACTGAATTGACATTGCTCTGTGAAAATGTGTCCATATGTAGAAACACTTCTTTCAGCATCCACAGAACTGGTAACAACTGACAAACATATTTTAGCCTTTCTTGCTAAATCAAGAAATAGTTCTCTGCATGTCTCCAAAATTCGGTCATTGAAATTCCACTACCATTTTCTTTTGCATATAGTTGATATCTCTTCATTTCTGATTTAAAGTAAGCATCAAACCCTGGAATACAATTTAACGAGAGGGGTTCTTTATCCAAACTACAAACTTGTTGTGGGTCTAAAATCCCTACTGCCTTCAGAAACTTGTGAGCTGGTTAAATAAAAAGTGGTTTTATTCTGCATTGATAAGTGGTGTAGTAGCTCGTCAATTTTTCAAAAACTTTGTGGACAGTTTTAACAACACATGTTTATTTTGCCATCTGTGCTTTTATGCCAGTGCTTGGTGTGTATGTATTAATTCTGCAACTTTATTATAAGTTTGGTGAATTCTAACATTACAGCTTTCAAAGTAAGTTATACCTATCAGTGTGCAGCACACCAAGTGGATATTGCTGCCTGCAATCTCTCAAAGAAATGCTTTTTGAGTTTGTTGGTGCATCTATTTGTTCTAAAACAGCAAGTCTCGAAGTAAGCTTTTCTTTAAATGCATCAATTTCTAGAATGGCAATAATTGTCCCTTGTAATTAGGGGGTATTTTCATATTAGCACGAATTTAATAGGTTGATTAATTAATTACTTAATTAATTAATTATTATTTTGATCAGTTTAGCTGGAGTGGCTACATGGACATCTGGAGGTTTAGGACTGGGAAAAAAAAAGAGTTGTGAAAAACGCAGGGCCCTATCTATAGTGAAACATAATGATCCATTAGTATATTCTGGGATGTGTACCTTGAACGGTAAGCTACGTGTAACGTCTAGCCCCACCTCCCGTGAGAAGTGGTTTGTGTTATGTAGAGGACAGCATGGACTTTGAAGTACAGCATTCTGTGTTGATTCTGTCGTGTTATTGTATTATACAGCGAGATGCTCCATTGAACAATCGAAAAATACAAGTTTGGACTCTTTAATGTACATAATTACATTACACACTTTCTTTCACACCAGAAACACGAACATCACAGTACTTTACTTATTTTTTAGCTTTAGCCTGGGAGATATTGTTCTGTGTTAGTATTCCTAATTATAATAAAATGGTGTTTATGACTGCAAATGAATAAGTATTTTTTTTTTTTTTTTTAAATACCGGTATTTATTTATTGTTGTTAACTATATTTTGTTAGATTTTTACCAAAATGTACATTTGGTATACATGGGACCAATTATTCAAAGGATCCTTTCTTCTAGTTGGTTCAGGGGGGTTATTGAGGACAGACCCTCTCTGGTTCTGCCTCTTTCCATTTTCAGCATTGCCTCTTTCTTTTGGTTTCGCTTAAGGTGGATCACTTTTTTATCTGAATAATATAGCACAAGTGGTGTAGGGCTTACAGAAAATTATGAAAAATACATACAAATATCGGAGAGATGCTTTAATTTAACTATACATAATTACACTACTGGAATATTGTTAGGTATCTAGAACGTAAACAAACAGTTTATGTGTTAAATACATAGTTCATTTTATATATTAACAGTCTAACACATTTAAGAAGTATAATGTTCAAAACAGAAAGTTATAAGGATATATCAGAATAAAAGGAAAATAAATTACTGAAAAAAGTAAGTTGTAACAATCACTTTGCACAACTGAGGCAGTTGCACTGTTCTCCCAAAGGAGATACTACTAGCCCTATTCCTATAACTAAATAAAGCAAGACTGACAGACAGCAAAAGCAGGTACGTCAGAGGTATCAATTTCATCAGCAATCGGTTTATTGTTGTGAACAATGTCAACAAATTAAATATAAACAAAAACAAAATACAAATGAGTATAGAATAGATAAAGAAAGGAGAACAAGAAAGGTTGAAAGCAGTAATAACAATAATCATAAGAAAGAAAACAAATAATTGCAGGGAACAGGTAAGTATGTAGAAGTACAGGTAAGTAGGAAAGTAAAGTGAACAAAACAGAAGGCCAAAAAATAACACAAAGGACAAATGGGTGGAGAGTCCTGTGGGCCTCAAATAAACCCCCCCACACACAAACATGACACAAACACAGTGCACAGACAGACAGAGAAATAATTACTGATGGAAAACAATTACAAAGACAGTCTTGATGGCAATGGATGATGAATGAAAGTTAAGCCTAAACAAGTCCAGCATGGCAGGGTAATTGAAAACCAAACAAAGTAACAAAAGAACAAAACCAAAAAACATAGGAAACAAAGTATCAAATTAAAGTAAATCAGCCAGCTTTAGTACAGGTGCTGGATTCTAAGGAGCTCTGAGATTGAAGGAGTGGATATTTGAATAAGCCAATGGGGAGGGATGAACAGAGGGCGGTTACAAGGAACTGTGGGAAATGAAGTTTTAACCTGGCCAGGCTACTGACCCTAATCAAAGGGACAGGTGGGTGAGACTTACACCCACATTATGTAGCATGGAAATTGCTAAAAAGTTACCGTTTGAAACATTAATTCTGCAAATAAAGTACAGTAAAAAAAAATACAAATAAAATTAAAACTGGGTTGCAGAAATTGGATGTGAAATGTACACGCTCTAGTAACACACAAATAAGAAAACAAACCAGTCAAATGAACTGAGTTCACTCAGTGTTGGTTTTGTGTTTACTGTGTACAGCTTTATATCACTATCCACACATAAATCACCAGATTGAAATGACCCGTTGTGGCAATGTGCCCCGCCCCTGTGTGCATTTGTGTGTTATATGTTGTATGTTGCGTGCGTGTGTTAATGTTGGTGTATATTCATTGGTACACGGGATATAAACGGGTCTGTGTTTCACGTGTATTTAAAAATGTAGATTTGTATTTAGGCACGAGGAGGGCACAAATCACTTCACGTGCTGGTTAAATGTAATATGTGAGCACGGGGTTGCACAGAATTAATTCACGTGCTGGGATTCAAGTGAATAATTAATTAGTAATTGAATCCCAGCACAACAGTATATATAGAGACGCGTAGCATTCACTCGTGGTTGGGTGTTCGGTGAGTGGAGAACGAGTGTGGAGAAGGAGGTAAAAAGAATAATAATAAGAAGAAGAATAATAAGGAAAGAACTGTCTCACTCACCGTGTTTCGTTTGTCTGTCTGTCTGTTTGTCTGTTTACTGTCTAGTCTGTTTTGTTCGTTTATTTATTTTGGCCTCAAGTGCCGTGTGCTGTGTTTTGTTGTTTCAAACCTTTTATTTTCTGTTCTGTTTATTAAATGCTGAGCGCGATCACGCGCCCAGCTTCACCAAACCCCAAATCTCTGTCTGTTTATTTCCTGCATCTGGTCTGACGCCACCCACTCCGGCCGTCTTTGTGACACCCGTTAATAAGGACAAGCTCCTGATAATAACACTCACATTTATCAGTCATAAAATTGATTTCCACCCACTAATATCACTTTGTGAAATAAAACCATAAGGTGTAAATAAGCTGCTGTACAGAATTAATAGAACATACAGTACAACATAGCAAGTCATATGTCCATGTACAGTATAACAAACTGTACTGCTTTATTATAAAGGAATATCAATGTAACCAATTTAATACCAAGTACTACAATGTATTTTGAGTTCAACTCTGCTTATAGTCACCACTCTATTTGTGGTATTAAAAGGGTTTGAATGGAGTAATATAACTAATATACTCTAATAAAAATTTATGCCTTAATATTTTTCAAAAACAGTAAGCGATTGAGCACAGTGAAGCAAACTGATTTGACAAAATAAAATGCCTTTAAAAAAGCAGAAACTTTCAGAAACTATATGTAGGTACTTAATAGTAATCTTTGTGAATAATTGAACTCTGTCTTGCTTTGGGCTGACTTACTCTCTTTCAAGTGTTTTTTTTTGTAATATTTTTTTGCAAGGACAATCTTCAGATTAGGGATGCAACAGTTATGATTTTCTGAAACTGAAACTGACTTATGCATAAAATTCCCAAACGAACAACGTACGCAGAGATAATGGGCAGGATTTTCAAAAGGTCATAAATGATAACGCCAGTGTTAAATCAACAAATCTGTATGTAGGGAACCTCCGGTGGTTTCCACCCAAGATGGCGGGTTAGCTCGAGAGCTCCTACACTCATCGCCCGATTTATTATAAAATGCACATATTATTCAGTGAAGGGCACTTTTTGCTCTTAGAATCACAGAATGGAGACACCAGAGAAAAGGGATTTGTCAGCTATGGACCTGAACACCCCCTCCCCAACTACAAAAATCAAGGGTAAAAGCGCCAGAAAGCAGATACTTATCTCTGATGACACAGCACCGAAGGTAACGGAGCTCAACCACGAGGATTCTCAGGGCCAGACACTGCCCTGGCAAACAGAGACACAGCTTCATTCGCTGAGAGATTTCACTGTGGGATGCATCAAGGAATGTTTGAAAAGTGAAATCATCGCGGACATCAAAACTGTTTGTGCCGAAATAAAATCTATCCAGGCTCGTCTCCAGCAAACAGGAAAAGATTATCGCTACTCTCTCCTCTCTTGGTAAGCAGAACAAGCAAGTAGATATTCTTCAGGCTGCCCAGCGCCAAAACCAGGCTAGCATTAAAGAATCAGACACAGCGATTTCCTTACTTAAATCTCGCCTGGCTGAGTTGGAGGATGGAAAACGCCGATCAAATCTGCAGATTGTTGGCTTGCCGGAGGGTACCGAGGGGGGTGACCCTATTGATTTCCTACAAAAATCCATACCATTGTAGCTGCCCTCTGTGACCAGGCCTACTGAAATTGAGAGGGCGCACCACATTTATGATGGATCTAGCTCTCGGAGAGACAGACCTGGCACCTTTATTTTTAAACTACTTCGTTATACCGATCGACAGCTCATCCTCCGGCTGCCAGAAAGTTAGACATACCACCTCGGCAGGATGGCAACTCTCTTCTTTTTTTCCTGGATTACTCTGCTTTCACTGCCCAGTGAAGAAAGAGTTTTGTACCGGTTCAGAAATCTCTCAGGCAGCTTGGAGTTCAGAACTTTCTGCTGTACCCGACAAAATTGAAGATCATTCACGATGGCCAATTCAGTCTGTTCAATTCAGCACAAGAAGGGGAAAGATTTGTCTCAGGGCTACAGAAGTCTAATACACAACCTATGGAATAAATACATTGCATCACATTCAACAATGGAGTTGCATATTTACTTTTTACCCTTTTTTGGATAATAAACTGCTGCATCTGGCTGGCTTGACTTTGCATTATAGGATCTGCTTCATTGGAACAGTTACTGTCAACTAAGTGAGTTCCATTGATATGGGGGGGGGGGTAACATGTATGTATATATTATATATATATATATATATACACATACATACACACAGTACTGTGCAAAAGTTTTTAGGCAGGTGTGAAAAAATGCTGTAAAGTAAGAATGCTTTCAAAAATAGACATGTTAATAGTTTATATTTATCAATTAACAAAATGCAAAGTGAGTGAACAGAAGAAAAATCTACATCAAATCAATATTTGGTGTGACCACCCTTTGCCTTCAAAACAGCATCAATTCTTCTAGGTACACTTGCACACAGTTTTTGAAGGAACTCGGCAGGTAGGTTGGCCCAAACATCTTGGAGAACTAACCACAGTTCTTCTGTGGATTTAGGCAGCCTCAGTTGCTTCTCTCTCTTCATGTAATCCCAGACAGACTCGATGATGTTGAGATCAGGGCTCTGTGGGGGCCATACCATCACTTCCAGTACTCCTTGTTCTTCTTTACGCTGAAGATAGTTCTTAATGACTTTCGCTGTATGTTTGGGGTCATTGTCATGCTGCAGAATAAATTTGGGGCCAATCAGATCCCTCCCTGATGGTATTGCATGATGGATAAGTATCTGCCTGTATTTCTCAGCATTGAGGAGGAGACCATTAATTCTGACCAAATCCTCAACTCCATTTGCAGAAATGCAGCCCCAAACTTGCAAGGAACCTCCACCATGCTTCACTGTTGCCTGCAGACACTCATTCGTGTACCGCTCTCCAGCCCTTCGGCGAACAAACTGCCTTCTGCTACAGCCAAATATTTCAAATTTTGACTCATCAGTCCAGAGCACCTGCAGCTATTTTTTTGCACCCCAGTTCCTGTGTTTTCGTGCATAGTTGAGTCGCTTGGCCTTGTTTCCACGTCGGAGGTATGGCTTTTTGGCCGCAAGTCTTCCATGAAGGCCACTTCTGACCAGACTTCTCCGGACAGTAGATGGGTGTACCAGGGTCCCACTGTTTTCTGCCAATTCTGAGCTGATGGCACTGCTGGACATCTTCTGATTGCGAAGGGAAGTAAGCATGATGTGTCTTTCATCTGCTGCAGTAAGTTTCCTTGGCCGACCACTGCGTCTACAGTCCTCAACGTTGCCTGTTTCTTTGTGCATTGAAATTTCTGCCTGGGAGAGACCTTGCTGATGCAGTATAACTACCTTGTGTCTTGTTGCTGTGCTCAGTCTTGCCATGGTGTATGACTTTTGACAGTAAACTGTCTTCAGCAACCTCACCTTGTTAGCTGAGTTTGGCTGTTCCTCACCCAGTTTTATTCCTCCTACACAGCTGTTTTTGTTTCAGTTAATGATTGTGTTTCAACCTACATATTGAATTGATGATCATTAGCACCTGTTTGGTATAATTGTTTAATCCTACACCTGACTATATGCCTACAAAATCCCAGACTTTGTGCAAGTGTACCTAGAAGAATTGATGCTGTTTTGAAGGCAAAGGGTGGTCACACCAAATATGGATTTGATTTAGATTTTTCTTCTGTTCACTCACGTTGCATTTAGTTAATTGATAAATATAATCTATTAACATGTCTATTTTTGAAAGCATTCTTACTTTACAGCATTTTTTCACACCTGCCTAAAACTTTTGCACAGTACTGTATATATATATATATATACACATACATACATACATACATACAATGCTGTGAAAAAGTATTTGCCCCCTGTCTGATTTTTTGCATTTTTGCACATTTTTCACATTGTATTTGGTCAGATTTTTTTGTGGGTTGTAGTAGTATATAGAGGGAGTCTGAGAAAAAAAATGACACCAAATTTTGGTGCTTCTTTCATTTGTTTGGTGTGCAAGGTAATCAAACATGCAATCTTCAGGTGTGAAAAAGTTATTGCCCCCCCCCCCCCTAGTTAACTCAGCCCAATTAAAGGAGTAATTAGGGTCAGCTGTTTGAGTACTTTGGTTAACAACCAGGCCTTATTTGGGCCAGCCCTGCCCAATATAAATCTGATTAACTTTGGCCCTTACCATCAGAGTGAAGTTGTCAGCACACAGGTTCTAGAGGCACATCATGCCACGAACAAAAGAAATTCCTGAAGACCTCCAGAAAAAAGTTGTTGATGCCTATCAGTCTGGAAAGGGTTACAAAGCCATTTCTAAGGCTCTGGGGCTCCAGCGAACCACAGTCAGAGTCATATTGTCCAAATGGAGAAAGTTTGGGACAGCAGTGAATCTTCCCAGGAGTGGCCGTCCTGCCAAAATCTCTCCAAGAGCAAGGCGTAAAATCGTCCAGGAAGTCACAAAGAACCCTAGAACAACATCCAGGGATCTGCAGGCCTCTCTCGCCTCGGTTAAGGTCAGTGTTCATGACTCCACCATCACAAAGACACTGGGAAAAAATGGGTTTCATGGCAGAGTAGCAAGGCGGAAACCATTGCTCAGTAAGAAGAAAATGAATGCTTGTCTCAAGTTTGCCAAAAAGCACCTGGATGATCCTCTAGAGTTCTGGAACAATGTTCTATGGACAGATGAGTCAGAACTTTTTGGCCGACATGGGCCCAATTATGTCTGGCGAAAACAAAACACTGCATTCCACACTAAGAACCTCATACCAACGGTCAAACATGGTGTTGGAAGTGTCATGGTTTGGGGATGCTTTGCTGCATCAGGACCTGGATGCCTTGCCATCATTGAAGGAACCATGAATTCTGCTCTGTATCAGAGAATTCTACTGGAGAATGTCAGGCCATCTGTCTGTGAGCTGAAGCTGACGCGCAGATGGGTCATGCAGCAAGACAATGATCCGAAACGCACAAGCAAGTCTACATCAGAATGGTTGAAGAACAAGAAATTTAAAGTTTTGGAATGGCCTAGTCAAAGTCCAGACCTAAACCCCTGTCTGTACCCAATTTTAAATATTACACTATGTAACACAATTTTTGTTCCTGGGTAGTAAGTGTTATTTCCTAATTACTTATGCCTCAAAAGTATAGAAAATGGCTATTATTCCCCACAAACTTTGCTTTTGTGACCAGGACAGTGATATTTTGAAATTTACCTATTTCCAATGAGAAAACGGGCGAATTTGTGTCTTTTCGTTCACATAAAGTCAGAAGAAAACAACATATGAATCCAAATTAACATGTATTTATACTGAAGTAATACAAAAATGACTACAAAAGATTTAGAAGTGAGTAGTTTTTCGAGATTTACGATTATACTGTAAATCACTTTCACGAATCAGACCCCAAATGTAGTCTCCCATCATGTTCTCGTTATACTGTCCTTGGTAGCGGTGTTCAAAGTCCAGTATATCCTGGTGGAAGCGCTCGCCTTGCTCCTCCGAGTACGCTCCCATGTTCTCCTTGAATTTATCAAGATGAGCATCAAGGATATGGACTTTGAGGAACATCCTACAGCCCATTGTGCCGTAGTTCTTCACCAGAGTCTCAACCAGCTCCACATAGTTTTCGGCCTTGTGATTGCCCAGGAAGCCCCGAACCACTGCGACAAAGCTGTTCCAAGCCGCTTTCTCCTTACTAGTGAGCTTCGTGGGGAATTCAGTGCACATCGGGATCTTCTTTATCTGTGGTCCAACGAAGACACTGGCTTTGACCTTTGCCTCAGACAGCTTAGGGAAGAAGTCTTGAAGGTACTTGAAGGCTGCCGACTCCTTATCTAGAGCTCTGACAAATTGTTTCATAAGGCCCAATTGGATGTGCAGTGGTGGCATCAGCACCTTCCGGGGGTCCACCAGTGGCTCCCACTTGACGTTGTTCCTCCCCACAGAGAACTCAATCCACTGTGGCCAGTCCCGCCTGTGGTAGTGCGCCTTGGTGTCCCTGCTGTCCCAAAGGCAAAGATAGCAGGGAAACTTGGTAAAACCGCCTTGGAGACTGTGGCAATGTGCCCTGCCCTTGTGTGCGTTTATGTGGTGTATGTTGTGTGTGTTAATGTTGGTGTATAGAGATTGGTACACGGGATATAAACGGGTCTGTGTTTCACGTGTATTTAAAAATGTAGATTTGTATTTAGGCATGAGGAGGGCACAAATCATTTCACGTGCTGGTTAAATGTAATATGTGAGCACGGGGTTGCATGTAATGAATTCACGTGCTGGGATTCAAGTGAATAATTAATTGGTAATTGAATCCCAGCACAACAGTATATATAGACACATTTTCATTCACTCGGGGTTGGGTGTTCGAGAGTGGAGAATGGGAGAGAGACGAGTAAAAGAAAACAACGTAAATAGTAAGTGTTTATAGACTCACCGTGTTTGTTTGTGTGTCTGTCCGTGCACCGTTTGTAGTGTTAGTCAATTTTTGTTTGTCTATTTATTTTGGCGCAAGTGCTGTGTCCTGTTTTGTGTTCAAACCTTTTTATTTTCTGTTCTGTCTGTTAATTATTAAATGCTGAGCGCGATCACGCGCTCAGCTTCACCAAAACCCCAAGTCTCTGTGTGTTACTTCCTGGCTCTGGTCTGACGCCACCCACTCCGACCGTCTTTGTGACACGTGGTGTCATCGTGGGATTAACAGCGCCTCCTAGACGCAGACCAGAGAAGGAGTACCGTGTGTTTTTTGGAAAGGGGATAAAAAAAAAATGGATTATTTTTGGGGGAAAAGGGAAGGAGAAAAGAGGCTAGAGAGGAAGCAACAGCAGCACCCATCCTGCAGGCCAGTGACAGAGGAGGTGATCGACTGGCTACTGGATCGGGAGAAGCAAGGGAGGCCCAGAGTAACATCAGCGCAGCAGTTGCAGGCGGTGTTAAAAAGGTGCCCCGCACCGCTACTAGCAAGGCCGTTGTCCTCTCTAGCGCCCAAAGGGGAGGAGCCCGAACGTCCTACGCCTGAGTGGGAGGAGCCGAACGTCCTACGTCTGAGTGGGAGGAGCCCAAACATCCTACGCCTGAGTGGGAGGAGCCCGAACGTCCTACGCCTGAGTGGGGGGAGCCCGAACGTCCACAGCCCAAAAGGGAGGAGTCAGTGCGTCCACAGCCCAAAAGGGAGGAGTCGGTGCGTCCATAGCCCAAGAGGGGGAAGTCGGTGCTTCCACAGCCCTAGGACCCAAGCTGCCAGCAGAGGGAGAATGCCTGCTGGTTCCACCTCCACCAGCAGAGGAACAATGCCTGTTGGTTCCATGTCCACCAGCAGAGGGAGAATGCCTGCTGGTTCCCCCTCCACCAGCAGAGGAACAATGCCTGCTGGTTCCATGTCCACCAGCAGAGGAAAAATGCCTGCTGTCCCCATCTCCACTAGCAGCGGAAGAATGCCTGCTGGTTTCCCCTTCCGAGGCAGAGCCGCACCAGTCCCCTGCAAGAAAGGCAGAGCCGCACCAGTCCCCTGCAAGAGAGGCAGAGCAGCACCAGTCCCCTGCAAAAGAGGGAGGCTACACGCTGCTCCCACCTCCGTCGCCAGGAGACTACACGCTGCTCCCACCTTTGTCGCCAGGAGACTACACGCTGCTACCACCTTCACCGGCAGGAGCAGAGCAGCAGGAGCTGCCTCTGCCTCTGCCACCTTCACCGGCAGGAGCAGAGCAGCAGGAGCTGCCTCTGTCTCCGCCACCTTCACCGGCAGGAGCAGAGCAGCAGGAGCTGCCTCTGCCTCCGCCACCTCCACCGGCAGGAGCAGAGCAGCAGGAGCTGCCTCTGCCTCCGCCACCTCCACCGCTTCCTCCACTAGGAGCAGAGCAGCAGGAGCTGCCCCTGCCTCCGCCACTTCCAGGAGCAGAGGAGCAGGAGCTAATGTGCTTTCTGATGTGACTGGTGTGAAAGTGCTGCTGAGTCCCCGACTGCTCCTTCTCAGTGACGACTCCCAAATTAACGTTAACCGTCAGAATCGTCACATTTTTTTGGCAGGCCTAACAGCAGCTAAAAAGTAAATCTTTGGATGCTTTGGGCCCTTAGATCGCACTTGGTTGTTTTCATTTACAGGTATTGTGCTTGTGGAGAGAAGTACTGCTAGATTACACCATGCCAGTGTAAAAACTGTAACTGCATGGTCAGATGCTTTTTCTTGTCTCCAAAATGTGCTTAATTAGCCCCCCCTCCCCCTTTTTTAATATATATATATATATATATATATATATATATATATATATATATATATATATATATATATATATATGCATAAATAGAATATACGATTATTATTATTTTGGATGATTAATTAATTTTGTATTCCTGTTTCTGTATTACTTTGTACATTTTAGAGCTCCCACAATTTGTTTTTATCTATTTGTTCATGTATTACTTTATTTTCTGGAAAACAAATAAAAAACAATTGTTAAAAAAAAATCAGTATGTAGCATTGATTTTGGCATTTTCAAGCGGTCGTTATATGCCTATTTCGTTATTAAATATTCGTGCTAATGTGATTTCCGAAATTATGTTGATTTACAAAAATAATGTTAATATCTTAATGAGCAGTGCTTCTTGCTACTATTTCTTTTGTTTGTGTGGGAATTTAAAATGAAATCTGTGTTGACACCGACGAGAGAGAGAGAGAGAGAGAGAGAGAGAGAGAGAGAGAGAGAGAGATGCAATTTGAAGAATAAGGACAATGCAACAGACAATGCAATTTGAAGAATAATGCCAGTTCGGGTAGGACTATGTGGTACTTTAGCCTCACCAAAGTGGCAATACGCAATGCTCGAATGCATGACAAATGCAACTTCAAAAATCCAAAATCCACGGATACCAAAATGTTATGCTTGATCCTTGTAGATCTCATCAACATCTATCCAAAAATATCTTGGGCTGACTTTTTTGGAGCCCCCCCACGTGAGTTATTTCGGCCTAAACTTGGTAGAAATACCAAAAAGTCAAATTTCAGAGGAGATTAATGACCAGTGGGGGGACTTGAAACCAAAAGTGTTTCACAAAATTTGCAAGAGTAGTCCCTAACGTTCTTACAGCAATACTAACATTTTAGGACCCGCATCCCCTACAGGGTAAAAGGGTTGGGCTTAAGTTTGAATAAAACTTGTCACTTACCCCTCATCTGGCAACTTGCCAAAAGTAAGTCAGCTGCTCCTGGTATTTTTTCTCGAAAGCCCTATTCATTATTAGTTGAACGAGGTGCTACACATGATGGTAGCGTCTAAGTTGAGCCCAGGGTGACTTTTCTGGTCAGGTTCACTTTTTCACTTTGGGTTGACCTTTGCCAGGTCACAGCTCGAAAGGGAAATTTTATTTTAAAAATAAATAAATAAATAAAATAAAGTAATAATATAGCATTTCTGAACTTAGCGGGCCCGAAAACCCCCAGGTTAATTTTTCTAGGAAACATCTGAGACGGTCGGGCAACAAAATGCCCCTTTTCTGGATGAGTTGGCGTGGAATGACCTGAATGTAATTTTGATGGTGATATAGAAAGATAGTGGTAAAACCCTACAGTTTATTGTAAAATATTGTTATACACAAAAAGGCGAGTCTTGAGATAGCTTAAAGATTTAAGTTACAATTACTTTATCATAACATTTACACCACAATAACCCACCAGCCTCTAAAATCAATGTTGAACTGACAATGGATTCAATACAGTGTCAGGAAGTAAGGGAGATAATTGAAAGAAACCATAATATATTTTTCAGCACTACTGGGGTGAACAAATATAATAAAAGTTGACATTGTAACTGATCCCGGGGTTAAAATAAAATTACAACCATACCCATTACCTGAGGCTAAAAGAGCAGAGATAAAGGCTGAAGTAGAAAGGATGCTTCAGCTTGGTGTAATTGAAGAGTTGTCTAGCGACTGATCAAGCCCGATAGTTTTAATACCAAAGCCCAATGGCACATGGAGCTTCTGTAATGATTTTAGGAAGCTAAACGAAGTCTCAGAATTTGACGCCTACCCGATGCCTAGAATGGACGAGTTAATTGAAAATTAAGAGATATTGGCAAATACCCTTAACTGAGAGACAAGGAAAATAGCTTACCCAAGATGGATTGTACCAGTACAATGTAATGCTGTTTGGGCTACATGGTGCCCCAGCTACATTTCCGTGCCAAATTGACAACATTTTAAAACCTCATACACAATACACATCGGCTTATTTAATATAGTAATTTCTAGTGAAAATTGGGAAACATTTAAAAAGGGCAGAAGCTGTATTGGATAGCCTCAGATCAGCAGGGCTAACTGCGAACCCAGAAAAGTGTCACGTGGGCTTAACAGAGGCTCTATATTTGGGCTACGTAGTTGGGAAGGGTTGTGAAACCACATGTAAACAAAGTGGAAGCTTTATAAAATGTCCTCAACCTGTCAATAAAACGCAGGTACGAGCATTCCTAGGAATTGTTGGCTATTACAATAGATTTAACCCAAATTTTGCCACAATAGCAGCACCATTAACAGAGCTAACCCATAACAGGTACCCAAACACAGTGAGGTGGACTGAAGAAGCTGAGAGGGCATTCAGGCTGTTGACTGACATTGACACTGACTGTACAGTGACCTGGTGTTAGTCGTACCCAATTCTAAAAACGGTTTGTCTTGCAAACGGATGCCTCTGATGTGCGTATAAGAACATAAGAAAGTTTACAAACGAGAGGAGGCCATTCAGCCCATCTTGCTCGTTTGGTTGTTAGTAGCTTATTGATCCCAGAATCTCATCAAACATCTTCTTGAAGGATCCCAGGGTGTCAGCTTCAACAACATTACTGGGGAGTTGGTTCCAGAGCCTCACAATTGTCCTGCTGTTCCACACAATATCTGTTTGTTCTGGTAAGTAGGTTACACACACACACACACACACACACACACACAGAATTCTATGAGGCGCCGTATATCAATTTTGATCTTTTGGATAACCAAACTCTAGAAGAGATTTTGGATGAGTCGGAATCAGACACCAACCCTTATTCAAGTGGTGAAAAAAATAAAAAAGTAATACTGCTATATCGAACTTACCGAAGCATAGCTTCTGGACATAGAAAAGGAAAAGGAAAAAAAATATACAGAAGTCAACTGCCTGGGCACCGGGTGTCCTTTTTTGCCACTGTCAAGAGTATTTCAAAATGCAAACAACATCTTTTTTGCCACTGTGAAACGGTACCACAAATCTGGCATGGATACCTCCAGTAAATTCTCCCGGCTCACAAAAGACAATTAAAAAAAAAAAAAATAAATAAATAAATAAATAAATAAATAAAAAATCTTCCCCAACATGGTCACTTGACACTGCCACAGGTCTGTAAGAGGTTTGTTTTAATGTGCAACTAAACATGGCCAGATGTGCCAAAAAAGATCTGTGTGATTGTCCTGCTGCACTTCCTCAGACAAGTAAAACAATTAATCAAACACCATGTTGCTCGAAATCGCTTGCTGCAGCTCCACCTACTGTTCAGAATGAACATCTAAAAAGTGCCTGTAAATCTTTAAAGCTGCATTTTCAATAGCAGTGTTCAATTTAAATCTATAAATAGTGCTTCTTGTTTTTAATCAGTTCAATGTTTATTAAATAATGTTTTTATTAATGCGTTTTTGGTTTTAAGGAATTATATTTTTTAGGTCAGACACAGAAGGATATTTAATAAAAATTACTTTTTTGTTAATTAAACATGTTTTTATGTTTTTTTAGTTAGTTGACCCATTTTATAAACGCAATAAGGCACTTCAGGGTGTGGAATATAGTCTTAATAGCCACACGTCCCGGGCGGTTAAAGTCACTCGGCTCACTCCTGACTTATAACGCACCCGGGGTGTGTGGATATTAGAGTATATCCCACACCCTGTCATGCCTTATTGCTTACTTAACGAGCAAGTAGCAGGGTTCTGAAAAATATAGCCTTACACGTTCCCACGTGTTACACAACTGTTCAATGGCCGAGAGAGGCCAAGAGAAGTCCCCATTTGTTCCCACTGTTTTTTTTTTGTTTTCTTTTACTTCTTTTATGTGTTCAGTATTTGATGTGGTAGCCAAATTTTTGCCTTCAGAGAGAAGAGTTGGAAAGCCAGAAGTACTGAACCAAAAGTAAGTTTTATTTATTACACAGCTCAGTTTGGCAATTGAAAACAATAAATCAAAACAAAATCCTGCCCACTGGGCACTAACTAAACTTTTCTTTCCCTGTCCAGCCCTGCTGAAGCTCGCCTTCACCAGGTAAAAAGAAGTACAGCACACGACAAACAGTAGGGTGAGGGTGACTGTGGTAATTATACCACAGTAACGGGAATTCCTATGGTGAGGGCTTGTCAGGTGAATCTCAGTCCTGAGCTTCTTTGGCGGGTTGATGACAAGACGAACATAAGGAAGTTTACAAACGAGGAGGCGGCCATTCGGTCCATCTTGCTCGTTTGGTTGTTAGTAGCTTATTGATCCCAGAATCGCATCAAGCAGCTTCTTGAAGGATCCCAGGGTGTCGGCTTCAACAACATTACTGGGGAGTTGGTTCCAGGCCCTCACAATTCTCTGTGTAAAAAAGTGCCTCCTATTTTCTGTTCTGAATGCCCCTTTATCTAATCTCCATTTGTGACCCCTGGTCCTTGTTTCTTTTTTCAAGCCAAAAAAGTCCCCTGGGTCAACATTGTCTATAACTTTTAGGATTTTGAATGCTTGAATCAGATCACTGTGTAGTCTTCTTTGTTCAAGACTGAATAGATTCAATTCTTTTAGCCTGTCTGCATACGACATGCCTTTCAAATCCGGGTATTCTGGTTGCTCTTCTTTGCACTCTTTCTAGAGCAGCAATATCCTTTTTGTAACAAGGTGACCAGAAAGGAACACAATATTCTAGATGAGGTCTTACTAATTCATTGTAAAGTTTTAACATTACTTCCCTTGATTTAAATTCAACACTTCTCACAATATATCCAAGCTTCTTGTTGGCCTTTTTTAAAGCTTCCCCACATTGTCTAGATGAAGACATTTCTGAGTCAACATAAACTCCTAGGTCTTTTTCATACATTTCTCCTTCAATTTCAGTATCTGCCATATGATATTTATAATGCACATTTTTACTGCCTGCGTGCAGTACGTTACACTTTTCTCTATTAAATGTCATTTGCCATGTGTCTGCCCAGTTGTGAATGCTGTCTAGATCATTTTGAATGACCTTTGCTGCTGCAACAGTGTTTGCCACTCCTCCTATTTTTGTGTCGTCTGCAAATTTTAGCAAGCTTGCAAACTATACCAGAATCTAAATCATTAATGCAGATTAGGAATAGCAGAGCACCTAAAACTGATCCCTGTGGTACACCACTGGTTACCTCGCTCCATTTTGAGGTTTCTCCTCTCATCAGTACTTTCTGTTTTCTACATGTTAACCACTCCCTAATCCATGTGTATGCATTTCCTTGAAACCCTACTGCGTTCAGTTTGAGAATTAATCTTTTATGTGGGACTTTGTCAAAAGCTTTCTGGAAATTTAAATAAACCATGTTGTATGCTTTGCAATTATCCATTGTCGATGTTGCATTCTCAAAAAAATCAAGCAGGTTAGTTAGACACAATCTCCCTTTCCTAAAACCATGCTGACTGTCTCCCAAGATACTGTTACCATAGAGGTAATTTTCCATTTTGGATCTTATTATAGTTTCCATAGGTTTACATATAATAGAAGTCAGGCTTATTGGTCTGTAGTTACCTGGTTCGGTTTTGTCCCCCTTTTTATGGATCGGTATTACGTTTGCAATTGTCCAGTCTGTCGGTACGACCCCTGTGTCAAGAGACTGTTGCATGATCTTGGTTAGCGGTTTGTAAATAACTTCTCTCATTTCTTTGAGTACTATTAGGAGGATCTCATCCGGCCCAGGGGATTTGTTTATTTTAAGAGCTCCTAGTCCCTTTAACACTTCTGCCTCTGTTATGCAAGTTATTTAAAACTTGATAGGAACAGGTCGACATGTGGGGCATGTTGTCCGTGTCCTCCTTTGTAAAAACTTGTGAAAAGTAATCATTTAATATATTTGGCTTTTTTTTTTCTTCGTCTATGATTTTGCCATTTGTGTCTCTTAGACATTTAACCTCCTCTTTGAATGTTCTCTTGCTGTTATAATATTGGAAAAACATTTTGGAATTGGTTTTAGCCCCCTTAGCAATATTGATTTCTGTCTCTCTCTTGGCCTTTATAACTTCCTTTTTGACTTGTGTTTGCAGTTCCAAGTACTTTTTCTGTGTACTTTGTTTTTGGTTCTTTTTAAACGCTTTGTAAAGTGCCTTTTTTCGTACTACATTTTTAAAAAACAGCCATCCCTTTTCTGTGGATGTTTTCTCTATTTTACTCTACTTCTGTTAGTCTCTGTTTCATACTTTCATAGTTTGCGTTTCTAAAATTATACACCTTAGCTTTAGTCATTACTTTTGGGGTTTTAAAAATCACTTCGAGTTTGCCAATTGCTCTCTGACCTCTGTTTAAGTTATTCTGTCTTCGTTATTTAAAAAGACTAAATCAAGGGATGACTCCCCTCTAGTCGGTTCCTTGACAAATTGCATTAGGAAGCAGTTATTTATCATTTCCACCATTTCAATTTCATCCGTCGTGCTCCCCACTGGGTTTTGCCATTTTAGATGGGGGAAATTGAAATCCCCCATTAGTATGGCTTCTCCTTTGCTACACGCATTTCTAATGTCATTGTATAACAGATTATTTTGCTCTGCATCTGAATTTGGCGGTCTATAGCATGCTCCTATTATTATGCCTTTTGAATTTTTGTCCATTATTCTGACCCATATTGATTTGGCGTTGTTTTCTTTGTCCAGATTTAACACCTGGGCTTCAAGACTATTTCTTATGCATAGCGCTACCCCTCCGCCTCTTCTGTCTTTTCTCAAAAAGATCAAATTTTGCATGAGTGACATTTAATGTGTGATTCACAGTATTCATATATTGTCAAACAGTTTCTGTTAACACTAGAACCGCCAGATTTATGCTACTACCTAGAACCACCAGCAGTAGTCATTTTGATGGGTACATTTTAAACAAATTCGATATGAAAATGAAAAACTATCAAAACACAACTCAAAAGTTTTATTCATGAACATCATATCTGACACTTGCATAGCAGAAACATTATATTTAAATGAAAAAATATACATAAGGCTTTATTTTCGAAATTAGCGCATATAATGCATGACGTAAAAAAATGAAAAAACATAATAAAATAAACATTTCAAAAGAAGATATTGTGTAAACAGATGTAAACTGCTATATGTACATACGAAATGGTAAAAACAAAGTAATTATTTACAAAAATAACATTAAATGCTTTTTTCACATTAGCCTACTGCATAGCACAATTTCAAAAAATGAAAAACTATAAAAAAAATAAACATTTCAAAAGAAAATATTGTGTAACCAGCTGTAAACTGGTTATATGTAGGCCTACATACACAATTGTAAAATCAAAATTATTTATAAAAAATAACATAAAAAAAGAAAATAACTCAGCTCCCATTGTGTAACGGGAATGCACATTCAGGTAAACATACTTCAAAGTAGCCCCCATATTAGCACAATCCACACAGATGTAACACTTATCAACTTGTGTGCATTTACCACATACTGCTCTTTCACACTGTGCACAGATATCAGAGTTTATTTTTATTGCATTTAGTTACCTGGCATTGTTTTCTGTTGCTTGTGTCACTTGGTGCGCACTGTATCCAGATTGAGCTGTGTTTCCCTGCCGCTTTGCAGTTCTCTGATCGAAATGTTTCTGCCAAAGCTCTATGGCTAGCATCATAAGAGATCTCTCCTACTGATATTTTTCCCGGTGCATTCATTGCACAAAAAACTCAGGAATTGATGGTTGCCATGTCCAGTACATTGTAAAATACAGCAACTGGACACCTGTGATTGCTTTCACTGAGTACCAAGTTTTGCGCAGATGGTGGAAATGCTCCTCTTCTTTGTTTACTGTTGCAACCAGGCTGTTTTTTTTTCTTTAACTGTTTTGCTAATTACAGTGAAATAAATAATATATTATATATATATATATATATATATATATATATATATATATATATATATATATATATATATATATATATACACACACACACACACACACACACACACATACATACTGGTAACATTCATCTCCTTTTCCTAGCACAGTTACATCAGCCTAATACATTGTCACCGAGTCTCTGACCAGCTGGGCGAGTTACATCTCTGCACAGGTAGGGGTAGGGTCCGCTGCCAACCAAAACTTGATCCTGAATATGACAGGATTGTTTGAAGTGTTTATAACTTTTTTATTTTTGCAATTCTGACTTTCAAACGTCATCAGTATATTTTATACATGTATTTAGGAAAAGTCAAGAACAGATAACCACGGATCTTTAACACATGCAGAGTAATTTAAATTTTAAAAGTGAAAACCGTCACAATGACTACCGTGGCGGTTCTAGTGTTAACAAGGGAGGAAAAAATAGTGCGTTAATGGCATCTGATGAACTTTCGAAAGTTTAAAACAATCTTTGAATCCCTGGCTAGCGAACGAATCTTCGAACATTCAAACACTGCCCTATATGCAACTGTTACCATCTTTCACACAAACCGCAACCATGGCAACAGGCGTGAGGAGGGAACGAGATTGAAACAGCGTACATTGATAAAAACACGAAAAATATGAAGTAATCCACACTGGATATGTTTTTCAAGAGAAAAAGGGCATGTAATTACTGTATTCAGCAAGTAAGTATACTTTTTATTTTTAATTTCTTTGCTGTTTTCTTTTAAATATACAGTTTAAATTTTGATCAATGTGAAGTTGGCTTGACAGAACTACTGTATAAAGATGTTTAATTCAATCTGGGTGTTTCTTCATCACTTAGGTTTGCTACTATTCGATTTTAATTTTTTTGCCAAATCGACGATTAATGTCGACCTTTATTTTAGAAAGAATTGACCTTTTTTTTCTATCTTTATTTTTCAATTCAAGCAGAGAATGGGTGAAATCGACCTTTATGCTTTTAAAAAAAAATAATAATAGTAACAACACAGGCTTTTTATGCCATTGAGAAATGTCTAATTTAGCAAAGCCCCTTTATCATATTCAACATGCAACAAAACCATGTTTACCAACATTCTAATTGAAATTACGTTTGGTCACAGCAGAGCTATACCTTGTAAAGACCCTACAAAAATTTAAAAATTGTCTCAGATAAACTGTAGAAAACGCAGGATATAAAAGTGTACTACACAGACTTTTATAGCATAAATTTACAAGTAAAAATAATATGCACAGAACAAAACATTAGTTGAACAGAACTAACTTGCACTTATTCTTCAGCACAGCTGGAGTCACTGGAAGGTAAGGCAGACGGGCCTGCTTCGTCCTGCCGCAGAGGCGTCTGTCAGGGGATTGTGCACATTAAGTGTTTTCCTCTTGCGCCCCATTTTCAAACCAAACTAGTAACTGTCACCGTATACCTAGTAAAAGCCTACCTACACCTTAACCTGCTAATTTCAAAAGTAGGCGCTTTGATTATTGACAGTCATTTAAACAAATGAGAGCATTCTGGCGCTGCTTCAGTCAACGAGATCTGTCAGAACTGGGTGAAATGACAGTGACGGTGAAACTATACTAACAGATCACTTAGATGACTGACAGCGACCAACAGCCATTCCGAGTGGAAAGGAGAATTTATAGATGATTTCTAAAATTGTTATTTTTGGTACGAAAATAAAAAATAGCGAGTGGTTTTACTAACGTTTATCCTATATAAATTTATTTCAGTCAACGTTTAACAAGCTTTACTGATTAATATCAAAAAGTAGCATGCCTAATCATTCTGATACAGCAAATTGCCAAACCCTATTATAGTGAACAACCTGATATAACAAACATTTCTCCAGGTAGCAGGAGGGTTCATTATAAGAAAGTTAGACTGTGTGTATATATATATATATATACACACACACACATATACATATACAGTATATATATACAGTATATACAGTATATATATATATACACACACACACATATATATATACATATATATACACACACACACACACAGTGCCTATAGAAAGTCTACACCCCCTTGAACTTTTTTGTTGTGCTAGTGCATTAGAGTTTCATGCATTTAAATGAGGATTCTTTTCCACTTATCTACACACCATACTCCACACTGTTAAGTGGGAAAAAGTTTTTATTGAGAAAAAAATTATATATTAAAAATACAAAACTGAAAGATCATAATTGGATAAGTCTCCACCCCCTGAGTTAATACTTGGTGGAAGCACCTTTGGCAGCAATTACAGCTGAGTCTGTTGGGATAGGTCTCTACCAACTTTGCACACCTAGATTTGGCAACATTTGACCATTCTTCTTTACAAAACTGTTCAAGCTCTGTCAAGTTCCTTGGGGAGCGTTGATGGACAGCTTTCAAGATTTCAAGTCATGCCACAAATTTTCGATTGGATTTAGATCGGGACTCTGCCTGGGCAACTCAAGGACATTTACCTTTTTATTCCTTAGCCACTCCAGTGTAGCTTTGGCTGTGTGCTTTGGGTCATTGTCATGCTGAAAGGTGAACTTCCGTCCCAGTTTCAGCTTTCTTGCAGAAGGCAGCAGGTTTTCCTCAAGGACATTTTCCCTTCTATCCTGACAAGTGCCCCAGTCCCTGCCGATGAGAAACATCCCCATAACATGATGCTGCTACCACCATGCTTCACAGTAGGGATGATGTTCTTTGGGTGATGTGCGGTGTTGGGTTTGCGCCAAATATAACGCTTTGCATTTAAGTTCCATTTTAGTTTCGTCAGACCACAAAACTTTTTGCCACATGGCTACAGAATCTCCTGAGTGTTTTTTTTGCATACTTCAAACAGGATTCAAGGTGGGCTTTCTTGAGTAATGGCTTCATTTTTGCCACCCTACCATACAGGCCAGATTTGTGGAGTGCTCGGGATATTGTTGTCACGTGGCCATAAAAGCCTGCAGCTATTGCAAAGTTGGCCTCTTGGTAGCCTCTCTGATCAGTCTCCTTCTTGCTCGGTCATCCAGTTTGGAGGGACGGTCTGATCTAGGCAGGGTCTTGGTGGTGCCATACACCTTCCACTTCTTAATAATCGTCTTGACCGTGCTCCAAGGGATATTCAGGCCTTTGATATTTTTTTATACCCATCCCCTGATCTGTGCCTTTCAACAACTTTGTCCCAGAGTTCCTTTGAAAGCACCTTGGTGCTCATGGTTGAGTCTTTGCTTTGAAATGCACTACCCAGCAGAGGGAACCTACAGGAACTGTTGAATTGATCCTGGAATCGTGTGAATCACTACAATTTAACATAGAGGCCACTTAACTTGGTGTGTGATTTTGAAGGCGATTTTGTTACACCTGAGCTAATTTAGGACTGCTGTTACAAGGGGGTGGACACTTACCAACCAAGCAATTTCAGTTTTTATTTTTAATTAATTTTCTACAAATTTCTACAATTTTTTTTCACTTGGAAGTTGTGGGGTAGGATGTGTAGATAAATGAAAAAAAATAAAATAATGCATTTTAATTCCAGGCTATAAGGCAACAAAAGGTGAAAATTTTGAAAGGGGGTGTAGACTTTCTATAGGCACTGTGTATATGTATATGTGTGTGTGTGTGTGTGTGTGTGTGTATATATATATATATATATATATATATATATATATATATATACACACACACACACACACACACACACACAGTACATATATAATTCATTGGTTATGAAAGAACCACACCTCGTGAAGCAAGATTTTAAAAGTAGAGGCAACCACACAATCATGCAGGCAAAGCTGAATCAGTTCCTCTTAAGAAGCTGCAGATTAAAAAACGTCCTGTTACTATAAAATCTTACTTTTCAGGAAGTGGGGTTCTTGCTTAAGCAATTATTTGAGACAAGCACATTGAGCTCAAACCAATGTATTATCTTTTAGTCCTAAAAGTCTCAGTAAAACAAACTGGGCATGAGTTCTGCTAGTTCTCAGCTGTTCTTGTGTCAGTGTTGGAATTATGAAGAATATACCCAGTGAGTTGATCTGATCTCTACTGTATGTCTTTACCTGTCACCTGAGCCACCACAGCCTGTGAGATCCGACGATTTGCCAGGAAGGCCTTGATCTCCTCCTTAATGATGCTGCTATCTCTCCTGTAGTAGGGGAAGACAAGTGTGAGCAGGCAATGTTTCTGGCAGACTGTCGTCCTCTCTTCTCTACGCAATAAGTACTATACAGAACCCTCTAGGAACAAAAAAGCCTGCTCAAGGAGGGCATAATATACTTTTTGCAGAAAATCTTGTACAGATATTGTAATCAGGGTTTCTAATTTCCTGTGTTTTACCCAGACTTTTATACTCTCCTTTAAGAATTCAATTGATACCTGTTAAGCCATTTGTGTACAAACAAGATCGTATGGCAAGCCAAATTATCATTTACAGATATTTCAAATTGCATTTTAAGATATCTTGAAATATTTAGAGATATCTGTAAAACATTTCCAGATATCTCAAATTGAATTCCAGATATCTTTAATTGTGCAGTTTCTAAGATATCTAAAATTAATTTAAAGATATCTGTAAATCAATTTGCGATATCTAAAAATGAAATAAAGATATTTCAAATTGATTTACAGATATATTTAAATACTATGGAAACCATATGGATTGTGCTAGCATGGCACGCCAAACTGTCATTTAGAGATACACTGCCTTGAAAAAGTATTTGCCCCCTGTCTGATTTTCTGCATTTTTGCTAATTTTTCACATTGTATTTGGTCAGATATTTTTGTGGGTTGTAGTAGTATATAGAGGGAGTGTGAGAGAAAAAATTAAACCAAAGTTTGGTGCTTCTTTCATTTGTTTTGGTGTGCAAGTCAAACATGCAATCTTCAGGTGTGAAAAAGTTATTGCCCCCCCTAGTTAACTCAACTCAATTAAAGGGATAATTAGGGTCCGCTGTTTGAGTACTTTGGTTAACAACCAGGCCGGATTTGGGATTCATGGCAGAGTAGCAAGGCAGAAACCATTGCTCACTAAGAAGAGCATGAATGCTTGTCTCAAGTTGGAACTTTTTGGCTGACATGCATTCCACAGTAAGAACCTCATAGCAACGGTCAAGCATGGTGGTGGAAGTGTCATGGTTTGGGGATGCTTTGCTACATCAGGACCTGGACGCCTTGCCATCATTACAGGAACCATTAATTCTGCTCTGTATCAGAGAATTCTACAGGAGAATGTCAGGCCATCCGTCCATGAGCTGAAGCTGAAGCGCAGCTGGGTCATGCAGCAAGACAATGATCCAAAACACACAAGCAAGTCTACATCAGAATGGTTGAACAAGAAGAAATTTAAAGTTTTGGAATGGCCTAGTCAAAGTCCAGACCTAAACCCCATTGAGATGTTGTGGCAGGACCTGAAACGAGCAGTTCATGCTCGAAAACTCACAAATGTCACTGAGTTGGAGCACTTCTGCATGGAGGAGTGGGCCAAAATTCCTCGACGGCGCTGTGAGAGACTAATCAATAACTACAGTAAATGGTTGGTTGCAGTTATTGCTGCTAAAGGTGGCGTAACCAGTTATTGAGTCTAAGGGGGCGATTACTTTTTCACATAGGGTGTTGCATAAATATGCAAAAATGCAGAAAATCAGACAGGGGGCAAATACTTTTTCACGGCACTGTATCTTAAAATGAGGGTTTTAAAGATATCTCTAAATCATTTAAAGATATCTGTAAATCATTTGAAGATATATTCAAATAACTTCCTGTTCATTTAGAGATATCTCTAAATAACTTCCTGTTCATTTGAAGATGTCTTTAAATAGACAGGAAGTCCATTGAAGACATTTTCACAGGAAGTCATTTCCAGATATCTCGAAATGGCTTCCTGTTCATTTGAAGATATCTTCAAATGATTTAGAGATATCTCTAAATAAACAGGAAATTATTTGAAGACATCTTAAAATGATTTACAAATCTTTAAATTATTATTATTATTATTATTTATTTCTTAGCAAACGCCCTTATCCAGGGTACAAGCATTAATACAATTAAGAACAAGATAAAATACAATAACTTCGGTTCTAGCAAGCAGAAGTATATGACAAAATACGATTCAATAATGGAGCAGATAAGTGTCAGTGTGTGATGGGGTGCTCGCTCGCCCCTATAAATTTGTGTTTTGTTATTGTTGTATTTTCATTATGGTTTTTGTGATTCTTGGTTTGTTTTGGATTGGCAGGGAGGGGTTAAATTCCTCCCTGTAAAATACATGTGAGAATGTGGCTGGAGCCTTAAGTGTTTAATTGTTAATTATTAGTTAATTGGGCTCCAGCCACAGACTATAAGACAGCTGAAACCCTTTGTTAGGGAGAAGAGTTTTGGGGTGAGTTTGTTTGTTGGTGTGCTGGTTAGTTTTGAAAAAAGAAACTGTAGTGAAGGCTAATGCCCAGCCTACATTTCTGTATTTTTGTTTGAACCTTTTTGTTGGCCCTTGTGCCTATTTATTTGATTATTTTTTGTTTAATAAAGATCATTATTTTGCCCCTTCCACTGTCTCTGAGCCTCAAACCTCTGTCATCCTGCCACACGTGGTGTCAGAAGCGGGATAGCGCCACCTAGAGGCTCAGAGCAGTATTTTTTTTTTTTTTAATTTTGAATTTTTTAATTTTGGGATTTTTGGAGGTTTTTTGGCGGTGCGCAGAATGGGGAAAAAACAAAGGCAGCAAAGAAAGCAGCAGCTACCAACCCCGTCGTCGGCAGCCACCCCACCACCACCGCCTTCACCACCATCACGGGAGATCTGGGAGTGGTTGGTGCACCCCGAAGTGGACCTCTTCCACGACCTCCCCACATCCATCAGCACGCTGTGGTATCGAGATGGGGAGAGGTGGGAGGAGTGGGAGAGAGAGCACCACCCGGGGTCCCTCCAGGAGATAGCCGTCATGGTCCTGGCATACCTGGCGATAGACATGGGGGAGATCCCCCTCCTTGAAGAAAAGGGGATGGAGCCGCTGCCGTCGCCCAGAGAGGGGGAGCTGCTGCCGTCGCCCGAGAGGGAGGAGCCCGAACGTCCACAGCCCGAGAGGGAGGAGCCCGAACGCCCACAGCCCGAGAGGGAGGAGCCCGAACGTCCACAGCCCGAGAGGGAGGAGCCCGAACGTCCACAGCTCGAGGGGAAGGAGCCCGAGTGGGAGGAGTCGGTGCGTCCACGGCCCGAGTGGGAGGAGTCGGTGCGTCCACGGCCCGAGCGGGAGGAGCCGGAGCTGTCTCTCCCTCCACCGCCAGCAGAGGGGGAACAGCCGGAGCTGTCTCTCCCTCCACCGCCAGCAGAGGGGGAACAGCCGGAGCTGTCTCTCCCTCCACCGCCAGCAGAGGGGGAACAGCCGGAGCTGTCTCTCCCTCCACCGCCAGCAGAGGGGGAACAGCCGGAGCTGTCTCTCCCTCCACCGCCAGCAGAGGGGGAACAGCGGGCACTGTCTCTCCCTCTACCGCCAGCAGAGGGGGAACAGCGGGCGCTGTCTCTCCCTCCACCGCCAGCAGAAGATGCTGGAGGTCCCTCCCAGCCTCTGTACCGGTTGCTGAAGGGAGCGCGGGGACAAACTGCCCGGCGGCTAAGAGGCACAGCACCGCCCAAGGGTGCCTGCCTGTTCGCATCGCCTGGGGTTGCCTGCCTGCCCGCATCGTCTAGAGAAACTCTCAGTGTGCTTTCTCCTAGGGATGCTGGTCCGCCGTCGCCTGGGGTCGCTGCTGGTCCGCCGTCGCCTGGGGTGGAGCTACTGTCCCGAGCGCCAGAGGGTCCCGCGCCGCCCGGGGGTCCAGAGGGTCCCGCGCCGCCAGGGGGTCCAGAGGGTCCAGCGTCGCCAGAGGGGCCAGGGGGTCCCGCGTCACCAGAGGGTCCAGCGTCGCCAGAGGGGCCAGGGGGTCCCGTGTCGCCAGAGGGTCCAGCGTCGCCGGAAGGACCAGCATCGCCGTTCTCGCCTCTGCCACCAGAGGGAGACGAGCTGCTGTTCTCGCCTCCGCCATCAGAGGGAGACGAGCTGCTGTTCCCGCCTCCGCCATCAGAAGGAGATGAGCTGCTGTTCCCGCGTCCGCCACCAGAGGAGCTGGAGCGGGCTCTATCTCTTTAAAACCCTCATTTTAAGATATCTCTAAATGACAGTTTGGCATATTATTTAAAGATATCTGTAAATCATTTGAAGATATCTTCAAATAACGTCCTGTTCATTTAAAGATATCTGCCAATCATTTGAAGATATCTTCAAATAGCTTCCTGTTCATTTAGAGATATCTATAAATCATTTAGAGATATCTCTAAATAACTTCCTGTTCATTTGAAGATATCTTTAAATGGACAGGAAGTCCATTGAAAACATAGAGCATTTTCACAGGAAGTCATTTCGAGATATCTTGAAATGGCTTCCTGTTCATTTGAAGATATCTTCAAATGATTTAGATATATCTCTAAATGAACAGGAAGTTATTTTGAGATGTCTCCAAATGATTTAGAGATATCTTTAAATGAACAGGACTTTATTTAGAGATCTCTCTAAATGATTTAGAGATCTGAAAAGTATTTCAAGATATCTCAAAAACATTTGGAGATATCTTAAAATGATTTAAAGATATCTAAAATATCTATGCATTTTAGATATCTCATTTAAAGCTCCATTTGAATATATCTGTAAATCATTTTGAGATATCTCTAAATGTATTTTAGATATCTTAAAATGATTTAGAGATATCTTTAAATATTTGAAGATATCTTCAAATATTTAGAGATCTGGATGATTTAGAGATATCTTCAAATATTTAGAGATATCTATAAATGAATCTGAGATATCTATAAATGATAATTTGGCTTGCCATAGAGATCGCAACATGTTAATAAGTGACCAATCTTTATTGAAGCTATAGTAATAAATTAAGTATTTTATGCTGGACACACTTACAATCACTATGCATAACTGTATTTACATTAATAATGATGAATCACTTCTACTTTTAAATGAAAAAGACTTATGATTTAAAAGCCCATTTTATTGTTTTACAGAAAAACCCTGTAAATTAAATTCATTTTACTATTAACGCATTTCTCAGTTATGATTGATATACACGAATGGCTTAACAGGTATCAATTGAATTTTTAAAGGAGAGTAGAAATCAGTGTCAAATCTGAAACCCTAATTATAAGCAATACTAATATGCTATTAATGTTTTCCATCATAGTTACTATACCTTAATTTGGAAGAAAACATGTTAAAACATTCAATATAGTAGTATAGCAGTATAAGCTACAATATAGTAGTAGCTTATACTGAGCTTTTACTTACGCAAAGACTGCACACCGTAATATTGTATGATTGTTTAAAGCATGTAATAATAAATGGGGGTGCACATAACTAAGAACACAAATTAACACTAAGCTGAAATACTGAAAGCTTTATTGTTTCCTTTTAGAAAACAGTTAAAAACTACACTGTCATGGCAGCTTAAAATAGGTCATTTTGTATAGGATGTTCATTGTATTTTGCAGTTGCACAGATAACTTGACAATATATTCCAGCTAAAACCCAGGAGAGGGAGATACAACACATACAGCTATGTAAAGCTGTTTAAAGTATTATTTTTAAAATGTTATTCCTTTAAATAGTTACTTTGAAAAATGTTAATAGCATTTATACTGGCTTAAATAGCTGTAATAAAAAGACGATAACCGTGGAAATTTTTTTTACAGTTCTCATACCGTCAAAATCTAATACCGTGACATCCCTAAGTAGGACACGAGTAAAAAAAAAAAAAATACATTGTTAATTTTATTCTATAGTAAAATCTTAGGTAAAAAAACTTGGCCATAATAGCAGGCTCAATGCTGTTTAATTTGAGCTATCAGTATTGTTAACATTTAGACAGTTATGACGCCACATGACAGGAGCACCCCTGCCTAAAGTGTTTTATTGTCACCTTCTACAATACCAGTTACCTCATGAGTTCCTCCACCTTGTCATCGATGTCCAGCTCTTCCTCTGTGGCTTCAAAGTTATACAACCTTTGACCCACACTATTGGTGGGGTATCGGCTTGGTGACAGCTTCCCGTTGGGAGTGGTAGACATACTCTCTTTGCCATTGTGATTGGCTGTGGCGCTGCTGAGGGGCGAGGAGGTGTCGTAGCTGTTGCTGGGGGAGGGCGAAAGCCTGCGGCACTGGGTCTGCGTGGCGATGGTGATGGTGGAAGAGGCTGCCATATTACTGGTAGAAGTGGTGGTGCTCATCCCGCTGTAGGCTGGCCGGCGGCCAAACTTGTCCCCATGCTCGCGGTCCAGACGCTCCAGGGTTTCCAGGGCATGCAGTATCTCATGTTTAGTCATCCCCGTCCGGCGGAGACGCTGCAGAAGATCGATTTGCTCAATAGTGAACCGCGGCTCGTCTGTGTAGTGAGACATTCTGCAATAGAGAACATGGCATTGTAACATTTGGCAACGGGTTGCTTGGCAGTGGGTTGGAACACCTTTGTGATTGTTGGATATGTAATAGTGCTAAATATGAGAAATCAGATGGTGTATAGGTATTATTTAAGCAATTTACACCCATTTCATAATTCATAAGTTTGTAATTGTATTGACCGACATTTTTATATGCAGAGCCATTATATATTTATTTTTATTGCATTTATATAGAGCTTTTTATACAATCAAGTATCGCAAAGCACTGTACAGTACATAGCAGAAAAAACCACAATACATTTGTATAGCACGTCACACATACAACTGCCACAATCTGACTATTTAAATAACATATTTAATAGGGGTGGGCATCGATATGAAAATTGTATATTGGTATTGTGCACCTATTTCGATATCGATAATATCAGTCTTCCAAAAGACAGAAAAATATAATAACACAAATGCAATATAGAACATATATACAGTGCTGTGAAAAAGTATTTGCCCCGTCTGATTTTCTGCATTTTTGCATATTTTTGACACTGAATGTTATCAGATCTTCAACCAAAACCTAATATTAGATAAAAGGGAACCTGAGTGAACAAATAACTCAAAAATTTGATACATATTTCATTTATTCATTAATGAAAGTTATGCACCACCCAATGCCCCCATGTGAAAAAGTAATCGCCCACTTAGACTCAATAACTGGTTACGCCTTTATAAGCAATGACTGCAACCAAATGCTTCCTGTAGTTATTGATTAGTCTCTCACAGCACCGTGGAGGAATTTTGGCCCACTCCTCCATGGAGAACTGCTTCAACTCAGTGACATTTGTGGGTTTTTGAGCATGAACTACTCGTTTCAGGTCCTGCCACAACATCTCAATGGGGTTTAGGTCTGGACTTTGACTAGGCCATTCCAAAACTTTAAATTTCTTCTTGTTCAACCATTCTGATGTAGACTTACTTGTGCGTTTCGGATCATTGTCTTGCTGCATGACCGAGCTGCGCGTCAGCTTCAGCTCACGGACGGATGGCCTGACATTCTCCTGTAGAATTCTCTGATACAGAGCAGAATTCATGGTTCCTTCAATGATGGCAAGGCGTCCAGGTCCTGATGCAGTAAAGCATCCCAAAACCATGACACTACCACCACCATGCTTGACCGTTGTTATGCGGTTCTTACTGTAGAATGCAGTGTTTGGTTTTCGCCAGACATAATGGGGCCCATGTCGGCCAAGAAGTTCCACTTTTGACTCATCTGTCCATAGAACATTGTTCGAGAACTCTAGAGGATCATCCAGGTGCTTTTTGGCAAACTTGAGACGAGCATTCATGTTCTTCTTAGTGAGCAATGGTTTCCTCCTTACTACTCTGCCATGAATCCCATTTTTGCCCAGTGTCTTTCTGATGGTGGAGTCATAAACACTGACCTTAGCTGAGGTGAGAGAGGCCTGCAGATCCCTGGATGTTGTTCTAGGGTTCTTTGTTGACTTGCTGGACGATTTTACGCCTTGCTCTTGGAGAGATTTTGGCAGGATGACCACTCCTGGGAAGATTCACTACTGGCCCAAACTTTCTCCATTTGGACAATATGGCTCTGACTGTGGTTCGGTGCCCCAGAGCCTTAGAAATGGCTTTGTAACCCTTTCCAGACTGATAGGCATCAACAACTTTTTTCTGGAGGAAACTTTTTTCTTCAGGAATTTCTTTTGTTCGTGGTATTATGTGCCTCTAGAACCTGTGTGCTGACAACTTCACTCTGACGGTAAGGGCCAAAGTTAGTTTATAACTAACTATAATAGCACCTCTGTTTTTGTTACTGATATTTTAAAGCCCCATTTATTTGACCACTTTTCTCCTAACTATTTCAATATGTTTATTCATTTTATAAATAACCCCATCATCAGCAAACAGACCTACAGATACTTTCAATCCTACTAAAATATCCTCAGCTAAATCATTTACCATTATATTAAATAGCAAAGGGCTGATAACACTTCCTTGAGGAGTTCCATTTTGCATCTCAAATCTTTCAGAGAACTTCCCCTTAATTTTTACTTTAAACCCTCTTTCCTTCAGAAACTCTCTGATCCACCACAAAGTCCTCCCTTTTATACCTGTGACAGGCTGGCTCGCAGTGGTGAGGTGTGATGACGTCACGGACCAGGAAGTAACTGAAACCAAAACAGTGGATGGGCGGGTGAAGCTGAATGCAACTGCATTCAGCGTAATTTATTAAGTAAATAAACAGAAACAAAAGATTTAAACAAAACAACAAAACACAAAACAAAAAGACGCGATGGCCAAACAAATAGAAACAAGTATACTTTTTTAAAAATAGCAATTGTTTTGTTGTATTCTACGCGCTCACTCTCCACTCTCCCGTACTCTCTACACCCCACCCCTGCAGAATGGACAGCTGCAGGTTCTTATTTTACTATTTTTATTATTATTTTTATTTCTTAGCAGTCTGCTAAGAAAGAAAAATAATAATAAAAATAATAAATAATAATAAATACGCTGCGCCTGCAAACAATAATACAAATAATAATAGGGGCGGGACACTCCGCCACAATCCCCAATGATCCTATTTTATATATTAAACCTTCTTTCCAGACCATATCATACGCTTTCTCTATGACAATAAAAACTGCCCCAACCACCTCATTCTCACTTAATGCCTCCTTGACTTCAGTAGACAATCTTACCAACTGATCTTCGTCGATCTATTTTTACGAAAGCCACTTTGATAACACTATGGAACACAATTTTTGTTCCTGGGTAGTAAGTGTTATTTCCTAATTGCTTATGCCTCAAAAGTATAGAAAATGGCTATTATTCCCCACAAACTTTGCTTTTGTGACCAGGAGTGAGATTTTGAAATGTACCTATTTCCAATGAGAAAACGGGTGAATTTGTGTCTTTTTGTTCACATAAAGTCAGAAAAAAACAACATATGAATCCAAATTAACATGTATTTATACTAAAGTAATACAAAAATGACTACAAAAGATTTAGAAGTGAGTAGTTTTTCGAGATTTACAATTATACTGTAAATCACTTTCACGAATCAGCCCCCAAATGTAGTCTCCCATCATGTTCTCGTTATACTGTCCTTCATTGGCAGCTCATCCAGGAGCCTCAAAGCTGTACTGCTCCATAATGGTAACAAGTACCCGTCTCTTCCCCTGGCTCACTCGGTGCACCTCAAAGAGGATTACAACAGCATCAAGACCTTGCTGGATGCCTTGAAGTATGATAAGTACGGCTGGGACCCCCGGAAGGTGCTGATGCCACCACTGCACATCAAATTGGGCCTTATGAAACAATTTGTCAGAGCTCTAGATAAGGAGTTGGCAGCCTTCAAGTACCTTCAAGACTTCTTCCCTAAGCTGTCTGAGGCAAAGGTCAAAGCCGGTGTCTTCGTCAGACCACAGATAAAGAAGATCCTGGAGTGCAATGAATTCCCCACGAAGCTCACTAGTAAGGAGAAAGCGGCTTGGAACAGCTTTGTCGCAGTGGTTCGGGGCTTCCTGGGCAATCACAAGGCCGAAAACTATGTGGAGCTGGTTGAGACTCTGGTGAAGAACTACAGCACAATGGGCTGGCTGTAGGATGTCCCTCAAAGTCCATATCCTTGATGCTCATCTTGATAAATTCAAGGAGAACATGGGAGCGTACTCAGAGGAGCAAGGCGAGCGCTTCCACCAGGATATACTGGACTTTGAACGCCGCTACCAAGGACAGTATAACGAGAACATGATGGGAGACTACATTTGGGGGCTGATTCGTGAAAGTGATTTACAGTATAATCGTAAATCTCGAAAAACTACTCACTTCTAAATCTTTTGTAGTCATTTTTGTATTACTTCAGTATAAATACATGTTAATTTAGATTCATATGTTGTTTTTTTCTGACTTTATGTGAACGAAAAGACACAAATTCGCCCGTTTTCTCATTGGAAATAGGTAAATTTCAAAATATCACTGTCCTGGTCACAAAAGCAAAGTTTGTGGGGAATAATAGCCATTTTCTATACTTTTGAGGCATAAGCAATTAGGAAATAACACTTACTACCCAGGAACCAGAAAAAAAAAAAAAAATTGTTACACGGTGTAATCACTCATTAATTTTTTAGTTTCCAAAAAATACCACATTCTCTCACACACCATCCTTTCCATAATTTTACATATAGTAGCCATCAATGCTATTGGTCGATAAGATCCCACTTCACCCGGATCCTTTCCTGCCTTACTTATAGTAATGATGATAGCATTCTTCCATTCTTTATGCAACACCCCCAACTCCCACACTTTATTATAAAGTTTTAACCCTTTGCGGTCCATTGTCGGACTAGGTCCGACATTGCAATTATTCCTCACAGGTCCTTTGTCGGACTGGGTCCGACATCATTATAGCAACGCAATAAACGGGTGTTTAGTCGTTTTTTCTCCGGAAAAAGCAGAGAAAACCATTCAATTGCCGAGTGGTAGCGACAGGAGCCGAGACAAGTCGGAAAAAAAAAAAGGCGTATCTCATGAATAGTCATACATGGTATCAGGTATCAGATAACGGGGCGTTCATAGTAAACAAGCTGGCTGAGTGCGTCAGCGCACAGAGACTATCATGGACATTTGCAGAGCTTTTTTCAGATGTTATAGTAATAAAATAATGACGGATCGCATTATTGAGGAGTTTGGTGATAAAACGAGTGATCCGGAGATGATCGATCGGTATGTACGACTATTATTATTATTTATTTATTACATAGGTGAACGCTATAGCAAACGAAAGGGTGGGGCGGGGCAGGAGATGCCTAGTGAGTGCTTTGTTGATATGCAGGGCCATTTAAACCCGTTTGACTGTGAAAAAAAATACTTTTAAACAGCGCGTATAAAATTAACTGCGCGTGTGAAAATTAATTAGACCTGGCGTGCCTGACGCGCAGTTCATAAATGGACTGCAAAGGGTTAATAATATTTCTAAACTTCTATCTGGTAACATTTTATACATAATATAAGAAATCTTATCTTCACCTGGAGAGGAATTCTTGCCTTTTTCAATCACAGCTTTCACTTCACCTATTGAAAATGACACATTTATTTTTGTTTTGACATCGTCCCTATCTTCTAATATTACTGAATTATTTATGCAAAATTGTCCCCTCTTATCTAAATTATTTATTATAATTCTCATCTTGCCCCACCTTAGCAAATGCTAAGGTGGGGCAAGATGGAATAATTGAAGAAGGAATCTATGAAAAAGACCTAGGAGTTTATGTTGACTCAGAAATGTCTTCATCTAGACATTGTGGGGAAGCTATAAAAAAGGCTAACAAGATGCTTGGATATATTGTGAGAAGTGTTGAATTTAAATCAAGGGAAGTAATGTTAAAACTCTACAATGCATTAGTAAGACCTCACCTAGAATATTGTGTTCAGTTCTGGTCACCTCGTTACAAAAAGGATATTGCTGCTCTAGAAAGAGTGCAAAGAAGAGCAACCAGAATTATCCCGGGTTTAAAAGGCATGTCGTATGCAGACAGGCTAAAAGAATTGAATCTATTCAGTCTTGAACAAAGAAGACTACGCGGCGATCTGATTCAAACATTCAAAATCCTAAAAGGTATAGACAATGTCAACCCGGGGGACTTCTTTGACTTGAAAAAAGAAAAAAGGACCAGGGGTCATAAATGGAGATTAGATAAAGGGGCATTCAGAACAGAAAATAGGAGGCACTTTTTTACACAGAGAATTGTGAGGGTCTGGAACCAACTCCCCAGTAATGTTGTTGAAGCTGACACCCTGGGATCCTTCAAAAAGCTGCTTGATGAGATTCTGGGATCAATAAGCTACTAACAACCAAACGAGCAAGATGGGCTGAATGGCCTCCTCTCGTTTGTAAACTTTCTTATGTTCTTATGTTCATAGAGGCTTTCTTCTCATCGTCTGTTATAATTATTCCATCCTACTTTAACGGAAATAATTTATTTCCTTTCCCTTTTCCTGCCATTGCCTTAATTTTATTTCACACATCCTTTACACTAGAAACGTAACTTATTTTAGTGCAATAATCCTGGCAATATTCATTTTTCCTTTTCCTAATAGCCCTTTGAGCCATTGCTTTTGATTTTTTAAACTTAAGTTATCTGCCAACGTTTTTTTTTTTTAAACTTTTCTCAGACAAGATTTCCTTTCTTTAATCAGTCTGGTACACTCTTCATTCCATCAAGGTACCGCTGGTTTTACCCCCTTCTTAGTTTTCCTAATTGGAATAGCTCCCTTTGCTGCTTGCGTAATAGCCTTTATTATCCTCATTAAAAATATTTACATCATCTTGTATTATATTTTTTTCAATAGTTCTATTACAGATGTATTGAAATTTTTCCCAGTTTGTTTTTTTATAATCCCTTCTCTCTTCTTGCACCTGCTCATCGATCTTAGTCTTCCCATCTATCGTAAGAATTATAGGGAAATTATCACTTCCCATTTCTTCAGCCATTAATATCTTCCAATCCACTCTTACTCCCATTTCTTCCTCTCCTTTTCTCCGTCGTTTTTCTTTAGTCCAAAGTCCCCCCCCCCCCACTAACCTGTCCCTCCTCGATTTTCTTCCGCAAACACTCCTTTCATAATTTGCCAGAAAACTTGCCCTCACATACCTCCCATTAATGACTCTACCCCTAGCTTTATCACAATACATATATCAAATTATTTAAGCCGATTTTCCTGTGTATTGTGTTTTTTGTGTTAAGTTTTTTTTTTAGTTGTGTATCCCTTTAAAAAAAAGACAGCCCTGTTTCTTAATTAGTTGATGAGTGCACTTTTTGAAAATAGGATATAGTTTCCGGTAAGGGATTGGGTGGTGAGAGGAAACAGGTGAAGAAATGGGAGTAGAGCATATGAGAGAGGGTACACAGGTTGTGGATTTGTTGTTTTTTCTTGATTTATAGCTATTGAATGTTTGAAATACATTTATTAATCGGGTTCTTAGAAAAAAAGAAAAATGCCAATCAATGGAATAAAATGGTTAAATAATACTTTATGTATGATGTTTGCCTACGAGACTAACAATGATTGGTATGTATAGGGTTTGTTGTATATTAATATAAAATAAACTTGATTATACTGCGTTTGTATTTTTAGCAGTATTAGCAATAAAAAGTATGTCTAGCGAGCGTACAAGATTTTTTTTTTTTATCACACGATATCGTGATATGGAAATTATTATCGATATCATGTTGAAATATCGATATTGGTGCCCACACCTAATATTTAAATATTAGGTTAACAGTATGCACAATAAAAAAGCAGCAATTTTAAAGTTACATTAAAACCAACTAAGATAATAAAACCATTTTATCAAAGTGCGTTTTTAGTCTTGACTTGAAAACTGTAACGGTCCCAGCTTCCCTGATAAATGAAGGCAAAGTATTCCATAGTTTAGGAGCTCTACAAGAAAAATCCCTACCGCCTGTGCTGCTGTTGCTGACCCTAGGAATAACCAGCAGCCCCACATCCTGTGATCTCAGAGTGCGGTTTGGAAGATACGGGGTCAGTAACTCCTGCAAAGGCCAAAACAGGGGTAATATGTTCACTTTTCCTGGTTTTAGTCAGAATTCTAGTGGCGGTATTCTGAACAAGCTGCAAGCGGGAAACCACATGTTTTGGGACACCAGAAAAAAGTGCATTACAATAATCAATTCTAGATAATTGGTCTAAGTTTACCTATTTCTCAAATGGTAAAAATATACTTTAGTAACTTCCTTAATATGAGTCTCAAATGATAGATCACAATCAAAGATGACCCCCAAACTCTTAATTTCTAGTTTAAGTTTTGATGAGAGACTGAAAGGGTTGAGCTCATGTAATCCAACATTTCCTTTTAGTTGGTTCTGTCATCCCACTAGCATGACCTGTTTTGTCTGAATTCAACATTAGAAAATTATGTGACATCCCATGCTTGATGTCTGTAGGCAAGTAGCTAA
Organism: Acipenser ruthenus; assembly: GCF_902713425.1. Lineage (NCBI taxonomy): Eukaryota > Metazoa > Chordata > Actinopteri > Acipenseriformes > Acipenseridae > Acipenser > Acipenser ruthenus. Next base: position 37,918,819 of record NC_081194.1, read on the forward strand.
TAACACAGAGGCAAAAGAAATTCCTGGGCAAATATAGCTGGGTATCATCAGCATAGCAATGGAAGTTCACTCCGTGTCTGCGGATAATGTCAGCTAACAGTAGCATATATAATTAAAACAACAAGGGACATAGAATAGAGCCATGTGGAACACCACAGACAACTTCCGATAATGCCGATTTTACCTCCCCAATATAGACAACTGAAACCTATCAGAAAGATAAGATTTGAACTAGGATAGGACCAGGTCAGACAGTCCCACTGTTCTTTCCAGACAATTCAGTAGGATGGAATGGTCTACAGTATCAAAGGCAGCGCTTTGATCTAGAAGAATTAAAACTTATGGAAAGCCAGAGTCGGAGTTTATTAGCAGATCATTCACAACTATGACAAGGGCTGTCTCGGTGCTATGTTCAGCACGAAAACCCGACCTGAAGTTCTCGAATATACCGTTAGAAAGAGTTTGTAATTTAATTGTTAAATTGTGAAACTATTTACAAGTTATTTAACCCTTTCCAGCCGACGCGCTCTAATTTTATTGAAAAATTCATGATGACAAAAAGGTCATTTCTCGGCTGTCAAACCAGCTTTCTTGTTTGTTTTGTGTGTTTGGGTCATTGCCATGACCACGGGCTGTGTCATTATACCATTGGTTTAAGGCTAGGATGGGTGTGGCATATATTATTTTGAGTTTGAAGACGAGTCTCACTGCCAGCGCCATTACGACTGAGTGGACAGCGGACTCAAAGTTCTTTATCTACAATTCTATAATTCCAGGACTGATAATCAGCACATAATCTAAAAGGTAAATACTTAAAATAATTAGTCGTATTGTTTTTTTTTTCCTTATTTTGTTTTTAAAACTTTATTTGTTGGGTTTAAAAAAAAAAAAAAAAAAGAAAATCGCTGCGTCATGTTTGTCTGTGTTTGCTTGCTTGCTTGCTAGGCAGAGCTACCTTTGTAAGATCCAAACAAGAGTAACTACTGTACTAGCATATAACAAAAATAAAATAAAAATATTTAAGTTAGTTTCACTTCTGTTCATGTTCTCCTCAGGAGAAAATAAACATATTGCGTGCAATGCGAAACTACATCAGCAGTACATGTTGAATATTCTTTCAATATGTTTTGTTTGTTGTTGGTTTTTTTATAGGACGTATCATTCTTGTATTTTATCATGATTTACTTTATAGCCATGAATATTTTATTTTGTTTGTGCAAAGAACAGTGAGGCATTATTTAGTTGTAGTTATTGACAGTGAGGCATTATTAATCAGCCATGTATTTTATTATTAGTTTACTTTTTTAAAATTTTATTTTGTTGTCAGTTTAATTTTTCTGTGTGTGAAAAAAAGATGGAGAATTGTTTATTCTTATTAATTGGTATTTAAGTTAGTTTCACTTCTATTCATGTTCACTTTAGTTTCTTTTCCCTTTTTTAAGTTGTTTCTCCTCAGGAGAAAATAGACATACTGTGTGTGATGCGAAACTACATCAGCAGTACATGTTGAATATTCTTTCAATATGTTTTGTTTGTTTTGTTTTGTTTTTTTAGGACGTATCATTCTTAGCTGTAACGTTAGTCAATATTGTTATTATTTATTTATTTATTTATTTTATAATTTAGTCGTTGCCAATTAGTTTTTATTATTTTCTCCCCAATTTGAAATGCCCAATTATTTTTTAGGCTCAGCTCACCGCTACCACCCCTGCGATGACTAGGGAGGGGCGAAGATGAACACACGCTGTCCTCCTAAGCGTGTGCCGTCAGCCGCCCGCTTCTTTACACACTGCGAACTCACCGTGCAGCCGCCTCAGAGCTACAGCGTTGGAGGACAACGCAGCTCTGGGCAGCTTACAGGCAAGCCCGCAGGCGCCTGGCCAGACTACAGGGGTCGCTACTACGCGGTGAGCCGAGGACACCCTGGCCGACCTAACCCTCCCTCCCCCCGGGCGACGCTTGGCCAATTGAGCGCCGCCCCCTGGGAGCTCCCGTCCACGGTCAGCTGTGGAATAGCCTGGACTCGAACCGGCGATGTCTAGGCTATAGAGCGCATCCTGCACTCTAGCGAGTGCTTTTACTGGATGCGCGACTCGGGAGCCCCCAATATTATTATTATTTAGCTGTTTTAATTGATTTTAACTTTTTTGGTAATTTAGTATTTTATTAGGGTTTTTTTTTTTTACTTTGTGTATGTGTGTGTAAAGAAGAGAGAGAGGCATGACTTAGCTGTAAATTATTTATTTATTATTTATATTTGATCATGATTTACTTTCTTTGTGTATTACTTAGCCATGAATATTTTATTTTGTTTGTGCAAAGAACAGTGAGGCATTATTTAGTTGTAGTTATTGACAGTGAGGCATTATTAATCAGCCATGTATTTTATTATTAGTTTACTTTTTTATTTTATTTTGTTGTTAGTTTAATTTTCCTGTGTGTGAAAAAAAGGATGGAGAATTGTTTATTATTATGAATTGGTATTTTAATGTTTTGTGTAGGTGTGTGTAAGCCATGATATGGATGGAGACAAGCAGTTCCAGCATCTGTTTAAGTCTCTGAAGAGGAGGAGGGCCCTGTCTGAGTCTTGATTTATTATTTATTGTAGTTTTGAAAATAAACATCTTAAATCTTAAGCTTGTGTGTTGTTTCTTCATTTGTATACTTAAATATAATTGTATCTCAAACAGGGTAATAATGTTTCCAATAAGTTTTTGGCAAGTCTTAGGCTTGGCTGGCATTTGCCATTTCACAGGTTGATTTTTTTTCCCTCTAAAATTCCAGATTTGAAATCCTTGAGAAATTGTGAAGCTACAATATCCTCTAAGTTTTTTTCTATGAAACTTAGAAAGAGGTTGAAATTGTCAGTTTATAAAATTATTTATTAATATTTAAGATTTGCCATTTTGGGGGTTGAGTTTTCTAAAATTACATACATTATAACCTTATCTAGCTCTGAAACTGTTCAAGATATTTCAATTCTGATTTCAGATTTGAAATCCTTGAGAAATTGTGCAGCTACCTTATGCTCTATTTTTTTATGGAATACTTGGAAAAAGGTTGAAATTTGCAATTTTTTAAAATATTTGTACATTTTTTTTCAAAGAAAAATGATGATGAGTAGCTCATATGGAAAAAGAAAAATCACCACACAACAAAATAAACCACATTACTGAAAATATCTACTTAGCCTTTCTGTAGGTGTATTGGGTTTTAATTTCTGATTTACAGTTTAAAAGCTACAAGCAATTAAACACAAAGTGTTCATATTCATAACCAAATATGGACATTTTCCGTAGGCAGCATAGGGTTAAACCGGGCTAGTACATGCAGTTGGGTTAAAGTATTATGCTGTAGTATGTTGGTGTATCAAGGCAGTGGAACCCTTCACTGAAATCAGCATTTATAGGGTGAATCACTTGTCCTGTGCCTCAGCTTTCCTGCAGCATAATAGGGCCTGTGAATGGACAGGCAAGGAATAGGTAGGCTGAGCCAAGTTGATACAAGGAACACCTCTGCCTAGCCAGAGAGCTGCAACCAAGCTCCTAATTGTTGGTTTACGTAACTACCAGTTTGGCATGTATAACTGCTTGATATTTTAATCAAAGTAACACGCATCCTCCGAAACTGCCATGCAGTTACCTCAGAGTTACAGCGTCGGAGGACCACGCAGCTCTGGGCAACTTACAGGTAGGCCCGCAGTCACCCAGCCACTCTACAAGGGTCGCTGGTGCACGGTGAGCCGAGGACACCCTGCCCGACCTAAGCCATCCTCCCCCTGGGCAGCGCTCAGCCAATTGTGCACTGCCCCCTGGGAACTCCCGTCCATGGTCGGCAGTGGAATAGCCTGACTCAAACCGACGACCTCCAGGCTATAGGGCAAATCCTGCACTCCATGCGGAGTGCCTTTACTGGATGCGCCACTCGGGAGCCCTTGTTTTAAACATTTTATTATGTTAACATTACTTGTTTAACTAAATAAACTTGAAACTCTGTTTTGCTGGCATCTCACAAATGGACTACTGGACAAGCCTTAATTTGATTGGATGACCAATTTCACCAGAACAAAAACAACAAGCGCAGCTCATATTCCTATTGTTTAATAAGCAAAGTAGTGAATGTAATGTATAGGATTTATTAAATATTTGATGGTGCTACTCTCCATATGATATTATGTGAAAACAGTTGCTGCAAAATTGTCAGCAGCTCTCAATGCAGTTATTCTGATATTTCTGTTGGTTCTACATTGAAAATTTTGCATGTTTGAGGTAACTTAATATAATATCCCTATGAGTGTGTGCATGTTTTTTTTTAAATCCTGAAACAGGAGATTAAAGTTAAACTTCATTTTGTTCAGTAATACAGCTGCTTTCGTCACAAAAGAGGATGGCTGCATCTGTATTCTGAATGATGGACGGATTTGCGGCTTGGTAAGCACTTGCATGTTAAAGTACATGATGCTATCAAAACAATTCCACTAAATCCTACCTAATACATACTGCTGCATGATTTTCCTATATGAAAAACGCACACATTATGGTAAAGGTGAATTAAAGTATTTTATTTGAAGCTGTGTTTGAGCAGATTATTAACATAACATAAGAAAGTTTACAAACGAGAGGAGGCCATTCAGCCCATCTTGCTCGTTTGGTTGTTTGTAGCTTATTGATCACAGAATCTCATCAAGCAGCTTCTTGAAGGATCCCAGGGTGTCCAGCTTCAACAACATTACTGGGGAGTTGGTTCCAGACCCTCACAATTCTCTGTGTAAAAAAGTGCCTCCTATTTTCTGTTCTGAATGCCCCTTTTTTTACGATCTCCCTTTCCTAAAACCATGCTGGTTGTCTCCCAGGATGTTGTTACCATATAGGTAATTTTCCATTTTGGATCTTATTATAGTTTCCATAAGTTTACATATAATAGAAGTCAGGCTTATTGGTCTTCTTTCATTTCTTTGAGAGCTATTGGGAGGATCTCATCTGGCCCAGGGGATTTGTTTATTTTAAGAGCTCCTAGTCCCTTTAACACTTCTGCCTCTGTTATGCTAAAGTTATTTAAAATTGGGTAGGAACAGGTCGACATGTGGGGCATGTTATCCGTGTCCTCCTTTGTAAAAACCTGTGAAAAGTAATCATTTAATATATTTGCTATTTTCTTTCTTCATTTATGATTTTGCCATTTGTGTCTCTTAGACATTTAACCTCCTCTTTGAATGTTCTCTTGCTGTTATAATATTGGAAAAATATTTTGGAATTGGTTTTAGCCCCCTTAGCAATATTGATTTCTATCTCTCTCTTGGCCTTTCTAACTTCCTTTTTGACTTGCGTTTGCAGTTCCAAGTACTCTTTCTGTGTGCTTTGTTTTTGGTCCCTTTTAAACGCTCTGTAAAGTGCCTTTTTTCACTGAATATTTTATTAATTGATCTATTAAACCATTTTGTCCATTTTGTTTTAGATTTAGATTTGTCTACTTTTGGGATGTAATTGTTTTGTGCCTCTAGTACTACATTTTTAAAAAACAGCCAAGCCTTTTTCTGTGGATGTTTTCTCTATTTTACTCCAATCTACTTCTGTTAGTCTCTGTTTCATACCTTCATAGTTTGCTTTTCTAAAATTGTAAACCTTAGTTAGTCATTACTTTTGGGGTTTTAAAAAATATTTAAAATGAGACCATGTTGTGGTCTGAGTTTGCCAATGGTTCTCTGACCTCTATTTTAGTTATTCTGTCTTCATTATTTGAAAAGACTAAAATCAAGGCATGCCTCCCCTCTAGTCTGTGCCTTGACAAATTATCGAACAGATACTTAAATTATGTACTTCCTGTCAGCTTCATAAAGTCGCAAAATGGAATTACTGTTGACATCAACATCAGTCATAGGAAAAGTAGTGAGACACTCTGTCTAGCTTCTAGGAGATTGAGCTACTTTAAACAAAATAAATGGCAAACATTTATAATGTTATATATTTTAACCACTGCACGCCAGACCGCTCTAATTTCCGTGCCTAATCACCGATGGCGCAATCTCTCTTCCGGACTGTCTAACAGCAATAATAAGCCATGGATCAATCAAATCATTCTTTGAGCCTTGTCCTTGAATAAGGCTAGGCACTAGGAACAAAAAAAAAGTCAGAATACACAGGAAACGCTTCTACTAGCGTGTATTTTAAAGTAGAAAAGGTCAAGATCAAGAGGAGGCTTGTACTTGATGGTACATACACCACACTACATGACTTTGATTTATTTATTTATTTGCTTGCTTTACAGTGGTGGCCACATTTATTGCAGTACCCCAATATAGTTAGGTTTAGTGCTATATCACCATTCTATAGTTCGTTTTTCTATAGACTTTTTTGTTGTTGTTGATTTGCTGTTTGTGGTTATACTGAATTCTAAAACTTTTGTATATAAATGTATATATATATTCATATATTCAACGCAAAATTATTTAATTTAATAAGTGCATTTTTTTTTTTACTTGTATTCATACATTTCAAGATTAAAAAGTTTTACATAAGATTTGGCAGTGTACTTTGCTTCGTCTGGACTACTTTTATAAACTAGTTGACAGTGCTGAAAATAGATCTGTTTTCGGGCATGTTGGCATACAGACATGACTCAGACAAAATCTTGTAGCTCCTCAACAGTTGAAGATCTTTGAAATCATCATAAAATTTAGTAACTGTAACATAATAATATGTAATTTATACCTGACTTAAAAATGGTTGAAAATGACAGTTACCATATTATTATTAGGCTTCCAAGCCGTAGGCTGGGGAAGCCTATTGTTTTTATTATTATTATTTTTTATTATTATTATTATTATTATTATTATTATTTATTTTTTTCTGCCAAAACATGCTCAAAAACTCACGAAATTCGGTACACTGGTAGATATGATAGTGGATGATAGTCGGTTATATTCAGCAAATTTGCGCAAGTCACATGGTTCGGCAGCCATATTGGATTTTGCGGAATTTGTTAAAACGCCTATGTATCGGAAACCACTTACTGCAGAGTTCTGAAAATTGCTATACATGTTGAGGGATAGTCCATGATTAACTGTTGTTAATATGAATCTGATTGGTTCTGTGGTTTGGCAACCACATTGATTAATGACATAAAATTACCATAAAAATATAAAATCATCAAAATTCAAACATCTTCTTCTCTGAAACCGCTTATCCGATTGAAACAAAAATTGGAATAAAACATCTCAGTATGGTCATCTGTTACGCTTGTTCAAGGGAAGTTGCTACTGTGAAAATCATGGCGTTCACGCTGCATGACATCATCAACATATGCAACTGGCTATAAAACTGCGTATAACTTATCGGCTGCACCAAAACGCACGAAATTTGACACGGATGTTGAGGACTATGTGATGTTGTGTCGTGGTCAATATGGCGGGGATCGTGGATTTAATGAAAAGTTTGGACAATATTCAAAAGTCTTCTTCTCATGAACGGTAAATAGTACAGCTGTGAAAAATTTTGTACATAGTGCGCTCATGTCCACGATTGATTCTGCTTAAGAAAAAAATGGATCGGTCACATGGTGTGGCAGCTATGTTGGATTTTGCGTGAAACGCTTAAACAACAACTCCTCATGAGCCCTTTGGCCGATTGATGTGAATCTTGGTTATACGTTAAAACGTTTTTAAAAAAATTAGTCAGGAAAAAGTTTCTACATCAACAAACATGACCGCAATGAGCCAATCAATATGGGTGACATGCCAGTTTTCCCAAATTTTACCCTGAAATGATACATTCACACAACTAGGGGCAGCTGTTGCCATAGAAACGTGAGTACAGTCTTGGAAAAATATTTCTTGAAAGCAGCCATATTTCGCTGGTGCGAGAACAGTTTTACTAACTCATATAACTTAAAACACAGTAATTACAGTGGAAAGGATTATATTAATTTAGACGTACACACAGTACATTATACAAAGATACATACTGTAAACTAAGAAAACATTATTTTAAGAACTGTTGCAGCTGCATCCACGCGAAAAAAAACAAAACAAAAAAAACCTACTGACAAAAGTTATATGCGGTTTGTAATACTTATGAACAAATTCGTTTTATTAAAGCTACCATGAGCATAATTTTGTGAGACTGTTAATATATTGCAGATGTCAGTTACGTTCTACTTTTTATTTTAATTATATTAAGTTGTATTCATAGGGCTGTGTTTAGAGAAATCAGGTCTGATTCAGTTGCAATTCAACAGTACCCACAAAAAAACAACAAAAAAACTGCATAATGTTGTTTGCTTATGTATAATAACCTTGTGGATATGCTGGCTTCACACAACTGCACACATGCTCACACACAGTAGTATTCGCTTGCTCTATCAAATAGAATTGTATAGAAGATCGCACGGCTATTCACAGCGAATTTACTATAAATATTCTCTAAAACACTGTGTATAATTATTTAATCACTGTTTAGCAGCTCAACGTAAACCGCAGATGAAAACATACACATTTCACGTCCACGTTTTCCACCTGTACGCTTGAGTGACTTTGATTGACTGACTTTTACAATTAATAATATAGGTCATTTTAGGTAACAGAAAGTATCCACAAAACTCTTCAGAATCGCTTGCTCTATGAAATACAATTGTAACGGTAATATATAAAGTGTTTATGTTTTATTATTTAATATAGGATGTGTGTTTTTATAAATTGGTTTTGATTTGTTGTGGCTTGAACAGAATTGCAAAGTTTGTAATTTATTAGAAGTGACTTTTGTTGTTTTACAAAATTGGTGTGTTTATATGACCACTATAGGTAATGCAAGTAGTGTAATGTGTAATACATAAATAGGTTTATATAGTATGGTTAAGTTCTGCTATAGGTCAAATTTAAAGCTGGCTGTAAAACTTCTCATAATTTCTTATTGACTGCAGATAGTTGTTATATAACATGCAGAGTTCTGATTGAAGCCAAAATGAGCATAAATGATCTAAGTATGATTTATCTTTTACGGTTGTTCAAGGGAAGTTGCTACAGTACAAAACATGGCTGCTGTGGGCCGATGACATTTCAGCATTGATCATCTAACCAGTGATTCCCATATTTTTGCCAAAATTGACAATCAGCTGTGTCCAAAATGATTTGTGATGATGACGTTTCATGTATAACAACCAATGCACTTAAATTTCACACTAACTGCTTGGAAGCCATAAAGTTGCTTGCAACTCTAGTTATTATTATTAGGCTTCCAAGCCGTAGGCTGGGGAAGCCTATAGTTTTTGTTAGGATTATTAGGCTTCCAAGCCAAAGGCTGGGGAAGCCTATTGTTATTTCTGTGTTATTATTATTATTATTTTTCCACACAAACATCGCAGAGTTATGAAAACGCATATGTAAGTAGATGCCTATGGCTGGACAACCAGACTGGCGTCCCCGAATGAAAGAGTCACATGGTTCGACCGCCATCTTGGATCTCGTGGAAATTTTGGGAATTTTTCAAAACTCTTGCCGTTAAAAACAATTTAAGGTGGAACTATGACAATGGCAGCAGATAGTGCAGCAATGGCCTATAAAAAACATATGTTCAATAGAGGTTGATTGAACAATTACTTTGACCGCTACAATCTTCTTGTCTTAAACCGCAACGTCAATCGACACCTAAATTGGCACGCATGTTCATGACCAGGTCCTTTCTACCATTTGTAAAATCCACGCTTTTTGGCTAAAAAACATGGCCGCCGCGTGCAAATAACCGTTTCACGACGGCTCTATTTTCATACATTCGTGCATAAATCCAAGGTGCAATACACTACAGTCATGAAACTTTATAGGACCATAGAGACTCACGTAAAGTACTGGTGATATGAAAATGACACATTTTGGTACATGGTTTAGCGGCCATATTAATAATTGTAAAATAACTTTTGCAACCCATAACAAGAACACTGTTGCACTTATGTTCTTCAGTGTCAACACAATTGTACAGACCGTTGGAAAGTAATAACTGCTGAAGTTTGAAACCAATTGCTTACACGGTGCGGCTGCCATATTGGAATTTAAGTTGAAATTATAACTCCTAGGGCGTGCCGACAGGGTCAAAGTTATAATGGAACACATATAGGAAGTCATATGTGCTCTATGAAAAAATGTCATCGCCCGTGACCTCTGACCTCTCCTTAAGGTCAAACAGTGATGTATGACATCATCAACATACACACCTGGTTATAAAACTGCCTATAACTTCTGATCGGCTGCACCAAAATGCACAAACTTTGACATGGATGTAGAGGACTATGGGATGTTGTGCTGTGGTCAGTATGGCGCCCATTGGTCACATGGTGTGGCAGCCATGTTAGATTTAATGACAATTTCGGGGAATTTTCAAAAGTATTCTCATATTTGTGCCAAAATTTACACAGTTAGCACAGTTGTGATGATAACGTTTCATCTATAATAACCAATGCACTTAAATTTCACGATAACTGCTTGGAAGCCTTTATAGTTGCTAGCAACTCTAGTTATTTTTACAACTGAACTGTGGTCAAACACAGTCACAAATCCTGAATCTGTTGAAACGAAACCGTGTGTGTAATCCATTTAAAAGATGCATGTGAGAAGGGTGGGTGGGGGGCACTTTGGGGCCGTATCTTTCATTGAAATATTTATTTTTGGTAATCAAATGTATAGACAGAACGCTTCACAATCGCTTGCTCTATAAAATACCGTTGTAACTGTAAAGATCGCATAGTTATTCATGGAGAATCCCCCCAAAAAGCGGACATTTTAGTATAATTCGAGCTTACCAACTTCTCAGCCGTAATGCTGTTTGTTTACTTATAACCTCGTGGACATGCAAGCAATACTGATACACACAAAGAATTTGAAAAAAATTACCGTCTTCTCGGGCTGTACAAAAATGTTATGTAATCACATTTTTTTTTTTTTTTTTTAAAAGCTGTCGTAGCTGAACAGAAGCCAACAAAAAGAAAATTCACTACTCGTTTTACTGATATGGCGTCTTTTTTTTATTTCATAACTACAGTGATAGTTATAATTATTAAGACTAAACTAATAAAACAACAATCGCAAATTCTGAATATGTGGCAACGAAGCCAGGCACCCTAGATAGCCAATCGTTACACTATTATCACTTTCTATTGCTTTACGAATGCACATTAAATGATAGCGGCATTCAAATATACAAGAACCAATACATGCTGTAGACTTTATTTTATATTGCAAAATTAAGAATAGGTCACCACACGCACACAAACTCAAACAGAGCGATTTCGAATTTAGAACAATGTCAGCCTCTTATATGCATTATTTTCAAAGTATATGACTGCATTCTATTTAGAATTTTGTGTGCATCCAAATAATTTAAATTGGCTACTAACCAATAATTCCAATATTTGTGCCAAAATTAACACAGCACAGTTGTGATGATAAATCTATAATAACCAATGCGCTTAAATTTTACGACTGCTTGAAGCTGTAAAGTTGCTCTCAACTCTAGTTGTTGTTGTTGTTATTATTATTATTATTATTATTATTATTATTATTTATTATATATTTTTGGGGGCGGGGCTTATATATAAAAAAGTATATATTCCACAACAAAATACATTATATAATTGGAAACAGCTACTAAAGGCCTTTTTGTGGATATATTTAATTTCTGATTTTAGGTTGCCTAACTAAAAGCACTACAACACGAAGTTGTCATATTTATACCCGTATATGGTCATTCTATTTAACAGTTAAAATGTAAAAGTATGAGGAGAGGATGAGGTGTGTCAAGGCAATGTCCCAGCCTAAGCAGATAGAATGGATGAGATGGGAGAATGTGTTATAGCGCAAGATTAACTGGCGAGATCTGTGGACAATAGAATAGAGGAGGATCAGCTTCCTCATCAGGTCCACATATGGTGTGTTTCCTTCAGCGTGGGTAGGGTAGAACCCTGCATGTTCATCACTGGCTACTGTGAAGCACATTGTAAGGAATTTTGTAATAGTTTTTGTATTAAAACTAATTATTCTTTTCTAATGTTATTTTCTGTAACACATTGAACAAAGAAACTAGGTGTGGTATTTTGGGTTTGAGCTCAAGAATGTAATGTGAGAAAAGGCCTCTGACTGTCTGTCTCTCTGCTTGCTTGCATGAGGGATGGGAGAATCTCAGAGATAAAAGATTCAATGTGAGGGGCCCTGCCTGCCTGTGTGGTGTTGGTGAAGTAAAGGAATGTCTTTGTGAGGCTTGAAAATCGGCCACATACACAGAATATAGTGAGGAGGGGTCATAAATGACATCATTAAAAGGGTGTGTTTTAGAAACTATAAAAAACTGAAGTGAATGTATTTCCTGGGGCGCAGTTCTCTCAATCTAACTGTAGCCCAGAGTGACGCGACTCTGTTCATTCCAATTATTCTATTCTGAGCTATACCAATAAACATATATTTGACATAACTAATATTGTTTATCATTTTCACATTCTACAACATTCTCACCTGGAACAATTGGAGGCTGCTAGAGATTGGACAATGCAGGCAGACATTGGCCAGCACCTTATTTTCCCCACCTGAGATTGCTACAACTCTCCTTGACCTGACATTGTCCTGTGGTCAGTCTCAACATACCTTGCTCTCCTGGTAGAGCAAACCATGCCATGGGAGGATTCTGTGGGTGAGGCACATGAAAGGAAGAAACTTTGGTATGTTAAACTACTATGGTTAAACCCAGTAGTTTAGTATTGGTCTTAATTATTATAATACAAATTGTTATCACTTTTAAATTATATATCGCCTAGGGTAAATTTTGTTTGTACTTTAAATTAAATGTTTTGTATTTAATTTAATCATTAATGTATTTTCTTATCTATGTATATATTCTCATTTATGTACATTTTATTTTATGTAAAGTGCACTGAGACTCCTTTATTGGTGTGAAGTGTGCTATTTAAATAAAGATTGATTGATGATTGATTGATTGATTGTTGTTAAGTTAGCCAATGAGGTGGAACAGCGGGGGTGGAGAGTCTGGGTTTCTCCAGTAGAGGTGGGTTGCTGGGGATTTGTGACAAATTTCAAACGCATATTTTTTTAATGTATTAATTCTAGTCATTTATTAGTTCCAAAACAACAGGAAACTAGAGTTGCGAGCAACTTTACGGCTTCCAAGCAGTTATCGTGAAATTTAAGTGCATTGGTTATTATAAATGAAGCGTTACCATCACAACTGGCTAACTGTCAATTTTGGCCCAAATATTGGTTTTATTGGTTAGTAGGCTATTTAAATTGTATTTGGATGCACACAAAATTCTAAATAGTATGCAGTCATATAGACTTTGAAAATAATGCATGTAAGAGGCTAACATTGTTCTAAATTCTAGATCACTCTTTGTTTGAGTTTGTGTGCGTGTGTGTGTGTGACCGTGTGGTGCCCTATTCTTCATTTTGCAATATAAAATAAAGTCTACAGCATGTATTGGTTTTTGTATATTTTAATGCCACTATCATTTAATGTGCATTTTTTTAAAGTAATAGAAAGTGATAATAGTGTAACGATTAGCTATCAGGGGTGCCTGGCAAATACACAATTCACCATATTTAATTGTGACCAAACCGCTACTAGGACATAACATGTGCACGATTTATGGGTAACACCACTCGAATCCTATGCCGAGGAATTATAAACAGGACAGAGGAGAGAAGAAGCTGGAACAGAACCCAGAGAGACAGTACAAATTGAGCAGTTATTGTGCTCTGCAGGTAACAGACCTTTTGGAGAGTTGGCTCAAATACAGAACAAATTATTTCATAATAAATCACATCCAAAGTTATATTATAGCACTCAATAGTTAACCATCTGGCCCAACAAACATTATATCCGGCTCAATCAAAAACATCATATTGCACACTTGATAAACTCATTATAGTTTGCACATAAATAGTAATTATTGCACATCAATAGTAGCCCAGTTATATTGCACATCTTAATCATGTATATTACACATGAGTTATTTATATTGCACACCTTGGTTAATCATGTATATTGGGATAAGTGAAAAAAAAAAGAACCTCCATACGTCTTTTAAATACACTGGCTGCTTTGTTGCCACCTATTGAGGATTTGCGATTGTGGTTTTATCAGTTTAGTCTTATAACTATGAAATGTAGTTATAAAATAAAAAATAACAGACGCCGTATCAGTACAGTATACCCATTCACTTGAATTCCGTATGTAGATACTACTGAATCAGAGACGATTTTTTTGTAAACACAGCCCTATAAATACAACTTAATATAATTAAAATAAAAGGTAGAATGTAACTGACGCCTGTTATGTTAACATTCTGCCGAAATTATACTCATGGTAGCTTTAATAAAACAAATTTGTTCATAAGTTTTACAAACTGCGAATAACTTTTATTTCGAGACTTTGAATTTTCAGCTACGTCACACCCGAAAGACGGAGCACAAGGAGGTTAAGTGACTTGCTCAGAATCACACAATGAGTCAGTAGCTGAGGTGGGATTTGAACCGGAGACCTCTTGGTTACAAGCCCGTTTCTTTAACCACTGGACCACACAGCCTCCTATTACAAGACCGGCTCTCTCGCCGGTCTCAAACAGCAAATAATAAAAGACGGACGGTACTCGACCGCCCACACATAGACACAATAATGGATTAGGACGGAAGGCTTTGTCCGCCCGCATACAAATACAATAACAAAAACAATAACAATAACAATAACAATAGTAACACAAAACATACATATATACAAATAATAATACAAGGGCGGGGTGTACTCCGTCACAGCTCCGCAACAAACATGTCCTTGTCCGCACGGACAACATGTCAGTAGTTGCGTACATGAACCACCGGAGAGGGCTTCGGTCTCCGGGGTTACACAGCATAGCCTTTCGGCTACTGATCTGGGCACAGAGGCACCTACTGTCCCTCCGGGATGTACATCTCCCGGGAGTGGTGAACTGGGCGGCGGACCTCCTCTCCAGGGAGGGTCCTCACCCGTCAGAATGGCGACTGCGCCTTCAGGTGGTTCAGGTTGACCTCTTTGCCACGGCAGAGACGACCCATTGCCCCCTGTGGTTCTCCCTGCACAGCTGCGGAGGTCCACTACGCATCAACACCCTAGTGCACAAATGGCCCAAAACGCTTTTATACGCTTTCCCGCCTATACTGCTGCTCCCTGCCTTCCTCGAGAAGATCAGGAGAGGAAGTGACCGTTCTGGTGGCCCCCAGATGGCCCAGGAGAACCTGGTTTTTGAACCTCTGCCAGCTGCTGTGCAGGGCCAGCCCTGGGAGATCCCGCTGCCCATGGATCTCCTCAGCCAGGCAAAAGGCACCCTCTGGCGCCCAGAACCAGGAAGACTCCAGCTGTGGGTCTGGCCCCTGAATGGGACCGTCTGTCCGCCCTAGGGTTCTCAGACGCAGAAATTAGTACACTGCTGAACACAAGGGCTTCTTCCACAAGAGCGTTGTACACCTATACGTGGAAATATTTTCTAAACTGTAGCATGGCCAGAGGCCATGATCCTGTGTATTGCCCTATAGCAGTTATTTTACAGTTTCTGCAAGATCTACTAGAGGCAGGTAAATCCCCCTCTATGTTGAAAGTGTACCTAGCAGCCATATCTGCTTGCCATGTTCCCATCGACTCAGTATCCCCGGGCACTCATATTCTGGCGACCTGTTTTCTAAAGGATGCCCGGCGGTTGCGACCTCCTATAAAGGACATCCTCCCCGAACGGAGTCTAGATGTGGTACTAGAGGCTCTCACGAAGGCCCCGTTTGAGCCCATAGATACCATAGAGCTGAAATATCTCTCTATGAAGACAGCCTTTCTCTTAGCTATCACCTCCGCTAAGCGGGTCAGTGAGCTACAGGCACTGTCCGTGCACAGTTCATGTATGAGAGTTTGGGACGATGGAAACAGGGTATCGTTGCACACTAACCCTGCTTTCCTCCCTAAGGTGATTACAGCGTTTCACTTGAATCAATCAGTGGAACTAAAGGCTTTCCCCCTCCCTTCGTGGAGGAGTCGGATAGGAGATTAAATTCCCTCTGCCCAGTTTGGGCATTGAGATGTTATGTGAATAGAACGAGAGCGCTGAGTCAGTCTGACCAGCTCTTTGTTTGTCATGGTCAACGGACCCGGGTCAAGCCCTCTCTAAGCAGCGACTGTCCCATTGGATTGTGGACACGGTTTCGACCTTGTATACTAATGCCAGCCTACCCCCACCTGGAAGGGTGGCCGCACACTCAACCAGAGGTGTGGCTATGTCATGGGCCCTCTTCAGAGGCGCCTCGTTGACTGATATATGTACTGTGGCTAGCTGGACTACCTCACATACGTTTATCAGGTTCTACCGACTTAATGTCGTAGATTCCTCTAGGCCTTTAACCCTTTGCTGTCCTATGTCGGACCAGGTCATACATTACAATTTTCCCTTTCCGGTCCAATGACATCAAAAAGACGTAAAACACAGGTCTATAGTCGTTTTCTCCGGATAAAGCCGAGAAAACCATTCAATGGCCGAGTGAGACCAATAGGAGCTGAGAGAAGCCAGGGGAAATAAGAAAAAAAAAGGGGCCGGTTCTGAGCAATACACAGCCCCGGCACCACAGAGATAACACGGCCATAAACAAACAAGATAGCTGCTCCTGTATCCAGTGCTCAAAGAATATCATGGACATTTGCAGAGCTTTTTGAGATGTTATAGTAATAAAATAATGACTTGGATCGCATTATTGAGGAGTTTGGTGATAAAACAAGTGATCAGGAGATGATTTATCAGTATGCATGACTATGAAGAGGTATGTGAAAAATACAGCGAACAAGGGGTGGGGCGGGGCTGGAGATGCAGTACTGAGTGTCCTGTTGATACGCAGTGCCTTTTAAACCTGTTTTACTGTGAAAAAATACTTTTAAACAGCGCGTCTAAGATAAACTGCGCGTGTGAAAATAAATTGGACCTGACGCGCCTGAGACGCGCTGAATAAATGGACCGCAAAGGGTTACTAGGCACTAGAGTCCTTGAGGTTGCACGCTCACACCACCAACACTAGATGGCGGTAGCGAGATGTCCCTCAGATGCTGTCCGCTCATTCTCCCTCACGACAGCTCTGGTATACTTCCCCAAAAGTATTCAGTTTGGCGGTCATTTTCGAATTGAAAGGGAGCGATAGGTTATGGATGTAACCCCGGTTCCCGGAATGAGAAGATGACAACCTTGTGAGGCCGCATCACTCGCATTCGTGGGTTCAATGCAAAATAGACTGATTCTCCGCTGAATGACTATTCATTACCTCGGTGAGGCGGGACCGAGGACGTCACTCCGCAGAGGGGCCTATCGGCAGCTTTGATATAAAAGGCTAAGCAAATACCTGAGAAGCAGGCATATCCCAAAAGTATTCAACTTGGCGGTCATCTTATCTTTCAGGGATTCGGGGATACATGTTCTTATACAGTTCTACGGTTATGCACCAATACACGGTTTATATTTTCTGCACTCTTAACCCTTAGTGGTCCATTTATTCAGCGCCTGTCAGGCGCGTCATGTCCAATTTATTTTCACACGCGCAGTTTACCTTAGACACGCTGTTTAAAAGTAATTTTACTTAAAGTAAAACAGGTTTAAAAGGCACTGCATATCAACAGGACACTCAGTACTGCATCTCCAGCCCCGCCCCACCCCTTGTTCGCTGTACTTATCACATACCTCTTCATATGCATTAGTAAGACCTCATCTAGAATATTGCATTCAGTTCTGGTCACCTTGTTACAAAAAGGATATTGCTGCTCTAGAAAGAGTACAAAGAAGAGCGACCAGAATTATCGCGGGTTTAAAAGGCATGTCGTATGCAGACAGGCTAAAAGAATTGAATCTATTCAGTCTTGAACAAAGACAACTACACGGTGATCTGATTCAAAATTCTAAAAGGTATTGACAATGTCGACCCAGGGGACTTTTTCAATCTGGTCTGGAACCGACTCCCCAGTAATGTTGTTGAAGCTGACACCCTGGGATCCTTCAAGAAGCTGCTTGATGAGATTCTGGGACCAATAAGCTACTAACAGCCAAACGAGCAAGATGGGCCGAATGTTCTTATAGTCGTGCATACTGATAAATCATCTCCTGATCACTCGTTTTATCACCTAACTCCTCAATAATGCGACCCAAGTCATTATTTTATTACTATAACATCTCAAAAAGCGTGGCAAATGTCTGTGATATTCTTTGAGCGCTGGATACGGAAGCAGCTATCTTGTTTGTTTATGTCTGTGTTAGGTCTGTGGTGCAAGTACTATGTGTATTGCTCAGATCCGCCCCCCCCCCCTTTTTTTCCCCGGCTTCACTCGGCTCCTACCGATCTCACTCGGCCATTATAAAATGTTTTCTCGG
This sequence comes from Acipenser ruthenus, assembly GCF_902713425.1. Taxonomy (NCBI): domain Eukaryota; kingdom Metazoa; phylum Chordata; class Actinopteri; order Acipenseriformes; family Acipenseridae; genus Acipenser; species Acipenser ruthenus. Next base: position 37,937,224 of record NC_081194.1, read on the forward strand.
CTTTTTCCAGAGAAAAAACGACTAGAGATCTGTGCTTGACGTCTTTTTGATAACGTCGGACAGGGTCCGACATCAGACCTGAAAGGGTAAATTGTAATGTCGGATCTGGTCCGACATAGGACCGCAAAGGGTTAGGGATAGTTCATACTCTAGTACAGGGTGGTCCGTCAGCCCCATTGACTCACTCATATGTGTTTGTGGGTTGCTTTGATATGAATCATATGAAAAGTTTGAAATGAACACATTTTTTCAGTATTAAACAATAATAATGAGAAAGCTTCTTCAAATTGAATTAGAATTAGCTACTCTGAGCACTTTATGTCAGCTTTTTTCTTTGCTGGTCATAGCTGGGGAATTTTTTTCTTTTTTTTTTTTTACTTAGGTCAAGGTATGCGAATATAATAAGGACAATTAAATAATATTCCTTTCTGAATGTACATTACATCTTTTCATCTAGAATCGGCAACAAGCTGGGGGAAAAACAGCTAATTTATTTATTTACTTATATTTTTTAATACCATGTGAGCGGAGCATGCCTATTTTGTCTGGAGCGGGGGAGCGGAGCAGAGCAAAAGAAAGAGGAGAGCAGAGCGGAGGATATTATGAGCGGAATTGTCACCACTTCACTCCACTCACATTCTCTGAACACAACACAGACACTCGCCGTTAAAATATATTGTCTTTAACTCAGGATTTACACAAGTGAGTAAACTCTGTATCCCTTATATGTGAAGAGGGTAAACGATATATTGCCCAAATTCAAAGTGGATAAACATTGTTTACCTGCGTATACCCTCGACTACACCACTGCTTTTGACACAGCATAGTTAGTCACAATACAATATAAAAGGGACTCTCAGTTCTTTCAAATAAGACAAATCCTTAAAATGGCCACAATATAGCATACACACTAATAGCATACGTCCAATCAAATAATAAATATGATTGCTGCATGCTAAGCTGTAAAAAAACACATGAAACTGAATGGCGCAAATAAAAACAAAAGCATAAAACAGACAATATTAGCCTAACACTTGTGCCCTTTTTTCATACAATACTGTATCCAAAAGCTCTTTTACAATAAAAAAATATATAAAGGCCATAGGACCTGACAGATAACAGTAATAAGAAACAAGACAACAATAAAATGCATAAAATTAAAAAATACATTAAAAATCAGACAAAATAGCAGGTCAGAATAGAAAAATGAACACGATAAAACGTATGCAATAAAATAAAGAACGGAAGGCTTTATATTATAGCCTAGTAAAAACATGTGTGCAGTGTCTTTGTAAACACTGATTTGATATTAAACAACTTTCGCTTTGTATTATAAGCTTTCACAATTATTTTCAGCAAATCGAGAGATCTTGCTACACTGTAAAAAAGCCAACTTGAAAACATGGAATTTACTATATTTTTCAAGTTGAGTGGGCTATAATTTGAGGAGACATTGAGTTTAAATGTAATATATAGATAATCCAACACACTTCTCTCTCACTTGGCTAAACTTTGAATTATATATTGAGTGAACTTGTGTACAAGTTTCCATCCTATTAAAGGCTGATCAAGACAGCTACGCATGCTCATTTGAATCTTGACGCTGATGAGGCGGGGGCAAGTGTGGGCAAGTTTACCTTACGCATGCGCAGGTACACCACATTTCCAACCGTCACTGAATGATGACAGACGAGAGCTTGCTGTTACACGGATTACTTCACTTTTTGCACATGGAACTCTGGTGAAAAAGGTAAGTTTATAGGTAGGTAAGTTTATAGCTAGAAATGTGTTATGTGTTTGTAATTTAGAATCGCATGTACACCCGCAGAACATTATTAAAAAGTGGTTTGCGCCGGAACTTTTGAATGTAAATTACGTTTGCTAATGTTTCAAATTGTAGACGTTCAAATGAAACGGTCATGAAAAGTGCAGGTAGCTTAGGACAGGTAGAGGCTTTGGTATATAACAATGCAGTTAGAGTAATTGAAGTAATTGAAGTGAAACTGTGATCTAACAGTTAAGTTAGCTTGGTAGGTAGCTATCTAGCAAACTTGCTAAAGCCACGGGCAAGTACATCGCTTGCTGGTTGGGTGGACAGATGGTATGGTCATTTTGCATTTGAATTATAATAAATGATGCAAAATAGCTAGCTAAGTGAAGTGAAGCGGCGTTGCACAGTCGTGTTTGCATGTTGTGGCCATAGAAATAGAATGAGCTAGCTGACATGCATAACTTTGCTATAGCAGGGGAATTTTCAAATAACTATGTAACTTGGTGTCCGGCTGACATATTTCTCAAAACAAATTAATTTCCTATTGAAAATTATATATTTTTAGAAAGGTAACATTTTAATCAACGCTGCACAATAACTTATTAATACATTTAAAAAAAAATTTTGCCTTTTTTTGTACTTTCATATTTTGAATCTCATAACCGACCCTGTCCAAGAGTTTGATTTTTAAGTTTCAGAGTGAAATGTTATACATTTAATTATTATAATGTTATGTTTTTATACAAAAATCTGAAAGAAGTATTTAAGTTGTTTCAAAAACATATGTTAAATATGAGAAAAGCTATGTCATTTTCTATTTATACACCATTCTATGCATGTCCCAGAGTTTTTCACACAAAATCTCATAACCGACACCCACTGACTTTTTGTGTAGAAATGATAACATATCAATAAAGTCTTTCAAACAAGGTGAAAGGTCAAGGGTATCTGTAGGGAAGGACTGGAGACAGAGGTAAATATGCTCTTCATTATTTTTAAAATATTACCGTTTAACTCACTAGTGCAGCCTGGCACAGTTGTGTAGCTCATAACCAACACCGCTAGCAAAACATGGAAATAAAAATATTTATGAAATGTATATGTATTTAATATAAATTTACTTTATCCTCATTGTTATTACATTGAAATCAGAAAACAATGGTTTGTTGTAAATGGACAAAGAAGTTAAATTTCTCACAATTGACACCTTACAATTTTTCTCATAACCGACACTTTTCAAAAACAAGAAAAATGTTGGTTATGAGAAGTTAGTGTCGGTTATGATTTTTATATTATTTACTTGTATACTTCAAATCATTTTTTGGGGTGTCGCACATTAATAACACTAAAATCGCATTATATAGATATAGTTAGGGTTACAATCAGTTTTATATTCTCTTCTGGATCCAGATTTTCTCTCAGAGCTGATAGTTAATCAGGGATCAGGGTAATAAGTGTGCAGAAAGGCCCTCTGTATCTGGAGCAGGCCAGGTCCAAACGCATGAATCACCGTGCACCTCTAGAAGAAGTCTTGGGAAGGGAAGACAGATAGAAGAGAATACTTCCAAAGAAGAAAGACCATAAAGGCCACAGAAAAAGCAAAGTTCCTTGAGGAAAAGATAAGGAAGCTGGAAAGACAAATTGAAAAATATAAATTCTGATGTAGTCTTGCTTGTGTGTTTTGGATCATTGTCTTGCTGCATGACACAGCTGCGCTTCAGCTTCGGCTCACGGACAGAAGGCCTGACATTCCCCTGTAGAATTCTTTGATACACAGCAGAATTCATGGTTCCTTCAATGATGGCAAGGCATCCAGGTCCTGATGCAGCAAAACATCCCCAAACCATGACACTACCACCACCATGCTTGACCGTTGGTATGAGGTTCTTACTGTGGAATGTAGTGTTTGGTTTTCGCCAGACATAACGGGGCCCATGGCAGCCAAAAAGTTCCACTTTTGACTCATCTGTCCATAGAACATTGTTCCAAAACTCTTGAGGATCATCCAGGTGCTTTTTTGACAAACTTGAGACGAGCATTCATGTTCTTCTTAGTAAGCAATAGTTTCCACCGTGCTACTCTGCCATGAATCCCATTTTTGCCCAGTGTCTTTCTGATGGTGGAGTCATGAACACTGACCTTAGCCGAGGTGAGAGAGGCCTGCAGATCCCTGGATGTTGTTCTAGGGTTCTATGTGACTTCCTGGATGATTTTAAGCCTTGCTCTTGGAGAGATTTTGGCAGGACGGCCACTCTTGGGAAGATTCACTACTGTCCCAAACTTTCTCCATTTGGACAATATGGCTCTGACTGTGGTTCGATGGAGCCCCAGAGCCTTAGCAATGGCTTTGTAACCCTTTCCAGACTGATAGGCATCAACAACTTTTTTCCGGAGGTCTTCAGGAATTTCTTTTGTTCGTGGCATGATGTGCCTCTAGAACCTGTGTGCTGACAACTTCACCCTGATGGTAAGGGCCATAGTTAGTCAGATTTATATTGGGCAGGGCTGGCCCAAATCAGGCCTGGTTGTTAACCAAAGTACTCAAACAGCTGACCCTAATTATCCCTTTAATTGGGTTGAGTTAACTAGGGGGGGCAATAACTTTTTCACACCTGAAGACTGCATGTTTGATTACCTTGCACACCAAACAAATGAAAGCAGCACCAAACTTTGGGGTCATTTTTTCTCTCAGACTCCCTCTATGTACTACTACAACCCACAAAAAAATCTGACCAAATACAATGTGAAAAATGTGCAAAAATGCAGAAAATCAGACAGGGGGCAAATACTTTTTCACGGCACTGTATATAATTTTTAAATGTATTTAAATAAAGGGCTCAAAAGGGTACCATGTCATCTGGAATATGATATAGAGAAGGACGGCCTGCAGTCTGTAACCCTTTCTTCTGATGTTTTAATGAATTGCATCCAAGGATTTAGCTATAAGATGAAGTGCTGAGAAAGAAACTCATAACCAACACAGAGCTTTCATAACCGACACCCCACACTCATAACCAACATTGTAATTAAAATCTGAATTTAAAAAAATATGAAATTTAAGTTTAAAAAACAAATGCTATAGTTGTTTTCTATTTGCAAAACACTCCGCATCTTTCTAAGTACTGTTTGCTTAGGATTTATTTTTTCTTCAGGAAAAAAACGTTTATGAAAAAGTTATTTAATAGAGTGTCGGTTATGAGGTAGAAATTTAAATAATTTAAATTAAAAACAATACGTTTTTAATTATTGGGTGAAATATACATAACAAAAAAATTACAATTCTAGAAATACCACTTTTATAAATCTATCTAACAACAGTGTTCAGTTTTAACAAGTTTTCTATTGGGTGTCGGTTATGAGATTTTGAGGGGTTCATGACAGAAAATTAAGAAAAAAATACAAAAAAATGAAAAATATTAACTGTGCCAATAGTAGGAAACAAAACTTCGAAGATTGCTGATTTAGTATAGGTTTAAAAAAACACATAACAGCAATGATTTTATATCAACTATTTATCAGTCCAAGTTACATAGTTATTTGAAAATTCCCCAGCAACGCTCGCTACACGTGTCTGAGTATGTCTGCAAGCTACGTCCACAACGCTGTAGTGTATATCATTTTTCAATTTTTACAGACTTATAGCCTAACCATCTCCTCTGTAGCCTATAGTTTTATAACCATGCTAGATCGCCTGTTGTCTGTTATTACAGAGATTTTGTAGATAATGTTTTATTTGTAATTGATGATGGATTAAATTTATGTATTCTATTGATTATTTGATTAAAGATGCTGTTTGGAATTTGAATGATCTCAAAAATTGAAAAATACCCATTGTTTATTCAGAATAGGACACAAATACAAAGCTTTATGAACGGTCAACAAAAAATATAAACCTATCCCTGTATTCTTTATGTACCAAAGGCTCCTAAGTGATAAGGTTTCAAAGTGTTTGTAAAATTAGGCCTAACTGAATATTCATAACTTAAATATTACAGCTGCGTGATAGAAATAGTCCACTATTTTGCATGTGAAAATATGAAATGTGATTTGCTCAATTGTTTACTTTTCTGTTTGTGACCTGAGTGTAAATCTAACTTTTTCTTTTTTGCAGGACCTTCAAGCGTAATCTCATTAATGCAGTGCAAGCTATGCAAATTTTCAAACCCTAATCAAGAGGTGCTCTTCAAACACTACAGATTAATTCTCAAACTGAACGCAGTAGGGGTTCAAGGAAATGCATGCACATGGATTAGGGAGTAGTTAACATGTAGAAAAGAGAAAGTACTGATTAGAGGAGAAACCTCAAAATGGAGCGAGGTAACCAGTGGTGTACCACAGGGATCAGTGTTAGGTCCTCTGCTATTCCTAATCTACATTAATGATTTAGATTCTGGTATAGTAAGCAAACTTGTTAAATTTGCAGATGACACAAAAATAGGAGGAGTGGCAAACACTGTTGAAGCAGCAAAGGTCATTCAAAATGATCTAGACAGCAATCAGAGCTGGGCAGACACATGGCAAATGAAATTTAATAGAGAAAAGTGTAAAGTATTGCATGCATGCAATAAAAATGTGCATTACAAATATCATATGGTAGATACTGAAATTGAAGAAGGGAACTATGAAAAAGACCTAGGAGTTTATGTTGACTCAGAAATGTCTTCATCTAGACAATGTGGGGAAGCTATAAAAAAGGCCAACAAGATGCTCGGATATATTGTGAGAAGTGTTGAATTTAAATCAAGGGAAGTAATGTTAAAACTTTACAATGCATTAGCAAGACCTCACCTAGAATATTGTGTTCAGTTCTGGTCACCTCGTTACAAAAAGGATATTGCTGCTCTAGAAAGAGTGCAAAGAGCGACCAGAATTATCCCGGGTTTAAAGGGCATGTTGTATGCAGACAGGCTAAAAGAATGGAATCTATTCAGTCTTGAACAAAGAAGACTACGCGGCGATCTGATTCGAACAGTCAAAATCCTAAAAGGTATAGACAATGTCGACCCAGGGGACTTTTTTGACCTGAAAAAAGAAACAAGGACCAGGGGTCACAAATGGAGATTAGATAAAGGGGCATTCAGAACAGAAAATAGGAGGCACTTTTTTACACAGAGAATTGTGAGGGTCTGGAACCAACTCCCTAGTAATGTTGTTGAAGCGGACACCCTGGGATCCTTCAAAAAGCTGTTTGATGAGATTCTGGGATCAAAAACCTACCAACAACCAAACGAGGAAGATGGGCTGAATGGCCTCCTCTCGTTTGTAAACTTTCTTATGTTTTTCTTATGTTCTTAATACGTCACGGACAACAGGCAAGAAATTGGCCCTGCCTCTACGATTGCATCTGCTCCTTCAGGACTCCAGGTGCTTTAAAATCTCACCTTACACGATCACATGCAAGGGCAGTAAGTCAAGAAAACTCAACATTTCATTGTGAGCTATGTGACTTCAAAGGCATTTGTAATGAGAGCCAGTTTTTTGGCTATATTAGACAGCATTTAAAGAATCACGAGACAGTTAGGTGCCCTTTCATAAACGGTGAATTCCAAAGCAACGTGCTTTCAACTTTTAGTGCTCATAAGAGTAGAACACACAAAAAATCACTCTTAAAGATTTCAAAACATCAATAACAAGCACAAATGAGGAGTTGTCACACAGCCTTGACCAGCCATTGAACTCTAATCAAAATGATGATGTAGGGCCATCCACACAAACTGCTCCAGAATTAGTGACAGATACTCTAAACTCTGAAGAGGAAAGAAGTGCATTGGTGCATTGGTGAAAGAGATGAAGAGATGTGAACAAGACCTACATCAACTCCAACATGGACCTCACATTTTCTCTGAGGAGGAAAAAGATAGCTGAGGCGGAGCCACTGGTGTCCGCAGAGGTGCCCTGCACTGTTTACAGAAGAACAGGCAAGTATACAAATTGCTTTTTTGCTTTATGTTATTTACATCAGCCTTGGAAAAATTACATCAGCCTTTCTCAATATATTCACAACCTTTCGTTGGATAATTTAATCAGGTGTGTTAGTTTGGGGATAGAATGGAAAAAATGCACATCCCGGGGGCCCCCATTGAGTACATTAAGAAACTGATGTAGCTGAACAAACAAACTGAGCTTTTTTTTGTTATCAACAGATCTGTGCAGAGTTCTACAGAATCACAACTGTTGACCTGATGCGCACTTTCCATGGTTCCTTGGAGAAACATTCTGCACAACTGATCAGGTTGTATCGAGCAAGAAGAGGAGCATTTGGAGACGATATGCAATCCCTTCTAGACAAGCTTGATGAACAGGTACAATTACTGTGGTCCTCTGTCATTAGATTACATATGGTGTGGATTTGTGAATGACAAGGACATTAGATGGTCTAGCAAACATTAAGCAACAGTAGTGTGTGGAATTTATCACAACTTCAATATTCTTACTTTCACATGAGTAGACCAATTTGTGCCAGTTGCTGACAATGTAACACAGCTGTCAAATATATTTCCAATAGCTGTTTTGGAAGCTGTGGGTTTGACAGAGTTTGAACACAGATCGAATATATGCATAGGGATTTTATATTTATGGTTTGAACTGCTGTTATTTTTTAAAACCAAAAATGACCACTATGGACATGCACGGATTGCTAACCAAAGTCCTATCCTGTTTTCTTTATGTACTGTTTTTCAGACCTCTGATAATTTGGCACACAGGAAGATGACAGTTCTTAAAGGTCTGCCCTCGTTCCTGAGAGAAAAGCCGGGGAACCTACTGAAGATGTGCCTGGTAAATGCATGATTCATACACGCTTTTCACACTACAGAGCAGACCTGCACCCTTGCCGGTAGACCCTTCTCATATACGTGTGCCTTCTATATGAGTGGGAAATGTTCCTGCACATATCAGAATAATGACCCCTGCTTGCCATTTCTATGAATTCAAGGGATATATAACCCAAAACATATGTCAACATTATTTTGCCCCTACCTTGACTGTGGTCTATTCCCCCAAACAGTTTTTAGCTCCATACTTTGGTTACTTAGATACGTAGTAGCAATGTTTTGTTTGATCCCATTCATTCTTGAAATGCATCTAAAACACCTTACACGTACTCAGTTTTAACTCCTTACACACAAAAGATTTCTGATATGTCACCTAACTGAGCTGTAAACTACTTTGGCATTTTTGTTGCCATGACGACTCAAAACCTCAAAAGATAAAAGTGGATTGTAGCTGAATAAAGTGACATCAAAAATCTAAATTAGACCCAAGTTTCAGAGACGCATTCTGCTGTGTAAGGGGATTTTAGGTTCATCCACTGCTCAGTGTATGGTGCTCTAGCATGTAAGTCGAGTCTGTAAAGTAAAAGTATGGCAAAATAAAAGTCACAGACCTACAGGGAGGATGATGCACAACACTTTTATTTTGAAGACTTGGTTTACATGCTAGAGGATGGGACGCAGTGCACTAGATGAGGAAAGGGTATTATGTGTAGGCACATTTTCCCGACTCACATAGAAGGCACATGTATATTAGGGGGGTCTACCAGCTAACCTTTACCGGGCTGGCTCAGAAAATTATTTTTCACATCATCCATCCCAGCATATTTCCATCAAATCAGAGATAATTTCTGGCCAGGCCAGCACAGTTTTGTTTGGTTTAGCTGTGTGAAAAGGTTATTGCTGTCTTTTTTCCCAGAGCATTTTAGGAGTATATTCTACGCACACTTTTAAGTACATTAAGGGCCAGGTGTTGTTCTAAAATGCTGTCGGTTCGCTGTTTGAATGTGGACGTGGATTGTCTTCCACTTCTGCGTACCTCCACTATTGACCTCCACATCGATGATTGTCTGTGTGGACCCTAGCGGGCATAACCTTATATGAATGTGTCCCCATTAACGCATATGTATATCTCTAATCAATAACATCTCAATACATGTAATGAATTGTTTGGAGTACATAATTGATTTTGATATTTAGTTATTCCACAAATTCCATTCTGTTTTTCCCTGTTGACACCAGGACACTGACCCTGAGGAGAGCTACACCAAAGGCGTCAAAGTTGGCATCATCACAGTCGTCAAAGATGATGTAGTCAGCTCCAACTCACTTCCAACAGTCACAAGTGTCGCCATTGTGTTAGAAGAAGCTGTTGTCTTTGAAGATGTACGTGATTTGCCTACTGCATTTGCTCTACTGTCCGACCTACTCTACGTTCTGAACACTGATTTTTCAAAATAACTGAAATACACTTTTGAGGTGATTCAACAGGTCTTGATGGACCTTGGCTCTCAGTGCTCTGCTAGGGTGCAGTCTCTGAAAACCAAGCTCTTGCTGTGAGGATAACATCCACCCACAAAGATCTTAATATCTTAGAGTGGATGATAGAGTAAATAATGTGAGGTGTGATCAACATTATGTTGAGATTGACCAAGCTGTGGTTAACTGAGTTTTCTTTGTATCAAAAACTCTGTATGTATTTATTTTTGTTATGAACAGGCAGTACAGAGTCACTTGGATGTGCAAACCACATTTTTCAGTTTAAGTAAGGTCTGACAAACACCATGTTGGATTTGACCAAGTTTTTGCATTGTGTTTTCTGTTCATCAAAAACCAGCTGAGCACTTCAGTGGTAATATGGGTTTTGTTGGGAAGATCCGATATTCAGCCTGTATATCCTTGCAGCAAAAATGTTCAATTTGTTTATAATACTAGGCTATACAGAGTCTATTTGTTTATAATACTAGGCTATACAGAGTCACTTGAATGTGCAACCAAAATTTTCAAGTAAAAGTAAGGTCTGACAAACACCATCATGTCAGGTTTGACCAAGTTTTTGTTTTCTGTATTAAAAAACAATCTGCACTTCAGTAGACGTCATGCAATACGGGTTTTGTTGTGCATGGAATAGCCCAAAGGATATCCAGCCTACAGTATCCTTGCTGCAAAATTGTTCTATTTGTTGTTAATACTAGGCTATACAGTCACTTGGCTGTGCAAACAAAATATTTCAGTTTAAAGACAAACACTATGTTGGGTTTCACCAAGTTATTGGTTTGTGTTTTTTTGTGTACCAAAAAACATCTGTCCACTCAAGATGTCATACAGTAAGGGTTGCATTGTTCATGGAAAAGCCCATACAATGTTCAGAGCAGTGATTCAGTGATTCTGCTGAATTAAGTGATTCAATATCCTATTTTTTGGTTAAAAATTGGCTATATAGATCCCCACTTAGACACGCAAACAACATTTTGTATTATGTGTGACAAACTTTTTTTTTTTTTCTGTGTATCAAAAACTATCTGAGCACTGTAGTGGACATTTTGCACTGTTTGTTGTTTGAATAAACATTTTATTGAAAGTGAACAAGAAAGTCTTTTGTCCTTAATGCAATAAAATGAGAAGATATGTTGATCCAAATTTTATAAGTTGCATCAACTCATAATATTGAGGCAACCAGCTGCACAGCATTTTTAAGTTAACTCAACTTTTTTTGTACAAGTTCTATTAACACAGACTTTAAATCAGTGCAATATTTAATCTGAAGTGCATGTAACAAAGATATGTAAGTGCGCATGGCAATAAAAAGTGCATTTACTGAGCAAAAAAAAAAATTGTTGAGAGATCCCACCTACTAACATAAACTTTCAAGTCCTTGCAATGTTTAACCTTAAGTTCATTCAACTTAGAAATGTAATTACTCATAGAAATACCATTTGATGAGCAAAAAATTGTGAGTTGAGACAAATCAGGAATTCAAGTTTGTTGAACATTGTGCCCAAAAGCTGAGTTTACTCAGAAAAGCTGTGCAGCTGGTTGCCTTAAGATTAAGTTGACTCAACTTCAAATTTTTTACAGTGTAGGAATGCAGGATCGATGAGGGAGGTAGTGGCTGTTGTGTGCTGTTTTTCATCGAGTTGTCATATAGTATTTAGTTTGTCAGTTTTGGAAGAAAAAAAAAGGTCAGCTACTGTTTATTTTATAAAATATCATAACGGAATCAACACATGTTATCAACATTCTTTTAAAAAAATAAAAATGCAATCAACATTTAAAAAAAAAAAAACAGTTGTCACGTCAACTTCAGTTCCCCATGCCGCTTGTCAATTTCAGTACTGTTCAGTGAGAGAGCACACACAGACGAGACACAGTTCAAAGAAAAATTGCATCAGGAACATTATACAATTTAGTACTGGTGAGAAATAAAATAGGATCCTATTCATGATAAATAACAACAAAGATTGTGAAAAATGGCATTTCACCAAAAATAGTGGGTGGACGGAGTTCACCCATCTAAAAAAGTGAGTGGACGCTGTCTAATTGGTTATAATTCTTTTTTCTGTTATGTGGTTGCATTTTTCAAAAAATAGCGCAAAACAACTACATGGCGATATAAGAACATAAGAAAGTTTACAAACGAGAGGAGGCCATTCAGCCCATCTTGACGTTTGGTTGTTAGTAGCTTATTGATCCCAGAATCTCATCAAGCAGCTTCTTGAAGGATCCCAGGGTGTCAGCTACAACAACATTACTGAGGAGTTGGTTCCAGACCCTCACAATTCTCTGTGTAAAAAAATGCCTCCTATTTTCTGTTCTGAATGCCCCTTTATCTAATCTCCATTTATGACCCCTGGTCCTTTTTCCTTTTTTCAAGTCAAAGAAGTCCCCCGGGTTGACATTGTCTATACCTTTTAGGATTTTGAATGTTTGAATCAGATATGCTGCGCCATGCTGCTCAGACCCCAACATTTTATAAGCAAGAACATTTAGGTTCGGGTGGGAAAAAATAGGGGTCGGATAACCCAAACCACACATCTTTTTTTTTTATTTGGCCTTATAATAATAGAAATTAAGTGCTTATAGAGATTATCTGTACAATATTTGATTAGTTTAAAATAAAATAAATCTCATGGCAAGGTGTTTATGTAAATTAATTTCTGTATTTATTTTTCAGTGAGTAGTACAGGGAAAGAATGTTGCCCTCCCAAATAAATAAATAAATAAATAAATAAATTAAATTAAATAAAGACATCAGGGACAGGGTATGAAACCAGGATCACCCTGCTGCAGCAGTGTTCCAGTTAACCATCATGGGACAAGATGTTAGATGAGGAAAAATAGCTGGAAAATGTTGTACATGGTTTAAAAAAAGGTTCAAATAGAAATAAACAAAAGAAAAAAACAGATTTTGTCTTTGCAAAATTTGATGGAGCCTACTGTAAATATTGCGTGAATTTTGGTAGAAAACCAGTAAAAAAAACTTAACAGGTTATAACAAGTCCTTTAAAAGTCAGGGGGTCCGCAGTTACTAAATTGAAAGCACGTCATGAAAAATCATAATTCCACAAAGCAATGATTTTGTATCTGTGATGCAACAAACTAAAACACCTGTACACCAGGAGTTGAATTCAGCTTATAGAAAGAATGGGGAAAAAAACAGGCAAAAGCTATTTTTATATTTTAATAACTCAAAGTATTGCTTATTATAGTTGTACTCTTAGTATGTTACTTAAATTTACTAGCAAATGTGTTCCAAACTGCACTGAAAGGCACATTTCCTTAAAGTATGTTATACATTTGTTGAGATGAGGTCACAGGGACCTTTTGTGTATCTTGGAAGAATGTGGTGAACCATTCAAGCTGCAAGGCTACATCCACCCCTGTTAATCACTAACTGATTGATTGTGTTCACGGTTAAATAAAACCAAAATCCTACAAGCTATATTCTACTTTGTGTGTGTGTGTGTGTGTGTGTGTGTGTGTGTGTGTGTGTGTGTGTGTGTGTGTGTTTTGTGATATGGGGCCAAGTAGGTTTTAAAGAAGGACAAGTAGATTTTTCTAGCATTTTACCCCTTGGACAAGAACTTTCTTTTCAGAAATTGCACACCCCTGCTTATTAATTTGTAGCTAACTAATGAAAATTGTAATTAAATCTACAAGAATAACTGACATCGCAACACTAACTTCATATACAATTACTAGAATGCAGACATTTGAAATCAGACACACAATAAGTATTGATACTAATATATATATATATATATATATATATATATATATGAATAATCAAAAAAATGTACAGCGTAAATTAAAAAAAAAAAATAATAATAATAATAATTAACTCCATCAATAACAATCAAAGACAATTCTTACCTTATCCTGGACCTTTCTCTTCCACACCATTTAATATAAGAATTAAAATAAAATCCTCGTATTATTGCACTGTTTATCACCCAAGCAAAAATATGTACCGCTTTATTAAAAATGAATCCTCCTGTAGTTATTCCTAATATGATTTAACACACCAGACTGACTTGCCTTTGTCTGTGTGACAGCAGCCATATTGACATCAAGATGAGGTTCGCCGGGATTCGTAGTTTTGTGAAAAGGAAAAACTTGACTGTTGTAGCGATTACCCTAAATTTAAACTACTAATCCCAGATTGCAAGCACTCGGGCCCATCTGAGATAACAACAAGCAGACGCCAATAGAACTACAACTCCCAGAATACACTGTGCTAACACGTTTGAACATTTCACAAGACCACCATACTGTAGAGAAGACGAGTGAAAATAGCATATAACTACAGTTCCCAGCATAGTTTAAGACAGAAGAGTCGACCTATGAACTTTTTTTTACACCTGGGCTGTGTTCAATATGCAGAGTGCTCTGCCGTGGCGCTACGGTTAGCTCTTATTAAATAGTGTGTGCGTTCGAGACTCTTTTTGCCGGCTGATTGCAGATTTAAGTCTGCGGGTGACGGCACAGTCTGTGCAGACAGAGCGTGGACAGCTGTGGTAGAGGAACTGTAGAGCAAACGAATCAAATATGGAGACGGAGTTGAGAGAAATTCTAATGATAGAAGAAAAGGATACAATCGAAGCTCCCTTCGTGCTTCACTTGCGTCATAATTTAGAGCATAGTCCGAACAAGTATTTTAGAAATGGGCATTGCTATAAAGAAACAATCCGAACGTATGTGTTGTGTTGTCACGTAAAGTAATGAGTGGTATTCTAACAGGCAGATCTGGGATTCTAATATAAAGTATGAGTCATAAGGTCATCTTTGAATCCCATGTCCACCACATCAAACAAGGAAAACAATAATAAAAAAAGAACTGAGCATTTCATTATTTTGACTCACTAACTCTTTCTGCATATATTGCTGTGGGTAATAATAAGCAAGGCTAAGGCAAATTGGATTTGGGCGTGGCTATGTTATTTACAATGGAATATCTATGGGACTATTTAGAAGTTTTCCTTTTAGAAGTCTAATTGAAGCACAAAGTGACCTGACCATCTTCATTCTGGTGAATATCCCATTGCATTCTCCTCAAAGGTTCAGCTCCAGATTCCCCACAATAAACTATTCAAAGTTGATGTAAGGCGTATGATGGAAAAGTAAAACATGAAAATGCAATGAAGTCAGTTGAGAAGTACTGTGCACTGTTTGGGCAATACCTCTTTCCGTACATTTTCTGAGATTCAGGATATAAAAGAATGTTATAATATGAAATAATTTCAAAATCATCTCAAAAGCAGTGAAGTGCTGCCTTAACAAAATAAAAAATAAACAAACGTTTTGTTTGCACTGTTGTATTGGCCTTCAGTGCCTCCGCAAATCACCAGCTGCCATAGCCATGGTCTAGGACAGTGAAGGTAACGAGTGACTGACAGTAACTGAACCAGTCACAGACAACAACATACCATAATTTGCAAACACTGAGGATATTTAAATTATACAGTACACTTGGTAAGAAATTATACAGCACTAATTAAATGTAGCTGAGAGGACTACTCTAATTTACTTTTAGAATAATGCATAGTACATTTCCAACTATGCACAAACCACTATAAAAAAACAGATAGTTGCATTTTCAAGAATGCAGGAATGGTAAGCACATTGAAGTTATCCAATATTATTAATATTTCTCATCAGATTGGATCCTTTCCTTTAGTGCAGATGATACGATGAGATTTATGGTTGTGGTCAGCTGAATTTCACACTTCTCCATAGTTGAGTTTGTAGTGGTGCAGACCACAGTTGTCTTATATAGACCATTTCAAAATGACACACAGCTGTATTAATTTAATCAGCTCCAATTATATCAGGTAGCTTCACAACCCTTTAATCATTCTCTTTTATTACTAGAAGTGTTTTTCAGCTCATTGTGTATTGGGACACTTGAACACACGCTCACTGGTGAAATTAATTTGAAATGTATTAATGTGCTCATTTTCATATTTACAATTGGTTCACATATATATTTCCTACATTTCCAACTGACATTAAAAAGTGTGCTTTGACAAAAATACACATGTGAAACATTATTATTATTATTATTATTATTATTATTATTATTTATTTGCTTGGCAGACACCCTTATCCAGGAAAACCTACGATGGTATACAAGACATATAATGAGTGCATATACAAGAAAGTTAAAAAAGTTACAAAGCATAACTACAATAAATTAGGTTACATTGTAAGACTATATACAGTAGAACAGGTAAATGCACAAAGTATATAATGAAGTTATAATGTATATGTGCATCACTAAAACATCCACGCATAGTATTTTATTGTTGAACTGTTTCAGAATTGAAACATTTATGGAGGTATGACACAGGCCCGGTTTTTGGGATGGAACCGCATAACAGTCTCGCGTTTTGATTGGTCCATGTCTGTCACATGAATATGTCGTCACACGAGTGGAAAAGCTTGCAGGCATTTTTAACATTGTGATCAGAGAGAGAGAGAGAGAGAGAGACAGCCAGCTGGTCCTGAAGCTCACTGAGCTGAGCAACACTGACATCAGTCAGCTTCAGGACAGCACTGCAAAAACAATTCCAATTAGTGTAAACCAAATTATAAAACACCTGAAACACTCCTATCTGGACCATTGGGATACAAATACTAAAACACAAAACAAACTAGAGTGCTATCGGACCCTAAATAGAAATTACACCCTGGCAGAATACCTGGTAACTGTCAGAAACACAAAGCAGAGGCAGATCCTGACCAAATACCGGCTCAGTGACCACAACCTGGCCATTGAAAAAGGCCGACAGAGGCAAACCTGGCTGGCCAGGGAGAACAGGCACTGTGGTCACTGTGAGACAGGAGAGGTCGAGACAGAGATTCACTTCCTGACACACTGTGAAAAATATAAAAACATAAGGGACATTTTCTTCCCCAAATTCTGTGATTTAGTCCCAGAATTCCCAAAAATGTGTGATACCCAGAAGCTGTCAATCCTGCTGGGGGAAGACAAACACACAGCCAGACTGGCTGGTCAATACGTGGAGACCTGTCATAGCCTGAGGGACAGACCGTGAACACGTCACACACTAGAGAGGGAAAAGAGAGAGGGAGGGAGGGAGGGATTCTGTTTAATATAGAAAGAGGGAGGGAGGGAGGGAGGGGGTATTGTATAATTGAGGGAGGGGGGATTCTGTTTAATATAGAGGGGGGAAGGGGGTACTGTTTGATATAGAGGGGAAGGGAGGGATTCTGTTTACTGTATTAATATAGAAGGAGGAGGGATACTGTTAGTATTAAGAAAAATTCTTTGTCTGTATATTTGAGTTGGTTATGCCATGTATGTGCTTTGGCAACACAATTATTTTTATTGTCATGCCAATAAAGCCAATTTGAATTGAATTGAATTGAATTGAGAGAGAGAGAGAGAGAGAGAGAGAGAGAGAGAGAGAGAGAGAGAGAGAGAGAGAGAGAGAGAGAGAGAGAGAGATCTGCTTTCCACCACCTTACCATTAAAATATAATGTGGTATTACGCTGTACTGATATAACAAACTATGGGTGATTACTTTATATGAATTATCATGTTATGCACGAATGTAACAATTGGCTTTCTGTGGTGGTGTACTTTTTAGCATATATCTATAATCGTTTATGTGATATATTTTAATATAAAATTTATGTCTTCCACACTATTACAGTTTTGTTAGAGGATGTATTAGTTTAGATCTAATGTAATCACAGTTGTACATATAGACTGCCCATGTTTTCATTCACGTCCCAAATTCTGGGCTGCTTTGGTTTTTAGATAACGTCCCAAATTCTGGGTCGTTTTGGTTTTTAGATAACGTCCCAAATTCTGGGTCGTTTTGGTTTTTAGATAACGTCCCAAATTCTGGGCCGCTTTTGGTTTTTAGATAATGTCCCAAATTCTGGGCCGATTTGGTTTGCAGATAACGTCCCAAGTTCTGGGCCGCTTTGCATTTTCGAATTCAGCCCAGTTTTGGGGACTCAGCTGACAGCAGAGTTTCTAAGTCATGCATGCACAGTTTACCATAAACTGGATCGTGAATTCATTTGAGAGTAACCCTTAGTACATGAATCGAAGTTAATGTATTTTTTACTCTCCCCAGAAATCTTTTTTTTAAATTTTTTTTTATGAAAAAACTGAAATAAAATGTAAATGTTAAAAAACGTATTTCTTATTACATGAAGAAACTACATTGCACTGAAATAGATACATGAAAATTAATTAAAGCAGTCGTTTTCCTTTATTAAAGGCTAATATTAAAACACATTTTTGGAAAGGAACATGGTATTCCGAAAAAAGGACTTCTCATTTTCTTATGTAACGTCCATCAATATATTGTAGTGTTTCAGGTTCTTTTTGGACAGAAATGAGACTGCAACTGTGAGTAGATGAAGGCCGTTTATTTTGACAATAATTAAATAATCACAAAATAAAATTATAAAGTGAGGGAAAGGAGACTGGGAATTGAAAGTGAAAATAAATGATTGTAGTAATTTTTCTTTTACCCTACCCTTCCCAGTCTTTTCCCCGCCCCTCTTTTGCGCAAAACCTGAACTCCAATTCCCCTCCACACACATGTACCACCATGCAACCCCTGCACGCATACACCCACCATGCAACCCCTGCACGCAAACACCACCATAAAACCCCTGCACAAACACCTCAGTGGGAGGACTGCGTGTCGTTCCCACCTCCGCTAGCAGAGGGAGAGTTCCTGCTGGTTCCACCTCCACCGCCCTGGGAGGACTGCGTGTCGCTCCCGCCTCCGCCAGCAGAGGGTGAGTTCCTGCTGGTTCCACCTCCACTGCCGTGGGAGGACTGTTGGTCACTCCCACCTCCGCCAGCAGAGGGAGAGTACCTGCTGGTTCCGTCTCCATCGCCGCCATCAGCAGAGGGAGCATGCCTGCTGGTTCCACCGCTGCAGCCAGAAGGGGAGGAGCCCCTGCCGCCTTCGCAGCCAGAAGGGGAGGAGCCCCTGCCGCCTTCGCAGCCAGAAGGGGAGGAGCCCCTGCCGCCTTTGCCAGGAGCAAAGCAGCAGGAGCTGCCTCTGCTTCCACCACCACCACCCAAGGGAGAGGAGCAGGAGCTGCCTCTCCCTTCAAGACAGGACGAACCAGGACAGGAGGCTGGCGGTCCGCAGCCACCCTTGCATAGGTTGCTGAGCCGAGCAAGGGGGAAAACCGCCGGGTCGCAATGGCAGAGAAGAGGGCCAACCCTAGCACCACCGCTGGTCCTGGCTCCCCTCCTGCAATCGCCTCCCGAGGGTCCACTGCCGCCGTCGCCTCCTGAAGGACCGCTGCCGCCCTGTCGTGCATCACCTGGGAATGCCAGTTCGCCATCGCCTGGGGATGCCTGCCTCGCACCGCTCAGGGATGCCTGCCTCGCACCGCTCAGGGATGCCTGCCTCGCACCGCCCTAGGATGCCAGCCTCACATTGCCCAAGGATGCCAGCCTCGCACCGCCCAAGGATGCCAGCCTTGCACCGCCCAAGGATGCCACATCCGCATCGCCTGGGGCTGCCTGCTGCTCCGCATCGCCTGGGGCTGCCTGCTGCTCCGCAACACCTGGGGCTGCCTGCTGCTCCGCATCGCCTGGGGCTGCCTGTTGCTCCGCATCGCCTGGGGCTGCCTGTTGCTCTGCACCAGTTACAGGGTACAAGGGAGAAGTGGAGCTCCCGCTGCCGTCTCCATGGCCAGGGGCTCCCCTCCCGAGTTCGCCTCCTGAGGGTCCGCCGCTCCTGCTGTCGCCTCCCGAGGGTCCGCCGCTGCTGCCATCGCCTGGGGTCGTCGTCGGCTCTGCTTCTCCTGGGGTCGCCGAGGGTCCTGCTTCGCCTGGATTTGTCGCCGGCTCTGCTTCACCTGGGGTCACTACACAGTGGCTGGAGCCCCATGAAGGGGAGCTGCCAGCCTTGAAGAAAGGGGGGGAGGTTAGGAGACCAGCTCCCCCAGCCGGATTTTCGCTGCAGGAAACACTGTGGCCAGAGTCCCACGGAGGGAAGCTGCCGGCCATGAAGAGGAGGGGTGAGGTCAGGAGACCAGTTCCCCCAGCCGCACTTTCGTGGCAGGATAGAGTGTGGTGGGAGCCCCGGAAGAGGGAGCTGCCAGCCACGAAGAAGTGGGGGGTGGAGGACATTCCACCATGGCCACCCCGAGAAACAACTTGCTTCCCCCTCTTCCGGGACTTTAAGAATGAGGGGAGAGGTGGCCGTTGGGGCCAAGTGTGCGTTGCACAAGGTGGGGATATGTAACAGGGCGAGGTGCCCTGTACATTGTTTTGTTTATTTATTTTTAGAACGGGTTTTCCCCCCACACCCCCGTGTTATTTTGTATTTTATTATTATTATTATCATGTTCAGTATAAATATGACGGCTAAACGCCGCGGGTTTGGTTATTGTTTTTGTTATTTATGTATTTAGGACGGCGTAGCCGTTTTGTTTGTTTGTTTTGTTTAGCGTGGATGGGTAGCCCCATCCACAGCACTTTAATTAATAAACTCATGCAGATTGTGGCCGAGGGGTAATAGGATAATTACTAGCCAGTTAAACCCCTCAGCCACGGTATATAAGCCTGCAGCTATCTGCGCTCATGGTGGGTGTACGAGAGGAGCGTAGAGAGCGAGAAGAGAGAAAAACCGAAACTTAAAAGACATAGGAACAGTGAAGGCAATCTGCCCAGCCTGACCAGTGTTGTGTTATATTATTTTGTGTTCGAGATTTGGTTTGTTTACCTGTTTTATTTTCACTCTGTGACCACGTTTCCTTTTGTTCAAACTTTTTATTTATTTTTGTTAATAAAACGGCAAACGCCGCCTTTAACTGCAGTACTTGGTGTGTGTTTACCTTCCTGCTTCTGTCTGACGTCACCGTCTCAGCCACCCTGTCACATATGACTTCGCAGTTGTATATTAATTTCTTTATAGCTAATTGCATTGTCTCCTACTTAATGTACAGTGATATAATTAATGCAAGTGTTTATATCTAATAATAATTGGCTCGGGACCCGCGGGACCACTCGTATGCCGCTGTTATGTATTATCTATAACAAAATGTCAATGTAAAAAAACAAGTTAGAAAAACGCAACAGCCGTTTAAAGGGGTGATATCAAACACAAAAGTCCAAGTTAGGAGAAGCAATTAGGCCAATCTTGTCAAGCATGAAGCAAATAGGCACAATTGGAAAGGTGCTGGGGCCCAAGATTCACACAAGTCTTGCTTCTAACTTGGCGCTTTTTTTTGATCGCTTCGCTCCACTTTATTGCTCCACTTCAAATGCTCTTTGTATGACTTGAAGTGACTGAGACACACACTCACACACTGAGACACACACAGACACTCCCACACTGAGACACACACACACACTGACACACACTGAGGCGCACATACATAAACTGACATACACACACACTGAGACACACATACACTGAGACACACACACACACACTCACTGAGACACAAACACTCTGAGACACAAACACTCTGAGACACACACAGACACACCGAGACACACATACACTGAGAAACACACACACTACAACACGCACAGTCTCTGTGAGTGTGAGTGTGTCTCAGTATGTGAGTGTGTGTCTGTGGCAATGTGCCCCGCCCCTGTGTGCATTTGTGTGTTATATGTTGTATGTTGCGTGTGTTAATGTTGGTGTATTGTAGTTGGTACACGGGATATACATGGGTGTGTGCAGCACGAGTATTTAAATTGTATATTTGTATTTAGGCACGAGGATGGCACATCACATCACGTGCATTTAAAGTATTAGTATGTGAACACGGGAAAGTGCACTTTAATTAATTCACGTGCAGTTGTACCGAGATTCCAATTGAATGATTGACTAGCAATCGAGTCTCGGTACAACTGCATAAAAGCAGCATGTTTTCACTCACTCGGGGTTGTGTGTTCGGTGAGTGGAGAACGGGTGTGGAGAGGAGTTAAAATAAACGAAAAGAATAATAAAAATAATAGTAAGTGTTTTCACTCACCGTGTTTGTTTGTCCCTGTTTGTTAGTGTCTGTCCGTTTTGTTTGTCTCTTTCATTTTGGCGTGAAGTGCCGTGTCCTGTTTTTGTGTTCGCTTATTTTGTTTATTAAATGCTGAGCACAACCAAGTGCTCAGCTTCACCAACCTCACTGTCTCTGTCTGTTACTTCCTGTTTCTGGTCTGACGTCACCCACTGCAGCCGTCTTTGTGACACGTGGTGTCATCGTGGGATTAACAGCGCCTCCTAGACGCAGACCAGAGAAGGAGTACAGTGTGTTTTTTTTTTGGAAAGGGAAAAAAAAAGGATTTTTTTTGGAGAAATGGAGGGAGGAAAGAGCCTAGAGAGGAAGCAACAGCAGCACCCATCCTGCAGGCCAGTGACAGAGGAGGTGATCGACTGGCTGCTGGATCAGGAGAAGCAAGGGGGCCCCAGAGTAACATCAGCGCAGCAGATGCAGGCGGTGTTAACAAGGTGCCCTGCACTGCTACTAGCGAGGCTGTTGTCCTCTCTAGCGCCCAAAGGGGAGGAGCCCGAACGTCCTATGCCTGAGTGGGAGGAGCCCGAACGTCCTACGCCTGAGTGGGAGGAGCCCGAACGTCCTACGCCTGAGTGAGAGGAGCCCAAACGTCCTACGCCTGAGTGGGGGGAGCCCGAACGTCCTAAGCCCAAGAGGGGGGAGTCGGTGCGTCCACAGCCCAAGCGGGAGGAGTCGGTGCGTCCACAGCCCAAAAGGGAGGAGTCGGTGCGTCCACAGCCCAAAAGGGAGGAGTCGGTGCGTCCACAGCCCAAAGAGGGGGGAGTCGGTGCTTCCATAGCTCAAGAGGGGGAAGTTGGTGCTTCCACAGCCCTAGGACCCAAGCTGCCAGCAGAGGAAGAATGCCTGCTGTCCCCATGTCCACCAGCAGAGGAAGAATGCCTGCTGTCCCCGTGTCCACCAGCAGAGTGTGAATGTCTGCTGGTATCACTTTCCCCACCGTCACCACCCGGAGGAGAGGAGCAGGAGCTGCCTCTGCCTCCATCACCTACCCCCGCAAGGGAGGGAGACCCGCACCAGTCCCCTGCAAGTGAGGCAGAGCCGCACCAGTCCCTTGCAACAGTAGGAGACTACACGCTGCTCCCACCTCCATCGCCAGGAGACTACACGCTGCTCCCACCTCTACCTCCACCACCACCAGGAGCAGAGCAGCAGGAGCTGCCTCTGCCTCCACCACTGCCCGGAGCAGAGGAGCAGGAGCTGCCTCTGCCTCTGCCACCTCCAGGAGCAGAGCAGCAGGAACTGCCTCTGCCTCCGCCACCGCCAGGAGCAGAGGAGCAGAAGCTGCCTCTGCCTCCGCCACCGCCAGGAGCAGAACAGCAGGAGCTGTCTCTGCTTCCCGCACCTCCACCACAGGGAGTACGGTGGCTGGAGCCCCAGAAAGGGGAGCTACCGGCTACAAAGACAGGGGGAGAGGTCAGGAGACCACTTTCCCCAGCAGCAGTTTCGCTGCAGGAGTTCTTGTGGCCGGAGCCCCACAGGAGGGAGCTACCGGCTACGAAGAAAGGGGGAGAGGTCAGGAGACCAGCATCCCCCGCAGCAATTTCGCTGCAGGAGTGGACCAGCATGCTGTCAGCCGTGCCACTACCGGCAGGGATGCTGACAGCATTGCCAGCCATGGGCCCACTGAAGCCTCCCTTCCCAGCCCGAGACTTTGTCCTGGACTGCTGGGTTTTTAAGGGGGGAGGTGGCCGTTGAGGCCATGTGTGCTGCACACAAGGGGGGGTATATGTGGCAATGTGCCCCGCCCCTGTGTGCATTTGTGTGTTATATGTTGTATGTTGCGTGTGTTAATGTTGGTGTATTGTAGTTGGTACACAGGATATACATGGGTGTGTGCAGCACGAGTATTTAAATTGTATATTTGTATTTAGGCACGAGGATGGCACATCACATCACGTGCATTTAAAGTATTAGTATGTGAACACGGGAAAGTGCACTTTAATTAATTCACGTGCAGTTGTACCGAGATTCCAATTGAATGATTGACTAGCAATCGAGTCTCGGTACAACTGCATAAAAGCAGCATGTTTTCACTCACTCAGGGTTGTGTGTTCGGTGAGTGGAGAACGGGTGTGGAGAGGAGTTAAAATAAACGAAAAGAATAATAAAAATAATAGTAAGTGTTTTCACTCACCGTGTTTGTTTGTCCCTGTTTGTTAGGGTCTGTCCGTTTTGTTTGTCTCTTTTATTTTGGCGTGAAGTGTCGTGTCCTGTTTTTGTGTTCGCTTATTTTGTTTATTAAATGCTGAGCACAACCAAGTGCTCAGCTTCACCAACCTCACTGTCTCTGTCTGTTACTTCCTGTTTCTGGTCTGACGTCACCCACTGCAGCCGTCTTTGTGACAGTGTCTCAGTAACTTCAAGTCATACAAAGAGCATTTCAAGTAGTTTGAACTTGCAACATGACGTTCTTGAAGAGCACACGACTTTAGCCTGCTGCGCCACTGCACATTTCAAGTGGAGCGAAGATATCAAAAAAAGGTGCCAAGTTAGAAGCAAGAATTGTGTGAATCTTGGGCCCCAGCACCTTTCCAATTGTGCCTATTTGCTTGATGCTTGACAAGATTGGCCTAATTGCTTCTCCTAACTTGGACTTTTGTGTTTGATCTCACCCCTTTAAACGGCTGTTGCGTTTTTCTAACTTGTTTTTTTAAATTGACAATGTTTTTGTTATAGATATCACTTCTTTTTTTACTTCATCAAATAATGAATAAAGCGAGGGAAAGATATTCGAGAATGTGTATGGTAAATACACATGAATGAACAAGAGAATAGTAAGTAGAGTAATATAAGAGAAATGAGAAAAGATTTGAAAGTAAAATAATGGTAGAAGGGACTTTTGGACAGTAATGAAAGTGTAAACATTGTATTCTTATAGTTGCATGAGTGGTGAAAACAACATGTCTATTTTGGTAGGTATTGATATATTGATATTTACGTAGGTACAAAACTTCAATGTTATAAATGGTTCAAAAGGTACATATGCATGTCCGTGCTAAAAGGTAGTATACTAACACATTTTAATGCTGGAAAAAAACATTATTCTCCTCGATATAGTGGTCTTATGAACTTAGGCTAAGGCATTTGTAAAGTATTAGATCTCTTCATAAAAGGCCATATACATTTTGTTTGCATTTGCCCATGGCTTGACTTCAATAAGTGCATCATTTGCATGCACCCATTTTCCAGTAGCACCCACAGCAAGAACAGACACATAGTGTCCTGAAGTAACATCCTGTCCTTGGTGTATGATAATGGAATCTAATTGGTAATTCCTGTTGTCCACAGTAATTGTGCTCTTCTGCACAGCAGTAAACTTAGCATTGTGTCACTTTGTAACGATCCCGCCTAGTTTGATTTCCCAAAGCATAAGTTGGACTGCAATCAGTCTCCCTGCTGATTGAATAAGTTCACGTTTCATGATTGGAGAAGTTTTGCATTGCCTACATTTGCTACCAGGAATCATTGCCCATTTGTCATTTCTATAAATGAGTTCTTCCAAACACATGGAATCTGTACCAGCAGGTACATGTAGAGGATAAATATGCAAAACCTCTCGGTTTGATGAGCAGTAGTTACATGTAGTACATAGAATGTCATGACTTATTGTGACTGAAACCATGCAAGATACTTCAGGACAAATTTCAGACAATTTGGTGAGAAACTCTGCAACATGTTGCTGCTCAACTCTATTGAAAGGTTCTCCTAAGAAGTGACAAATATCCACAGTAGTTAGAGACACAGTGGATGGCAAGTGATCCTATTTGTGAACAAAGCTCCTGATAGCCTCTTGTTGACTGTGTTTTAATGAATCCTTCAAAGGTTGCAAGTGAAGAAGGCACTGCAATGTTGCATTTGCATAGCATGAGGTGAAATTGGGGTTGCTCAATCCTCTGAATGGATGTGTAAGTGCAATGTTCTCTTAGAAGACTGAGGCTTTTGCTGTTCCTGAACATTAATGATGGCTCGGTGAATGAAATGCACATGTGCATATTAGTCTCCTTCAAGCTTTTCAACTTCAGACAATAAATCCCTCTGAGCCGATGGTACTCTTATTATTATTATTATTATTATTTATTTCTTAGCAGACGCCCTTATCCAGGGCGACTTATAATTGTTACAAGACACATTTTTTTACATACAATTACCCATTTATACAGTTGGGTTTTTACTGGAGCAATTTAGGTGAAGTACCTTGCTCAAGGGTACAGCAGCAATGTCCCCAACCGGGGATTGAACCCACAACCCTCTGGTCAAGAGTCCAGAGCCCTAACCACTACTCCACACTGCTGCCCTACTCTTCAACTGCAGTTTGACATGCGTAGATGCAGGTGGGGTCAAAGTTGATAAGGTGGATACCGCTTAAGGAAGTAACTGTGGAAGTGCAATGAAACTTTGTCCATAGGAGAAAATGGAGTTACCACAATCCATCATAACTGTTTTTAGAGTCATCCCTTGACATTTGTGAATGGTGATTCCCTGAGCACCAATGACTGGGAACTGCTCTCGAACAATGTAGACTCTATCCATGATTTCAAACTTTGAGCATAAAAGTTGAAAGGTATGGGTGACTCCATTGTTAAATTTGATGGTTATGGTTTTGAGCATACTTGTGTTTTCCAGATAGTAGGAAATTGATGAGACCAGTGGCAATGTCAATGTTCTTGCGAATTTGCTTAATACAAATGCAAATGTGATACATTTACTACCGAACTAAATACAAATGCAAATATGTGACAAATGCTAAATGGACTTCAAATACTTTCCAATACAACAAATGTTAATTTATTAACATGAATTTGGCAGAGGCCTTTCAAGGTGACTGTGGAAGGGTGGTGGGCAATTCACTGACACACAGGACACAGAGAAGTAATTTAGGAACACCGCACAGGTGCCCAGTTTTATTATGGGAGCTCAATTTCTTTTCAGCCCGCAGAGGGCACTGTTGTCTGTGGTCTGCCGTACCAACTATGGTAGCGACAGAGCCACAACTATACCGGGGGCAGTACAGGATACAGTGTTTCAAACAAAACAATAATCAAAAGGCGAAAGGAACAGGGAAAATAAAACACAGTAAACAAAACTACAAATAAAAGGTGCTGCGCTCGGCAGCTTCACCCCAACCGTCGCTACCCGCACGGCCCGGGTCTCCGTCCTACACTAGCGGCTCCCTCAGCCTGCTATACACCTTTTACCGGGGCTGCCCAAAGTTTTTCCCCCGCTACCGCTAATTCTTTTATTTATTTATTTATTTCTTGTTGGGATTTCCGTCCCCGCAGTTTTTTCTCCAGCGCTTCCACACACCGTTTACGTCTCAGAGGGCAGACCTGAGGGAACAGCAGAATGTTAACTTATAGGGCCAGCAATTCCCCCAAGACCCGCCTCTCAGCCACTCAGAGAGAAGGAAAGCCTGCACACCCACTCTCCCACCTCTCCGTGTCACTGCCATGACTGACAGGCGGATATTGACGGGCTGCTGCCCTCTCCCTGCAGCACTATGAACACATCAGAAGAGTCAGCACAGGTCTCCCCCTGTTACAGTGACATACAAGGAAAGCAGTTTATATAATAACAACATAAACACAGTAATCACTTAGTTCATAATAATTAACAGGTATGTACCAATATAGGAAGCAAGTTACATAAAACAGTGTTTCCCAATCTTGGTCCTGAGGACCCAGTGTTTGCTGATTTGTGTTCCAACTGAGCTTTAAATTACGAATTGAACCCTCAATTGAATAAATAAAATGTCTAATTAGAGCATTTCAATTATTTGTAGAAATGGATGGCTGCACAGGCCTCAATTAATACCAAACTAGGACTACCTAATGTTAACTCAGGTAAGGTAGTCCAAGATTAGTGCTGATCAGGGTTTGTGAAAGCAGCCGAAAGAGTTGGATATTTCAAGTTATTTCTAACATTGCAATAAGTCACTAATTATTAGTTCAATTGGGGATCAATTTAATAACTGAGAACTGAGTTGGAACATAAACAGCAGACACAGTGGGCCCGCAGGACCAGGTTTGTGAAAAACTGACATAAATGATGAGATATATGTATATATTTATATATATGTGTGCATTGCACAATTATTATTTTTACTTGTTTTGTTTGTTATGTTTAATAAACATGAAATTCTCAAAAGTGTCCTTAGTTTGTATCTTTCAGGTTAATCAACTTTACCAGCAATACTGAGAAGTCTCTCTACTTTATTATGAGCATTATTATTGAAAAGTGTTTAAAATTGAAATATTTTTTAAGCTTTCCCATGATTTGACATTCAAATGCAAATTCTTATACAAATACCAAGTCAAATGCAAATAGTTCGGCAGATTGCATTTAAATTATTATTTATTTTTTAGCAGATACCCTTATCCAGGGCAACTTACAATTGTCACAATTATATCACATTATGTTTACATACAATTACCAATTTATCCAGTTGTTTATAATGAATCTAGGTAAAATACCTTGCTCAAGGGTACAACAGCAGTGTCCCTCACCCGGGATTGAACCCACAACCCTCCGATCAAGAGTCCAGGTATAATGCTGCATAAACACTGCTGTTTAGGAATAGAGCACTTTTTTTTTACTATACACACATTCTATTTACATACAAACGTTTCACACGTCTGTGGTTTTACAGAGGAGGCTGAAGTTGGCTTCTTTCGCCAGCTTCTCATTCGCTGGCTTATAGTGCATAAATATATTTGTCTACATTGAAGAAGTAGCCTTGAATTTAACCGTTTAAATCACATTGGGCCACCGATTTCTCTGCCGGTACCTGACAAGGGGCAAACCCTCTGCAAGCCTCACTTGTATTTAGCCTGGCCCAACGTGGTTTACTGGGGAAGAACAGCGGGAAATATGCCAAATATGCCAATCGCTCAGCATCTTATTTGCTCTTTATGTATCTACTCTGAATAAGTAGCCTTGCATTTAATGGGTTAAATCACGTCGGGCTGCCGATTTCTCTGCAGGTACCCAGCGAGGGGCACCCCCTCTGCAAGCTACACCTGTATTTAGCCCGGCCCAATGTGGTTTACTAGGGCAGAACAGCGAGTACACTTCCCACATATGCCAGTCACTCAGCCTCTTATTTGCTCTTTATGTATCTACATTGAATAAGTAGCCTTGCCTTTAACAGGTTAAATCACGTTGGGCCGCCGATTTCTTTGCTGGTACCTGAAGAGAGGCAACCCTCCTGCAAGCTCCACTTGTATTTAGCCTGGCCCAACGTGGTTTACTGGGGCAGAACAGAGGGCAAACATGCCACATATGCCAATTACACAGCTTCTTCGCTGGAAATAGCCTTGCATTTAAAGGGTTAAATCACTTTGTGCCGCCGATTTCTCTGCCAGTACCTGACAAGGGGCAACCCCTCTGCAAGCCCCACTTGTATTTAGCCTGGCCCAACGTGGTTTACTGGGGCAGAACAGAGGGCAAACATGCCACATATGCCAATTACACTGCTACTTTGCTGGAAATAGCCTTGCATTTAAAGGGTTAAATCACTTTATGCTGCCGATTTCTCTGCCAGTACGTGACAAGGGGCAACCCCTTTGCAAGCCCAACTTGTATTTAGCCCGGACCAACGTGGTTTACTGGGGAAGAACAGCGGGTAAATGTGACATTCCTGGATTTGGCTAATGCATATGGTTCAGTGCCACATGAACTTCTTTGGGCAGCATTTGATTTTTTCAGTGTACTGATGACAATAACAAATTTAGTGAAAGCCTACTTTGAGATTTGCAATTTAGTTTTTCAACTTCAGAATTCAGTACTACATGGCAATGCCTAGAAGTTGGAATAATGGCAGGATGCACCATTTCTCCACTGGCTTTTACCATGGCAATGGAAGTAATCATTAGGGCATCAAAATGGGTAGTGGGAGGAGAGCGCTTGGCTTCTGGAATGCGACTACCACCAATTCGAGCATACATGGATGACATGACAACCATGACTACAACAGTAGCCTGCACTAATCGGTTATTGGGCAAATTAACTAATAACATTGAATGGGCACGAATGCAATTCAAGCCCACTAAATCAAGGAGCATCTCTATAATTAAAGGTAAAGTAGTAGATAAAACGTTCTTCATTAATGGTAAGTCAATACCAACAGTGTCTGAGAAGCCAGTGAAGAGTCTTGGGAGATGGTACGACGGGGATCTAAAGGACGCAGTTCGTGTGGGAGAAATTAGACAACAAGCAAACGGAGGGGGGTGATGCTGGGACGCCAGCATCACCGTTGAGCCCTCTTGAGGTGTCGGGGGCTTGTCGACGAAACACAGAGGATGGAATGTGCCCACTTGAAGACCCCAGAGATGTACCCTACTTAACTCAATCCAGACGGTTGTCATGCTGATGCGCTGGGGAGACCACACTATGGTTGATCCCCGGAGCCAGCATCGCAGCCGTTGTGTGTGCTGATGCGCTAGGGAGGCAATAAGCTGATCCCTGGAGCCAGCATTACACTTCAGCCATCAACACCAGACAGAAGGATATCTACATCATCATATGGAAGGAAGCGCAAATGGATGGAGACACATATGGGTCACATTAGTTTACTGTGAAACTACGTCTTAGTTGGTGCTTATCTTGGCGAGAGCCAAGTTCAAATCAGCATGAAGTTTTAACATCTACACTCATGTAATGGAAATCATGCCGCATATGCCAATCGCTCAGCTTCTTATTTGCTTTATGTATCTATGTTGAATAAGTAGCCTTGCATTTAATGGGTTAAATCATGTCGGGCCGCTGATTTCTCTGCAGGTACCTGGCGAGGGGCACCCCCTCTGTAAGCTACACCTGTATTTAGGCTGGCCCAATGTGGTTTACTGGGGCAGAACAGCAGGCAAACATGCTATATATGGTAATCACTCAGCTTCCTATTCGCTCTTTATGTATCTACGCTGAATAAGTACAGAAATCGGCGGCACAAAGTGATTTAACCCTTCAAATGACAGGCTTTTTCCAGCGAAGAAGCTGTGCAATTGGTATATGCGGCATGTTTGCCCTCTGTTCTGCCCCAGTAAACCACGTTGGGCCGGGCTTAACCCGTTAAATGCAAGGCTACTTATGCAACGTAGATACATAAAGAGCAAATAAGAAGCTGAGCGATTGGCATATGTAGCAAGTGTACTCGCTGTTCTGCCCCAGTAAACCACGTTGGGCCGGGCTAAATACAGGTGTAGCTTACAGAGGGGGTGCCCCTCGCCAGGCACCTGCAGAGAAATCGGCGACCCAACGTGATTTAACCCATTAAATGCAAGGCTACTTATTCAATGTAGATACATAAAGAGTGAATCATAAGCTGAGCAATTTGCATATGTGCAGATCGCGGCAGCATTCCGCAATCAAGGCTAATGCTAATCCCCATATAATCAAAATATGAGGTGCTTGACTTTCTCAGCAATATATTCATATATCCACACATCCTCTCAAATATTACAGCATTAATACATGGTGAGAGACGTGGTATGAGACTGGAAATCTGTCTTGATTATGAGTTAAGGAGTTCCACTACTAGGAGAATGAATGGAGTTGTGAAACCCAATCTCTGAATGTGAGTTCACCTTTTCCATTTCAAGCAGACAGGATAGTAGCAGACCGCTGATCGATCCTGTATTAACTAACACATAGGATGGTCGACATCTCATCTCTTCCCTCGTTCTCAGAAAATGGAGCACAAAGGGTGCTGAGCTTCCCCAGCAGTCGATTTACACATGTTCGTCCAGTTCCAGCTGCTACCTCAACCCTCAGTTCCAGCTCCCCTTCTGCCTCTACTTTCGGTATCCAAGTTCCATCAGCTGGTCCCGTCTGCTGCCCCTCCCCCTCCAGACTCCCCAGCTTCACCAGCTGCTATTTGACTGAATCCTACTCTCAGTAACCTCCTACAGTCTGCTCCGCATTTCATATTTGCAGCCGTCGCCCTTCTTTGAGAGCTTCATATTCTACAGCTTGGTCAGTGTTTTCAACCTTCTGTGCCCAGAATCGGATTCATCCTATTCCTTCAATCAAAACCAGATCCTGGCTTTCATTGTCCACAGTAGGGATTCTCTCTCTCTCCCCCATTCTCTCCATACCAGCAGTTCGCCTGACCCTCCGTGGGATTCTTAAGAGCTTTCCCTTCTGCCTCACCTTCCCGCCTGTCTACATCAATGAACATTCTCTGTTTGCTCATTCTACTCTTTGGAAACGCCACTTCTCCCCATACAAAGATCTGCCTATGGAGATCATCTGCATCTGAGCCTTCTTCGGTCTCCTCAGGAGCTCAGAATCCACAGTTTCTTCTACTTCTAATTTACTTCATCATTCAGTTGTGTACCTCCAAGACGGATCCATTTCAGCATGTTCAGTTCATTCAGCTGTCAAGCAGAGTCCCCTATCTGCCCCTTCTTTTCAACGTCAAGGTATCTCATCTGCATCTCGGCATTCTTTGGTCTCCTCAGAACTCGCAGTTTCTTCTGCTTCTAATTTACTTCATCATTCGGTTGTACCTCCAAGATGGATCAATTTCAACGTGGTTAGTTCATTCAGTAGTCCCCTATCTGCCCCTTCTTTTCAACATCAAGGTATCTCCCCAGCAAGAAACCTTGTTGCCCCCCTCCGCCCCCTGGACCCTCAGTTCATTGATTCCTCTCGCTCCTATAATCACTCGTCACTGGTTCTCAACCCACCTCTCCACCCTCCAGAGCAGGCCTCCCTCCTCTACTCTACCCCCCCCCAGGACCCTCAGCTCATTGATTCCTCTCGCTCCTATCATCACTCATCACTGGTTCTCAACCCACCTCCCCACCCTCCAGAGCAAGCCTCCCTCCTCTACTCTACTCCCCCCCCCTCTGCTCATTGATTTCTCTCACTCCTAGGATCACTCGTCACTGGTTCTCAACCTACCTCGCCTCCAGAGCGGGCCTCCCCCCCCCCCATCATTCTGTAGGCACAGCCCCCTCTGCTGCGAAGGCCAACATCAATCACAGCCAGATCATGAATGTGGGGAGCTGGCCCTCTTCTGCAGTGGATTCTTTCATTCATTCATCCTCCTCTCATATAGTTGCTGCCCATTTTTAAAAAATAGCTAGTATGCCTGGAGTGGGGGCTTCCTGTCCGCCGGGGCCACCAGAGGTTTTCCCCTAATCGGCCTCAAGGGGTTTTTTCCTCTCCACTGAGCGGCAGGTATACACATAGTCACATCCTACTAATAAATTACTAATCTCCCTCTGTTTGTCCCGTTTGTCCTTCCAGTCTTTTGTTTATGTTATGCGTTGGCATGTGCTGTCTTTTGTTTGTCTCACGGTGTAGGAGATTTTGTGAGGTGCCGGGGGTCCATCCTTTGGGGTCAAGTGAGTCTCACTTCCCTGACCTCAGGGCTAGGCATCCGCCTCCAATACCTTCAGGGGGGTTCCCACCACGTGAGTCAGAGCGGACCCCCGGCCATACTCTGTCCTGTCGCAGCTCCTGCGCTTATCTTACCTCACTCAAGGGTCTGTTCTATTCTGCCTCTCTTTTGGGACGTGGCCACTCGTGCTGAGTCCTATACTAACCTCTATGCTTTGTTCTTATTTTCAGGTCCCAGGCAGCGTGATGTCTCGGCCAGTCAGGGGTTTGACGAGCGCCCCTTACAGAAGTCTCAGATGCTGGGTACCTCTTTCTCTCATCTCCTCTCGTGTTCCGGCCTTCTGGGACTGACTTCCTCTCGAGGGGCGGCTCTTCGAGTCATAACCCTCATATGTGTTTTCAGTTGCTGGGTCCTCTGCCCCTGGGATGTGTCGGCATCGTCGCCCTCAGTCAGCGACCTCTTTTCTATCCTGTCTTCGGTTGCTGGGTCCTTCGCCCCTGGGATGTGTCGGCATCGTCGCCCTCAGTCAGCGACCTCTTTTCTATCTTGTTTCGGTTGCTGGGTCCTCTGCCCCTGGGATGTGTCGGCATCGTCGCCCTCAGTCAGTGACCACTTTCTATTCTACTAACTGCTCCTTTCTGCCTCTTCTGCCTTATCCATCACCCCAGCTCACGCCCCGTGAATTACTGTATGAACATAGCATACAAGTTTTAAATGTTTACAAAACTCGACAATGTTGCCGAATTTGTCATTCAAACTTGTTTAATTTTAATCAGTTTTGTCTGCTTGTTACTTTTTTCAGCCAACACATTTAAATGACCCTTGTTTGTTACATTTTAAAAGATTTTTAAACATTACAGTGTAAATGGTGACTCAGTAGCTACCATTAAATGTTTCAACCTCGGTGACTTTCTTTGATGCGCTATTAATTTTAGGCAACTTGCAATATATGTATATATATATATATATATATATATATATATATATATATATATATATATATATATATAATTTTTTTTTATTTTTTTTTTACATGAAACTTGTACTTTTTATATTGGTATATAAATGTCAATTGCTGTGGATAAACACATCAGCCAAATCAATTAATATGACATGTAGTTTTCTAGCTTGCTATTTATTACTTTATTTATACATTTATAATATAAACATGTATTCATTTCTACATTTATTTATTTAAAAATATTTATTTCTAAATGTATTTATTCCTCTATGCATTTGTTTAAATCATTTATTTATTTCTACCAAATAAATTATTCCTTTATTTATTTTTAATTAAACGAGGAACTACAATTTATCAGAGATCAGAGATTTAGACAAGGAAGCTACATGCCACTCTTGTGTGCAATTCCATTCTATGGTATCTACCAAACAAACAGGAAATCGAAAATTTCTAGAATCGAGCAGCACCTTCAGGTTTTCAGCGAAAGCTGGTCAGGCTTGGATGTAAGCTTAAAAAATGAACGCATTTCAACAACTGCACAGTGACGCAGCGGGCTAAGGTCGTCTGCTCTTCAAGAACGTCATGTTGCAAGTTCAAACCACAGTATTTTTTTTCCTGCGATATGTGCTGTTTTAAAACATAAATAATTTGTTTAATATAAATGGTGTGGATATCAAACTGCTTGCACTCCCTGGTTTGTTTTGACGTTGACCAACATTTGGAATCACTGATTGGTAGATGTCCAGTTATTTCGCTTTTCTGTTTGAATAGTCGCTACACACCCTTAAAAAGTAGACAGAAGAAGGACTACCGTTCCTCTTAATAGATGATATAAACAACTAAAAGTCAACAAAACAATATTAAATTTAACCATGAAAAGACATTCTGTGTAAAAAAAAGATTGTTTAACTGAAATTTGATTTTGTTGTAGGAAACAGATGAGCCACCTGAGAATCCATATGCATTGGCAGAGAGCCAAGAGCCACAAGAACAACTTGAATTGCCACAGTTACGCAGTACTGTGCTACGTGGAGATCATGATATCAGTCTTGACAGCGAAGTGACATTTGGACCTTCTGTACATTACATGGATAATGATAGTACACTTCTTTGGATTACTTTAGAGGGCGAACACCAGTGCAATGGCCTTATACAGGAGGACACCCCAACTTGATGACCACACACTTCCTCAGAGCTCTGAGCAGGAAGAATGTCTCCCATTCAGTGAAACCGTCATAGTTTCCATGGCAGAGAACTGGTAAACGAGTGAATCCAAGCTGCTGTAATAAAGCAAACTACCCTGTGCCTGCTTGGCTAATTATGTGCTTTACTGCTCTTGACCAAATTGTTTTTCAATTTGAGGTGGCTCGTGCTGTCAGAGATGCTCTCCTTTCTTTTAAGTTGTGTTGGATTTACTGTTGTGTTAAATATTAATGATGAAAACAAATAAAACACAATCAATACGTTCATTTGCAATTTTATTTGGTCAGTTCTGAGAGGGCATCAACAACTTGGATGTTGTTGTGCTGTTTTGGGTGATCGAGCTGGCTTATGACATCCAGTTCACAAACTATATTTATTAACGTGGAGGGCAGACGTGTGTTGTCAATAAAAAAAGGCTGCCCGCATTAGCATTAAGGTGAACTACACCACTACTAACTAGTGATGGGTACAAAGCCTCACCCGCTTCGACCCGTCTCGAACCATTAGAAGCAAACAGTGTTGTGAATCGAAGGTTCAATTGGTTCGCATGAAGCAATGCATCACGTGACACAAACGCCAGCCGTTCTACGGATCCTCTGAAGCTGCAGACGCTCGGGGTGTTCAGTCACGCACGCTCACAGAGTAAAATCTTGCTGACGGTGTTGTAGGTGCGCTATCAAAACGTTTTGATGGTATATTTACAAAAGAAAACACAAACCACCAATACAACCATTTAGTTCGAATCAATAATGCTTTGTTGACGTAGGTTAGAACTGGAAGGAAGAATATACTGTTTGTCAAATTACATTTTAAATTATTTTCAATTGATCTTTGTTAAATTAAAATATACAGTACTGTGCAAAAGTTTTAGGCAGGTGTGAAAAAATGCTGTAAAGTAAGAATGCTTTCAAAAATAGACATGTTAATAGATTATATTTATCAATTAACTAAATGCAAAGTGAGTGAACAGAAGAAAAATCTCAATCAAATCCATATTTGGTGTGACCACCCTTTGCCTTCAAAACAGCATCAATTCTTCTAGGTACACTTGCACAAAGTCAGGGATTTTGTAGGCATATAGTCAATTGTATGATTAAACAATTATACCAAACAGGTGCTAATGATCATCAATTCAATATGTAGGTTGAAACACAATCATTAACTGAAACAGAAACAGCTGTGTAGGAGGAATAAAACTGGGTGAGGAACAGCCAAACTCAGCTAACAAGGTGAGGTTGCTGAAGACAGTTTACTGTCAAAAGTCATACACTATGGCAAGACTGAGCACAACAACAAGACACAAGGTAGTTATACTGCATCAGCAAGGTCTCTCCCAGGCAGAAATTAAATTTCAAGGCAGACAGGGGTTTCCAGATGTGCTGTTCAAGCTCTTTTGAAGAAGCACAAAGAAACGGGCAACGTTGAGGACCGTAGACGCAGTGGTCGGCCAAGGAAACTTACTGCAGCAGATGAAAGACACATCATGCTTACTTCCCTTTGAAATCGGAAGATGTCCAGCAGTGCCATCAGCTCAGAATTGGCAGAAAACAGTGGGACCCTGGTACACCCATCTACCGTCCGGAGAAGTCTGGTCAGAAGTGGCCTTCATGGAAGACTTGCGGCCAAAAAGCCATACCTCTGACGTGGAAACAAGGCCAAGCGACTCAACTATGCACGAAAACACAGGAACTGGGGTGCAGAAAAATGGCAGCAGGTGCTCTGGACTGATGAGTCAAAATTTGAAATATTTGGCTGTAGCAGAAGGCAGTTTGTTCGCCAAAGGGCTGGAGAGTGGTACACGAATGAGTGTCTGCAGGCAACAGTGAAGCATGGTGGAGGTTCCTTGCAAGTTTGGGGCTGCATTTCTGCAAATGGAGTTGTGGATTTGGTCAGAATTAATGGTCTCCTCAATGCTGAGAAGTACAGGCAGACACTTATCCATCATGCAATACCATCAGGGAGGCATCTGATTGGCCCCAAATTTATTCTGCAGCATGACAACGACCCCAAACATACAGCGAAAGTCATTAAGAACTATCTTCAGCGTAAAGAAGAACAAGGAGTACTGGAAGTGATGGTATGGCCCCCACAGAGCCCTGATCTCAACATCATCGAGTCTGTCTGGGATTACATGAAGAGAGAGAAGCAACTGAGGCTGCCTAAAGCCACAGAAGAACTGTGGTTAGTTCTCCAAGATGTTTGGGCCAACCTACCTGCCGAGTTCCTTCAAAAACTGTGTGCAAGTGTAGCTAGAAGAATTGATGCTGTTTTGAAGGCAAAGGGTGGTCACACCAAATATTGATTTGATGTAGATTTTTCTTCTGTTCACTCACTTTGCATTTTGTTAATTGATAAATATAAACTATTAACATGTCTATTTTTGAAAGCATTCTTACTTTATAGCATTTTTTCACACCTGCCTAAAACTTTTGCACAGTACTGTATGTATATATATATATATATATATATATATATATATATATATATATATATATATATATATATATATATATATACACACACACACACACATACATATGTATATATACATATGCTGGCTACTACTATTGAAATTGGGGGAGTTTAATTATTGTTCATTCTTATAAAAATAAATGTAATGATTATTTGAGATGTTTTCCAGAAATAATTGTTAATAAAATGTGTTTTCAAACGAAGAAGTCTTGAATTCAATATTATTTCATTGTGATACATCAACAAAAGAAATATAATTTATAAATATCAAATTGCTATACTATTGAAAAAACACCATTACACCTTAAAGCACCATATCTTGTTGATGTTTGTATTATGACTGTGGGATCCATGGTGGCTCTATGAGTTTAGTAAGATAAAGTAATCAACCTCAATCCAGAGATTTGGGTTTGTGTCCGCCAAATCATATACTGTATGTAATATGCTTTCTTTTTTTTTTTTTTTAAATATATAGGGATGTATATGTAGAATTCTTTGCATTCAAGTATGTTTTACTGAAATGTAATAAAATAAACATTATTATTATGTTATGTTTCTATATATTATGCACTTTAAAAACACTTTTTTAAAAAAATGTCCAATAGGCTTTAATTGACTTGGGGTTACACTTCAAGTATGTTGTATGCTTAAAAATAATCTGTAATAATCTAGCCATCAGAGAGACACCGATGAGACACTGAACTAATGACCCATTAATGCTATGCCTAATACTAGAATGCCTATGAGTATTGGAGAGGGGCTTCAAGTGATTCAACTACATTAGCTCAGAGCTTCAAATCATTCACAAGGTTCATTGCTTCATTGAGGCTTCAAATCATACACGGGGTTCATTGCTTCATTGAGGCTTCAAATCATACCAGGGGTCCATTGCCTCAATGAGGCTTCAAATCATACACGGGGTTCATTGAGGCTTTGGATCAGTCACGTGATTCAGTGATTCACTACTTCAGGTGATTCAAATGACAACTGCTTCATATGAAGCAAGCAGTGTTCCGCATGAAGCAACACGTGATCTGACTGAACCAGAATCAATACAATGCTTTGTTGAAATATAGCCTAGATTACTCCTGGAAGGAAGCATTTATTATTTCTTTCTCTTTTTTTCAATTAGTTTATTTAAAAAATATCAGCAAATCTGATTCTTTTAGTTTTGCATTTTGGAAAATGTAATTATTATTTTTTTAAATCTAAAACAAGTTCTCTACACGCACACTTCCTCGGAGGAGCAGGGATTCAATCCTGCGCTTGACAAGCATTTCTAATTACACGACTTACTAACTTGTTGCACCACCGGGAAACTGGCTAACAAATGAAATATCAAATATCTTACTTGTTTCAACACTAATTTTCCAGCCGAGTACATTCCCTGAGGTCAGATATGCCTCCCTTTCTAAAGCAACATTATCGTGTTTTCGATTGTACAACAATTTTAAATTTCAAGTATGATAATGCGTATGTGTGACTGGCTTTTTTGTTGGGTAATTACATGTGTGGTTGATATATAACCAGATAACAGAGAAATTATAAAATGTAACTTCATTTTGTAAGTCACAAATGACACTGACAGAGCCTGTAAAAAGCGTGCTTTACGGTGTCTTTCGTGTACATTAGGCTACAGATCATAATTTGTAAATGCCAAGTTCCAGGCAATAGCAGCCTGTGTGTAACTCGTATGTTCAAGTTCAAGTATGTTCAATGACGCGGCTCTACCAATAGATGTCACTATGGAGCACGAGGTGCTTCAAGTGATTCGGCTCAGTGAATCTTTTATGAAGCAAATGGTTCAGAGGGTTCAGTGGCTCAAGAGGCTTCACTTTTCCCACCACTACTGCTAACCATAAAATCGCCCATCAGCCACTACTTTCTGCCGTCTTGGAATCCACAGTAACAACTGACCTGATCCCTTGCAATACAGTTTAGGATAAACACGCTCATTAACATTACACGTGAAATGCGGGTTTCCATGCGAAACTGGGCGTGGTTTTCCAGTGTGTTTTCGTCATTTACACGAGTAAATGAGATTTACCCCATCCCTTTCTTTGGCAGTTTTTTTTCGGCCACAAACCTGATTTACCTGAGTAATTCTCCCAAACGTGCATACGCATCGCCATTTCATGTGTAAATTGACCCGCATGGAAACCCCATGATTGATAAATAAGTATAGTTTAATACACAATATTTATTTAACTAAATGAATCAGTGAATAACATTGTTTCAAATGAAGAGGGCCAAAACTTTAGTCTGCGACTGTACTAACCTTTATTAACATAATTTTTTTTTCTATAAGTTTAGTCGTTGCCAATTAGTTTTTATTATTTTCTCCCCAATTTGAAATGCCCAATTATTTTTTAGGCTCAGCTCACCGCTACCACCTCTGCACTGACTCGGAAGGGGCGAAGATGAACAGACGCTGTCCTCCGAAGCGTGTGCCGTCAGCCACCTGCTTCTTTACACTCTGCAGACTCACCGTGCAGCTGCCTCAGAGCTACAGCGTCGGAGGACAACGCAGCTCTGGGCAGCTTACAGGCAAGCCCGCAGGTGCCCGGCCAGACTACAGGGGTCGCTGGTGCGCGGTGAGCCGAGGACACCCTGGCCGACTTAACCCTCCCTCCCCCCGGATGACGCTCGGCCAATTGAGCGCCGCCCCCTGGAGCTCCCGTCCACGGTCGGTTGTGGAATAGCCTGGACTCGAACCGGCGACGTCCAGGCTATAGAGCGCATCCTGCACTCTAGCGAGTGCTTTAACTGGATGCGCCACTCGTGAGCCCCTAACCTCTATTAAAGCATAATTAAAATGTAATGTTAATTGTATTATGAGGTGAGTGAATAAGTTAAGAGATCAAGGTGTTTGGATTAATTATAGCAGTGTGGTTCATGGCTGATTTGGGGGCTTGTTCCTCTACAGCATTGATTCCCAACCCTGGTCCTGACAGACCCCTGTGTCTGCTGGTTTTCGCTCGAGCAGAGCTCTCTACTTAGTTTTACCCTTAACTGAACTAGAAATTGGCTTATTTAGACCTTTTCAATTGTTTTCAGCTCTTAAACAGGTGGAGATAGTTCAGATAAGTGTTCAATTAAGTAACTGACAACTCAGTTGGCATGAAACCCAGCAGACCCAGTGGTCTGCGAGGACCAGGGTTGGGAACGCATTGCACTGAAGGGAGTGATTTTTCTTCTCTGGTGTGGGGTACCTGATGGTGGGAATGCCCCCTGGACCATGGATTTCGGTGGCAGTTGTCCTGCACCCACAAAAGACAAAGG
Source organism: Acipenser ruthenus (assembly GCF_902713425.1). Taxonomy (NCBI): domain Eukaryota; kingdom Metazoa; phylum Chordata; class Actinopteri; order Acipenseriformes; family Acipenseridae; genus Acipenser; species Acipenser ruthenus. The sequence goes on from NC_081194.1 coordinate 37,978,561, forward strand.
AAATAGACAAAGAAAGTATAGTCTTTTTTTTTTTTTAAGACCCTAGACATACAGATTTAAGTTATATTGGGTAGTGTAACACTACCTTGGGGTCACCTGTTTTCTAATATTCATATATACAGTACTGTGCAAAGGTTTTAGGCAGGTGTGAAAAAATGCTGTAAAGTAAGAATGCTTTCAAAAATAGACATGTTAATAGATTATATTTATCAATTAACTAAATGCAAAGTGAGTGAACAGAATTAAAATCTAAATCAAATCCATATTTGGTGTGACCACCCTTTGCCTTCAAAACAGCATCAATTCTTCTAGGTACACTTGCACAAAGTCAGGGATTTTGTAGGCATATAGTCAATTGTATGATTAAACAATTATACCAAACAGGTGCTAATGATCATCAATTCAATATGTAGGTTGAAACACAATCATTAACTGAAACAGAAACAGCTGTGTAGGAGGAATAAAACTGGGTGAGGAACAGCCAAACTCAGCTAACAAGGTGAGGTTGCTGAAGACAGTTTACTGTCAAAAGTCATACACTATGGCAAGACTGAGCACAACAACAAGACACAAGGTAGTTATACTGCATCAGCAAGGTCTCTCCCAGGCAGAAATTAAATTTCAAGGCAGACAGGGGTTTCCAGATGTGCTGTTCAAGCTCTTTTGAAGAAGCACAAAGAAACGGGCAACGTTGAGGACCGTAGACGCAGTGGTCGGCCAAGGAAACTTACTGCAGCAGATGAAAGACACATCATGCTTACTTCCCTTTGAAATCGGAAGATGTCCAGCAGTGCCATCAGCTCAGAATTGGCAGAAAACAGTGGGACCCTGGTACACCCATCTACTGTCCGGAGAAGTCTGGTCAGAAGTGGCCTTCATGGAAGACTTGCGGCCAAAAAGCCATACCTCCGACGTGGAAACAAGGCCAAGCGACTCAACTATGCACGAAAACACAGGAACTGGGGTGCAGAAAAATGGCAGCAGGTGCTCTGGACTGATGAGTCAAAATTTGAAATATTTGGCTGTAGCAGAAGGCAGTTTGTTTGCCGAAGGGCTGGAGAGTGGTACACGAATGAGTGTCTGCAGGCAACAGTGAAGCATGGTGGAGGTTCCTTGCAAGTTTGGGGCTGCATTTCTGCAAATGGAGTTGAGGATTTGGTCAGAATTAATGGTCTCCTCAATGCTGAGAAGTACAGGCAGACACTTATCCATCATGCAATACCATCAGGGAGGCATCTGATTGGCCCCAAATTTATTCTGCAGCATGACAACGACCCCAAACATACAGCGAAAGTCATTAAGAACTATCTTCAGCGTAAAGAAGAACAAGGAGTACTGGAAGTGATGGTATGGCCCCCACAGAGCCCTGATCTCAACATCATCGAGTCTGTCTGGGATTACATGAAGAGAGAGAAGCAACTGAGGCTGCCTAAAGCCACAGAAGAACTGTGGTTAGTTCTCCAAGATGTTTGGGCCAACCTACCTGCCGAGTTCCTTCAAAAACTGTGTGCAAGTGTACCTAGAAGAATTGATGCTGTTTTGAAGGCAAAGGGTGGTCACACCAAATATTGATTTGATGTAGATTTTTCTTCTGTTCACTCACTTTGCATTTTGTTAATTGATAAATATAAACTATTAACATGTCTATTTTTGAAAGCATTCTTACTTTACAGCATTTTTTCACACCTGCCTAAAACTTTTGCACAGTACTGTATATATGTATATATATATATATATATATATATATATATATATATATATATATATATATATATATACACACACACACACACATACATATGTATATATACATATGCTGGCTACTACTATTGAAATTGGGGGAGTTTAATTATTGTTCATTATTATAAAAATAAATGTAATGATTATTTGAGATGTTTTCCAGAAATAATTGTTAATAAAATGTGTTTTCAAACGAAGAAGTCTTGAATTCAATATTATTTCATTGTGATACATCAACAAAAGAAATATAATTTATAAATAAAAACACCATTACACCTTAAAGCACCATATCTTGTTGATGTTTGTATTATGACTGTGGGATCCATGGTGGCTCTATGAGTTTAGTAAGATAAAGTAATCAACCTCAATCCAGAGATTTGGGTTTGTGTCCGCCAAATCATATACTGTATGTAATATGCTTTCTTTTTTTTTTTTTTTAAATATATAGGGATGTATATGTAGAATTCTTTGCATTCAAGTATGTTTTACTGAAATGTAATAAAATAAACATTATTATTATGTTATGTTTCTATATATTATGCACTTTAAAAACACTTTTTTTAAAAAATGTCCAATAGGCTTTAATTGACTTGGGGTTACACTTCAAGTATGTTGTATGCTTAAAAATAATCTGTAATAATCTAGCCATCAGAGAGACACCGATGAGACACTGAACTAATGACCCATTAATGCTATGCCTAATACTAGAATGCCTATGAGTATTGGAGAGGGGCTTCAAGTGATTCAACTACATTAGCTCAGAGCTTCAAATCATTCACAAGGTTCATTGCTTCATTGAGGCTTCAAATCATACACGGGGTTCATTGCTTCATTGAGGCTTCAAATCATACCAGGGGTCCATTGCCTCAATGAGGCTTCAAATCATACACGGGGTTCATTGAGGCTTTGGATCAGTCACGTGATTCAGTGATTCACTACTTCAGGTGATTCATATGAAGCAAGCAGTGTTCCGCATGAAGCAACACGTGATCTGACTGAACCAGAATCAATACAATGCTTTGTTGAAATATAGCCTAGATTACTCCTGGAAGGAAGCATTTATTATTTCTTTCTCTTTTTTTCAATTAGTTTATTTAAAAAATATCAGCAAATCTGATTCTTTTAGTTTTGCATTTTGGAAAATGTAATTATTATTTTTTTAAATCTAAAACAAGTTCTCTACACGCACACTTCCTCGGAGGAGCAGGGATTCAATCCTGCGCTTGACAAGCATTTCTAATTACACGACTTACTAACTTGTTGCACCACCGGGAAACTGGCTAACAAATGAAATATCAAATATCTTACTTGTTTCAACACTAATTTTCCAGCCGAGTACATTCCCTGAGGTCAGACATGCCTCCCTTTCTAAAGCAACATTATCGTGTTTTCGATTGTACAACAATTTTAAATTTCAAGTATGATAATGCGTATGTGTGACTGGCTTTTTTGTTGGGTAATTACATGTGTGGTTGATATATAACCAGATAACAGAGAAATTATAAAATGTAACTTCATTTTGTAAGTCACAAATGACACTGACAGCGCCTGTAAAAAGCGTGCTTTACGGTGTCTTTCGTGTACATTAGGCTACAGATCATAATTTGTAAATGCCAAGTTCCAGGCAATAGCAGCCTGTGTGTAACTCGTATGTTCAAGTTCAAGTATGTTCAATGACGCGGCTCTACCAATAGATGTCACTATGGAGCACGAGGTGCTTCAAGTGATTCGGCTCAGTGAATCTTTTATGAAGCAAATGGTTCAGAGGGTTCAGTGGCTCAAGAGGCTTCACTTTTCCCACCACTACTGCTAACCATAAAATCGCCCATCAGCCACTACTTTCTGCCGTCTTGGAATCCACAGTAACAACTGACCTGATCCCTTGCAATACAGTTTAGGATAAACACGCTCATTAACATTACACGTGAAATGCGGGTTTCCATGCGAAACTGGGCGTGGTTTTCCAGTGTGTTTTCGTCATTTACACGAGTAAATGAGATTTACCCCATCCCTTTCTTTGGCAGTTTTTTTTCGGCCACAAACCTGATTTACCTGAGTAATTCTCCCAAACGTGCATACGCATCGCCATTTCATGTGTAAATTGACCCGCATGGAAACCCCATGATTGATAAATAAGTATAGTTTAATACACAATATTTATTTAACTAAATGAATCAGTGAATAACATTGTTTCAAATGAAGAGGGCCAAAACTTTAGTCTGCGACTGTACTAACCTTTATTAACATAATTTTTTTTTCTATAAGTTTAGTCGTTGCCAATTAGTTTTTATTATTTTCTCCCCAATTTGAAATGCCCAATTATTTTTTAGGCTCAGCTCACCGCTACCACCTCTGCGCTGACTCGGAAGGGGCGAAGATGAACAGACGCTGTCCTCCGAAGCGTGTGCTGTCAGCCACCTGCTTCTTTACACTCTGCAGACTCACCGTGCAGCTGCCTCAGAGCTACAGCGTCGGAGGACAACGCAGCTCTGGGCAGCTTACAGGCAAGCCCGCAGGTGCCCGGCCAGACTACAGGGGTCGCTGGTGCGCGGTGAGCCGAGGACACCCTGGCCGACTTAACCCTCCCTCCCCCCGGATGACGCTCGGCCAATTGAGCGCCGCCCCCTGGAGCTCCCGTCCACGGTCGGTTGTGGAATAGCCTGGACTCGAACCGGCGACGTCCAGGCTATAGAGCGCATCCTGCACTCTAGCGAGTGCTTTAACTGGATGCGCCACTCGTGAGCCCCTAACCTCTATTAAAGTATAATTAAAATGTAATGTTAATTGTATTATGAGGTGAGTGAATAAGTTAAGAGATCAAGGTGTTTGGATTAATTATAGCAGTGTGGTTCATGGCTGATTTGGGGGCTTGTTCCTCTACAGCATTGATTCCCAACCCTGGTCCTGACAGACCCCTGTGTCTGCTGGTTTTCGCTCGAGCAGAGCTCTCTACTTAGTTTTACCCTTAACTGAACTAGAAATTGGCTTATTTAGACCTTTTCAATTGTTTTCAGCTCTTAAACAGGTGGAGATAGTTCAGATAAGTGTTCAATTAAGTAACTGACAACTCAGTTGGCATGAAACCCAGCAGACCCAGTGGTCTGCGAGGACCAGGGTTGGGAACGCATTGCACTGAAGGGAGTGATTTTTCTTCTCTGGTGTGGGGTACCTGATGGTGGGAATGCCCCCTGGACCATGGATTTCGGTGGCAGTTGTCCTGCACCCACAAAAGACAAAGGAAATAGACAAAGAAAGCATAGTCTTTTTTTTTTTTTAAGACCCTAGACATACAGATTTAAGTTATATTGGGTAGTGTAACACTACCTTGGGGTCACCTGTTTTCTAATATTCATATATACAGTACTGTGCAAAAGTTTTAGGCAGGTGTGAAAAAATGCTGTAAAGTAAGAATGCTTTCAAAAATAGACATGTTAATAGATTATATTTATCAATTAACTAAATGCAAAGTGAGTGAACAGAAGAAAAATCTAAATCAAATCCATATTTGGTGTGACCACCCTTTGCCTTCAAAACAGCATCAATTCTTCTAGGTACACTTGCACAAAGTCAGGGATTTTGTAGGCATATAGTCAATTGTATGATTAAACAATTATACCAAACAGGTGCTAATGATCATCAATTCAATATGTAGGTTGAAACACAATCATTAACTGAAACAGAAACAGCTGTGTAGGAGGAATAAAACTGGGTGAGGAACAGCCAAACTCAGCTAACAAGGTGAGGTTGCTGAAGACAGTTTACTGTCAAAAGTCATACACTATGGCAAGACTGAGCACAACAACAAGACACAAGGTAGTTATACTGCATCAGCAAGGTCTCTCCCAGGCAGAAATTAAATTTCAAGGCAGACAGGGGTTTCCAGATGTGCTGTTCAAGCTCTTTTGAAGAAGCACAAAGAAACGGGCAACGTTGAGGACCGTAGACGCAGTGGTCGGCCAAGGAAACTTACTGCAGCAGATGAAAGACACATCATGCTTACTTCCCTTTGAAATCGGAAGATGTCCAGCAGTGCCATCAGCTCAGAATTGGCAGAAAACAGTGGGACCCTGGTACACCCATCTACTGTCCGGAGAAGTCTGGTCAGAAGTGGCCTTCATGGAAGACTTGCGGCCAAAAAGCCATACCTCCGACGTGGAAACAAGGCCAAGCGACTCAACTATGCACGAAAACACAGGAACTGGGGTGCAGAAAAATGGCAGCAGGTGCTCTGGACTGATGAGTCAAAATTTGAAATATTTGGCTGTAGCAGAAGGCAGTTTGTTCGCCGAAGGGCTGGAGAGTGGTACACGAATGAGTGTCTGCAGGCAACAGTGAAGCATGGTGGAGGTTCCTTGCAAGTTTGGGGCTGCATTTCTGCAAATGGAGTTGAGGATTTGGTCAGAATTAATGGTCTCCTCAATGCTGAGAAGTACAGGCAGACACTTATCCATCATGCAATACCATCAGGGAGGCATCTGATTGGCCCCAAATTTATTCTGCAGCATGACAACGACCCCAAACATACAGCGAAAGTCATTAAGAACTATCTTCAGCGTAAAGAAGAACAAGGAGTACTGGAAGTGATGGTATGGCCCCCACAGAGCCCTGATCTCAACATCATCGAGTCTGTCTGGGATTACATGAAGAGAGAGAAGCAACTGAGGCTGCCTAAAGCCACAGAAGAACTGTGGTTAGTTCTCCAAGATGTTTGGGCCAACCTACCTGCCGAGTTCCTTCAAAAACTGTGTGCAAGTGTAGCTAGAAGAATTGATGCTGTTTTGAAGGCAAAGGGTGGTCACACCAAATATTGATTTGATGTAGATTTTTCTTCTGTTCACTCACTTTGCATTTTGTTAATTGATAAATATAAACTATTAACATGTCTATTTTTGAAAGCATTCTTACTTTACAGCATTTTTTCACACCTGCCTAAAACTTTTGCACAGTACTGTATATATATATATATATATATATATATATATATATACACACACACACACACACATACATATGTATATATACATATGCTGGCTACTACTATTGAAATTGGGGGAGTTTAATTATTGTTCATTATTTTTTTTGTAATTAAGTTTTTATTGAAAATTTATATACAAAGTGAACAGAAAGACCCTGCAAAAATTTCCCTCCCGCCCCTCCCGTCCCCTCCCACCCCCTCGTTACATGGGTTGACGACAAATAAATGAGCAATGCATACTGATTACAACAATAGTAACTTCTTAATTGCAGTTGCTGAGTCTCTCCACATCAGCAAAGTGGAAGCTTTAGCTCCGTTGATTCTGGCTGAGGACATCTCCAAAAAAATAATGTCTAAAAACACCTGTAGCCAGTGCCGCAAGGAGAGTTGATGAGGAGGGAGCCAGCGCTGCACAATCATTTTTTTTGCAGCAGTCATACTTGCCAGCCACAGTCTATGTTCATTCTCAGAGAGAGGACATTTAGAAACATCACCCAGGAGAAGAAAGGCAGGGTCCAGTGGGAAGCACCTCCCCATAATGGCAGAAATGGAATCGACTACCTGCCCCCAAAAAAGCTGAACATCTGGGCAATCCCACAGTACATGCATCAGAGTGCCTGGTACTCCTAGGTTGCACAAAGTACAACAAGGATGAGGGGCTAGCCCCATAAAATGCCTTTTACGAGGGGTCAAATAAGTTCTGTGGCATAATTTAAAGTGAATAAATTGGTGATTTGGATTCTTAGACGCTCCAAAGACACTACCCCACACCGCATCCCAGTCTACAGTCCCTCCCCATTGCGCTATATCCTTCTCCCATAGTTTTGAATAAGAGAGGGGGGCAGGGGAGTGTGAGGTGAGATGCTTATATATATGGGAGACTAAGCCCTTAGGTGCTGCCCCCAGGACCCAATCCACTACTGGGTGACGGATTAAGTTGGAGCCCCAGGGAACCCCATATGTTTTTAAAGCAGATCTCAGTCTAAAATAAAAAAACAAAGAGGTGCTAGGGATACTATAGCGAGAAACTAGGTCCTGGAACTCTAGGATAGACTCCTGACCGGCTACATCGTTCAACACGTTTATACCCCTCCGGGCCCAGGAGTCCAAGGAAAGGGGTTTACCACCAGATAAAATATTAACATTGTTCCAAATGGGCGAGTGTCTGTGCCACTTAATATTAAGACCCAAAGTTCTTTCCACTGCCCGGAAAGTTTGCACAGTGTAAGCGATTATGGGGCCATAGTGCAGGGAACACCTTTTGTAAGTAAGGCCAGAGAACAGTATATCTTGTATTCGAATTGGGGATAATATTTCCTGTTCTATTTCCTTCCAAGATGCCTGCATGGTTGGGTTCATCCAGTGGTTTAGTGTACGTAGTAAGAAAGACCAGTGATAAAATTTAAAATTTGGACAGGCCCAACCGCCTTGTGCTTTACTGCGTTGTAATAAAGACCATTTGATCCGAGAGTGTTTACCATTCCAGACGAATTTTCTCAACAAGGAATCAAGTTTTAACCAGTAGCCCACTGGTGGAGGCAATGGGAGCATTGAACTCATAAAATTAATACGGGGGAGAATATTCATTTTAATCGAGGCAATACGGGCAGGAACTGAAGCTGGTAGAAGAATCCATCTGTTCAAATCCCCCTCAATTTTTTTTAGCACTTTTGTGTAATTATTTTTAGCAATTGTTGATATGGAGGGATGTATCTCAATGCCCAAATATGTTACTTGATGTGAGACTGGAATGATGGGGGGGATATTAACTCTGCCTGCCTCCGCGTTAAGTAGCATTAACACTGATTTTGACCAGTTAATTTTGTAACCAGCTATTGAGCCGAAATTTTCAAAAATCTGAAGTATATTTGGAAGAGAGCGCTCTAAATCAGACACATATAAAAGTGTGTCATCGGCGTATAGTGAAATTGAGTGGCAGGACGATCCAATTTTCACCGGTGAAACTAAGGAGCTTTGGTGGATAAATTGGGCTAAGGGCTCTAGTGACAAGTCAAAAAGTAGAGGGGAGAGAGGGCACCCTTGTCTGGATCCACGAAAGATACTAAATAAGTCTGAAAGGCTTCCACCCGTGGAAACTCTTGCGGAAGGGTTAGAGTACAGAACTTGTATCATTCTAATAAGATTTGGACCGAAAGCAAATTTCTTTAAAACACACCATAAATACTGCCATTCCAGACGGTCAAAAGCTTTTTCAGCATCGAGAAATAAAAGCCCACTCTGTGAATTCAGTTTTTCAGCTTCAGCAATAACATGTAATAAGCGACGGATATTGTCGGATGCTAATCGACCCTTAATAAAGCCGGTTTGGTCAGGATTAATCAAACCATTGATAACTTTCTCCAAACGGCGAGCAATAACCCGAGCGTACATTTTCATGTCAGCATTAATTAAGGAAATAGGCCTGTAACTTGCGCATTCCTGGGGATTCTTGCCGGGTTTAGGGAGCAATGTGATTAGGGCAGTATTACAGTCTCTGTGAAAATGACCCTTTGCGATTGCAGAATTTATGGTGGATAACCAGATTGGGCCCAGAGTATCCCACAAAGCTAGATACAGCTCAGCCGGCAAACCGTCAATCCCAGGGGAGCTGCCTTTTTTAGTGGTTTTTACAGCTTGATGTAATTCATCTATGGAGATTGGACAGTCTAGCTGCTCGGCCTCCTCTGAAGAGATGTTAGGCATATTCAAATCCTCTAGGAAGGCTTGGCAGTGGTCAGGGGAGAGCTGTTTGTCAGAGGAGTATAACTTTGCAAAAAAAGATTTAAATGTTTTGTTAATATCTTTTGGGTTTGAAGTAGGGCCCTTCACCGGGCAGTTAATCGATTGAATGTTGCATCTGCCTTCTTGACGCTTAAGAGTTAGGGCAAGGAGGCGGCTCGGCCGACTTCCCTCAGAGTAATACTTATGTTTGGTGATATGCATAAGAAACTCGACTCGCTGCCGTAATAGATTATTAAGTTCTGCCTTTTCTGCCTTTAATTTAAGTTCAGTATCCCTGGTGTAATTAGATTTCAGGGCCTTTTCCAGTTTACTACAACTTAGCTCTAATTGGGAAATTAACTGTAATTTAGATTTTTTAAGATGAGAGGAAAACCAAATCGCATTGTTGCGTACAAAACCTTTGATAGCTGCCCAGACCAGTGCTGGGTCAGAAACCGAATCTTTGTTAAAGTTAATAAATTCATTCAATTTGGGTTTAAGTTGTGAGAGAAATTCGTCATTTTGGAGAAGTGTAATATTAAATCTCCACCTGGCCGGTTTACTTTGGATCGATGCTAAATTGAAAGTGGTTAAAATTGCATTATGATCTGAAAGATTACGGGGGAGAAACTCTACGTTCCCAGTTAAAGGGTTTAGTTCAGGGGAGGAAAGAATATAATCGATCCTTGAAAACGTTTTATGATAAGGAGAGAAGTATGTATAATCCCTTGCCGTTGGATTTTGTGTGCGCCATAGGTCGATTAAATTTAAATCTTTAGAAAAATGCCTGAGTGCCTTAGAGGCCGATGCTTGTGCATTAGAGATAGAGATATTGGATTTGTCTAATTTGGAATCGAAAAAGGTGTTCATATCAGACCCCACAATCAGTGAATACTCTGTCAGTGGTAATAGTTCTTTGGTAAGCCATGGGAAGAATAAAGGGTCAAAAATGGTGGGTGCATAAATGCTGACAAACACCACTTTCTTACCCTGAATGGTGGCACAGCAAAACGCTAATCTGCCACTGTGATCAGAGCTGACTCTCTCAAATGTTATATTTATGCTTCGTTTCATTAGTATTAATACACCTTTTGTTCGAGAGCCATCACCGGAAGCAACTATTAGTTTATATCTACTATTCTGGAGTCGAGGAGCATCCTTTGGCTTTAAATGTGTCTCCTGTAGAAGGGCTATGTCAACATTTTTCCTTCGTAAGAGATCCAGGACCCGGGTGCGTTTGAATGGTGAGTTTAACCCTCTAACATTGAGGGATAAAACTGTAATATTAGCCATTATCAAAGTATACCAAGCACCATGAGAGGATCTGAAACATTCGAGACTGGGCACAGCATGTGTTTAAGTTTCCTAAGTATGAAAGATCACAAGAACATTTATGGTAAAGAAACAGATAAAGTGGAAACCCATGTAACCCCCCCATCCCCATCCCCATTTTCCCCCCTGTAGCAAACATCTGTGACGAACACGATGCGATGTCAAGCATCAAACATCAAACACCTGTACCCCCTTCAAACTGATATTGCAAACTGCATTAACCATCCTTATGAATTGAGATTAGTACATTAGAAGGGGCAGCAAAACTAGAAGCTAATTATTACTGCTGTTAGAAATTAAATCTGTCTCCTTGTAACATTGCAACAGTTTCTGTTGTATCGGAGTACAATTTACAATAGTAGTGGATTCAAGAGAGAAAAATAAATGTGCATCTTACACAAGATCAGACAGCGAGCTGTACAATTAGCGATACAATAATAATAGTAATAAAAGGGGTTTTGAACCATCCCTTTTGATTCCAGTATAAAGCAATAAAACATCTGTAAATAGGAAAACAATTGTGCTATTTTTAAGAAGGGTATAGAACTATAGAGTGGTACTCATGTCTCCTTACTATTTCCAAACAGCACGTGTATAAACGATAAAAATAATAATAATAATAATAATAATAATAATAATAATAATAATAATAATAATAATAATACTGGAGGGAGAGAAAAAAAGAGAAAAAAAAAATAAAAAAAAATAAATAAATAAATAAAAACTCCGGAGAGAACCTCTAAAGCCGTCTCCCTTGTGTTCAGAACAAAAATAGAGGTGCTGAAAACAGGTATTGCAGATATTTACAATAAAAAAAATAAAATAAACAAATAAATAAATAAATAAAAACACAGGAGAAAACCTCTAAAGCCGTCTCCCTTGTGTTCAGAACCAAAAATAGAGGTGCTGAAAACAGGTATTGCAGATATTTACAATTAAAAAATAAATAAAAAAATAATAAAAAAAAAAAAAGCGTAAACCCGAAATGCAGTGCTATACAGTACCGCTTCACTTTGCAGTTCAGAATAGAACAATTCTAATCCTGTTCATCCCTCCTTATGAGCCGTGCATAGGGACCTCCTCGGTAATATCCGGTTGAAATTGCAAAGACTTTCGAGCAATTACAGCCATCGAAGTCGAGGGATCCAAGCCAGCCAAAAAATCCTCCACTTCTCCTGGTGAATCAAAGGATAGCTTATCGCCTCTGTGGGTGACCTTCAAAACTGCCGGGTAGATTAAAAAGGAATCCACGCCCTTCTGCCGAAGTTTAGCTCTAACTCCCGTAAAAGGCTTTCCTGCTCTGGGCTGTTGCCGGGCTGTAGTCAGCGTAGAAGCCCAAACGGCGGCCTCCTGCAAGGGACGGCTGCGCTTTGCGAGCACCCTGTAGAATAGCCTGGCGATCAGCATAACGAAGAACTCTAAACAACAGCGTACGTGGCTTGTCGGAGTTGCTTGAGTGGTTTGAGTAAACCCGGTGAGCTCTGTCGATCTCAATAAGCCCAGGAGCAGCCGAAGCGAGGTCCGGGATCCAGCAAGGCAGCATCTTCTGTAGATAACGAACGGGGTCGTCACCCTCAATGCCCGATGGTAAATTTACCAACAAATTTATTGTTTCGTCGTGATCTGTCTTCCAAATCGTTAATTTTCATTTGGAATTTGTCAATCTGGGAGAGACAATGGTTAGTGTCCTTTTTTATTTGACGAAGATTGCCTTGCAAAATCTCAACTGTAGCAGATACCCTCTCCATGTTTTTAGCATGAGTGGTGATATCTTCTTTAAGTGATCGAAGCATGGCTCCGTTTTCAGCCATGTAATCCTTTACCGGGCCCAGCGCAGCCCCCAAGGCCTCGGACAACATGTCAGCTACCATGCAGCGCATCGAATCTCTTTGAGCGGCGATTGCTTGTGATATCAGCGAGGCCACATCGTCAGGCAAAGGAGAGGACTTAAAACGTTTGCCCTCCGGATTTTTTTGCGGAGAAGCAGTGTTTTTCTTGATCGCTGCCATCATTAAACAGGATTTAATAAGAAAAAAGAAGTCTTTAGGCAAAATAAATTTAAGTATAAAACGTAGATAGGGGATAACAGTCAGGAGCTTAATGAAGTGCGACCATCTCGCGGCGCGCGTCACCGGAAGTCAATTATTGTTCATTATTATAAAAATAAATGTAATGATTATTTGAGATGTTTTCCAGAAATAATTGTTAATAAAATGTGTTTTCAAACGAAGAAGTCTTGAATTCAATATTATTTCATTGTGATACATCAACAAAAGAAATATAATTTATAAATATCAAATTGCTATACTATTGAAAAAACACCATTACACCTTAAAGCACCATATCTTGTTGATGTTTGTATTATGACTGTGGGATCCATGGTGGCTCTATGAGTTTAGTAAGATAAAGTAATCAACCTCAATCCAGAGATTTGGGTTTGTGTCCGCCAAATCATATACTGTATGTAATATGCTTTCTTTTTTTTTTTTTTAAATATATAGGGATGTATATGTAGAATTCTTTGCATTCAAGTATGTTTTACTGAAATGTAATAAAATAAACATTATTATTATGTTATGTTTCTATATATTATGCACTTTAAAAACACTTTTTTAAAAAAATGTCCAATAGGCTTTAATTGACTTGGGGTTACACTTCAAGTATGTTGTATGCTTAAAAATAATCTGTAATAATCTAGCCATCAGAGAGACACCGATGAGACACTGAACTAATGACCCATTAATGCTATGCCTAATACTAGAATGCCTATGAGTATTGGAGAGGGGCTTCAAGTGATTCAACTACATTAGCTCAGAGCTTCAAATCATTCACAAGGTTCATTGCTTCATTGAGGCTTCAAATCATACACGGGGTTCATTGCTTCATTGAGGCTTCAAATCATACCAGGGGTCCATTGCCTCAATGAGGCTTCAAATCATACACGGGGTTCATTGAGGCTTTGGATCAGTCACGTGATTCAGTGATTCACTACTTCAGGTGATTCAAATGACCACTGCTTCATATGAAGCAAGCAGTGTTCCGCATGAAGCAACACGTGATCTGACTGAACCAGAATCAATACAATGCTTTGTTGAAATATAGCCTAGATTACTCCTGGAAGGAAGCATTTATTATTTCTTTCTCTTTTTTTCAATTAGTTTATTTAAAAAATATCAGCAAATCTGATTCTTTTAGTTTTGCATTTTGGAAAATGTAATTATTATTTTTTTAAATCTAAAACAAGTTCTCTACACGCACACTTCCTCGGAGGAGCAGGGATTCAATCCTGCGCTTGACAAGCATTTCTAATTACACGACTTACTAACTTGTTGCACCACCGGGAAACTGGCTAACAAATGAAATATCAAATATCTTACTTGTTTCAACACTAATTTTCCAGCCGAGTACATTCCCTGAGGTCAGATATGCCTCCCTTTCTAAAGCAACATTATCGTGTTTTCGATTGTACAACAATTTTAAATTTCAAGTATGATAATGCGTATGTGTGACTGGCTTTTTTGTTGGGTAATTACATGTGTGGTTGATATATAACCAGATAACAGAGAAATTATAAAATGTAACTTCATTTTGTAAGTCACAAATGACACTGACAGAGCCTGTAAAAAGCGTGCTTTACGGTGTCTTTCGTGTACATTAGGCTACAGATCATAATTTGTAAATGCCAAGTTCCAGGCAATAGCAGCCTGTGTGTAACTCGTATGTTCAAGTTCAAGTATGTTCAATGACGCGGCTCTACCAATAGATGTCACTATGGAGCACGAGGTGCTTCAAGTGATTCGGCTCAGTGAATCTTTTATGAAGCAAATGGTTCAGAGGGTTCAGTGGCTCAAGAGGCTTCACTTTTCCCACCACTACTGCTAACCATAAAATCGCCCATCAGCCACTACTTTCTGCCGTCTTGGAATCCACAGTAACAACTGACCTGATCCCTTGCAATACAGTTTAGGATAAACACGCTCATTAACATTACACGTGAAATGCGGGTTTCCATGCGAAACTGGGCGTGGTTTTCCAGTGTGTTTTCGTCATTTACACGAGTAAATGAGATTTACCCCATCCCTTTCTTTGGCAGTTTTTTTTCGGCCACAAACCTGATTTACCTGAGTAATTCTCCCAAACGTGCATACGCATCGCCATTTCATGTGTAAATTGACCCGCATGGAAACCCCATGATTGATAAATAAGTATAGTTTAATACACAATATTTATTTAACTAAATGAATCAGTGAATAACATTGTTTCAAATGAAGAGGGCCAAAACTTTAGTCTGCGACTGTACTAACCTTTATTAACATAATTTTTTTTTCTATAAGTTTAGTCGTTGCCAATTAGTTTTTATTATTTTCTCCCCAATTTGAAATGCCCAATTATTTTTTAGGCTCAGCTCACCGCTACCACCTCTGCGCTGACTCGGGAGGGGCGAAGATGAACACACGCTGTCCTCCGAAGCGTGTGCCGTCAGCCACCTGCTTCTTTACACTCTGCAGACTCACCGTGCAGCTGCCTCAGAGCTACAGCGTCGGAGGACAACGCAGCTCTGGGCAGCTTACAGGCAAGCCCGCAGGTGCCCGGCCAGACTACAGGGGTCGCTGGTGCGCGGTGAGCCGAGGACACCCTGGCCGACTTAACCCTCCCTCCCCCCGGATGACGCTCGGCCAATTGAGCGCCGCCCCCTGGAGCTCCCGTCCACGGTCGGTTGTGGAATAGCCTGGACTCGAACCGGCGACGTCCAGGCTATAGAGCGCATCCTGCACTCTAGCGAGTGCTTTAACTGGATGCGCCACTCGTGAGCCCCTAACCTCTATTAAAGCATAATTAAAATGTAATGTTAATTGTATTATGAGGTGAGTGAATAAGTTAAGAGATCAAGGTGTTTGGATTAATTATAGCAGTGTGGTTCATGGCTGATTTGGGGGCTTGTTCCTCTACAGCATTGATTCCCAACCCTGGTCCTGACAGACCCCTGTGTCTGCTGGTTTTCGCTCGAGCAGAGCTCTCTACTTAGTTTTACCCTTAACTGAACTAGAAATTGGCTTATTTAGACCTTTTCAATTGTTTTCAGCTCTTAAACAGGTGGAGATAGTTCAGATAAGTGTTCAATTAAGTAACTGACAACTCAGTTGGCATGAAACCCAGCAGACCCAGTGGTCTGCGAGGACCAGGGTTGGGAACGCATTGCACTGAAGGGAGTGATTTTTCTTCTCTGGTGTGGGGTACCTGATGGTGGGAATGCCCCCTGGACCATGGATTTCGGTGGCAGTTGTCCTGCACCCACAAAAGACAAAGGAAATAGACAAAGAAAGTATAGTCTTTTTTTTTTTTTAAGACCCTAGACATACAGATTTAAGTTATATTGGGTAGTGTAACACTACCTTGGGGTCACCTGTTTTCTAATATTCATATATACAGTACTGTGCAAAAGTTTTAGGCAGGTGTGAAAAAATGCTGTAAAGTAAGAATGCTTTCAAAAATAGACATGTTAATAGATTATATTTATCAATTAACTAAATGCAAAGTGAGTGAACAGAAGAAAAATCTAAATCAAATCCATATTTGGTGTGACCACCCTTTGCCTTCAAAACAGCATCAATTCTTCTAGGTACACTTGCACAAAGTCAGGGATTTTGTAGGCATATAGTCAATTGTATGATTAAACAATTATACCAAACAGGTGCTAATGATCATCAATTCAATATGTAGGTTGAAACACAATCATTAACTGAAACAGAAACAGCTGTGTAGGAGGAATAAAACTGGGTGAGGAACAGCCAAACTCAGCTAACAAGGTGAGGTTGCTGAAGACAGTTTACTGTCAAAAGTCATACACTATGGCAAGACTGAGCACAACAACAAGACACAAGGTAGTTATACTGCATCAGCAAGGTCTCTCCCAGGCAGAAATTAAATTTCAAGGCAGACAGGGGTTTCCAGATGTGCTGTTCAAGCTCTTTTGAAGAAGCACAAAGAAACGGGCAACGTTGAGGACCGTAGACGCAGTGGTCGGCCAAGGAAACTTACTGCAGCAGATGAAAGACACATCATGCTTACTTCCCTTTGAAATCGGAAGATGTCCAGCAGTGCCATCAGCTCAGAATTGGCAGAAAACAGTGGGACCCTGGTACACCCATCTACTGTCCGGAGAAGTCTGGTCAGAAGTGGCCTTCATGGAAGACTTGCGGCCAAAAAGCCATACCTCCGACGTGGAAACAAGGCCAAGCGACTCAACTATGCACGAAAACACAGGAACTGGGGTGCAGAAAAATGGCAGCAGGTGCTCTGGACTGATGAGTCAAAATTTGAAATATTTGGCTGTAGCAGAAGGCAGTTTGTTCGCCGAAGGGCTGGAGAGCGGTACACAAATGAGTGTCTGCAGGCAACAGTGAAGCATGGTGGAGGTTCCTTGCAAGTTTGGGGCTGCATTTCTGCAAATGGAGTTGGGGAGTTGGTCAGAATTAATGGTCTCCTCAATGCTGAGAAGTACAGGCAGATACTTATCCATCATGCAATACCATCAGGGAGGCATCTGATTGGCCCCAAATTTATTCTGCAGCATGACAACGACCCCAAACATACAGCGAAAGTCATTAAGAACTATCTCCAGCGTAAAGAAGAACAAGGAGTACTGGAAGTGATGGTATGGCCCCCACAGAGCCCTGATCTCAACATCATCGAGTCTGTCTGGGATTACATGAAGAGAGAGAAGCAACTGAGGCTGCCTAAATCCACAGAAGAACTGTGGTCAGTTCTCCAAGATGTTTGGGCCAACCTACCTGCCGAGTTCCTTCAAAAACTGTGTGCAAGTGTACCAAGAAGAATTGATGCTGTTTTGAAGGCAAAGGGTGGTCACACCAAATATTGATTTGATATATATTTTTCTTCTGTTCACTCACTTTGCATTTTGTTAATTGATCAATATAAACTATTAACATGTCTATTTTTGAAAGCATTCTTACTTTACAGCATTTTTTCACACCTGCCTAAAACTTTTGCACAGTACTGTATGTCCTGACTAGATGTTAATAGAAGGATAAAATCATTGATTTTTCAAATAATTCTCATTTGTATTTTGGGACTACTTACAAATTGCAGCTGTGTTCACATAAGCAAAAAATTGTCATATAAGAAGTTACATTCTGTTTCTTTGTTTGAAAACACCATACTGAAATTACATGACAGTTTCATATTTTCAGAAAACACAAGTTAAATACAGAAGTTTGTGACCTTCCCACTGTGTTGTCTCCATTTAAAAATAAAAATAAATATTTGTGAAATATCAAGTGTTTGATTTATTTCAATGTTTACCATTGTTATTTGTTTACAAAGTACCTGAAAATACAAAATTAAAGCAATGTCTTTGTAATATTCCCCCCAAAAAAGGAACAAACCTAAGTTAAATCCATGCTGTAAAATATGAAGATTGTAAATAAACCTGTGTAACTTCAGGATTCTAGGAGGAGACATGATCCACAAACAGTCATTTTGTACATTTAGTACAGTACAGTAATCCTAAATGTACACTTGAAAAATACGGATTGCACATCGGCTCAAAGGGTTAATTACCAGGAGGCAGCATTAAAATAGTCTTATCGTTTTGGATAGCATAATGTTATTTGAATCTGGTCTCACTGGGAAAACTTTAACACAGTGATGTCTTTCCGAGGGCTCTGAAACACTCAATTGACTTTTTTTAGATTAATTTTGTTCTGGAGGCAGATGCGCTAAATTGAATGTTATTGCCTACAGCTAGAGTTGGGAAGTACAATTTCCTATTTAAACCTAACTCTTATTACCTTAACCTGAACCCAAACTCTAATCTAAACCCTAACCCTCAATCTGAAACTTCTGCCTCCAGACCAGATCTGCCCCAGAACAAAATTCCTCTCAAAAAACGCACCTGAGAGCTCTGAAACGTTACATTATATTAAATGCAGCAACACTTAACTGATAACATTTCAGTGCACTCGGAAAGACGTTATTGTGTTGTTTTCCCTGGAAGACCAGGTTGGTTATTTATTTATGTACTATACAGGCCGTTTTCTTAGCAGAGTTGTCTGTCTAACATACAGTACCTCCAACAATTATTCAGGCACTCAAAGTATCTTTCAAATTAAATTTGAATGTTGCTAGAAAAGGCTAGTTATTTGTGTGTATTCAAACTTACATTCATTACATTTTATTATGTTATGTCATGTCGTTAAGTATTTAGGCTGGATAAATATTGTGTTGGAGATGGTTTTAAAAAATAAATAAGGTCTGCAATAAACATGAAAAAATAGAATAAAATAGAAAGTATTCATGTTTGGTTTCTTAGTAAGAAACTTTTGTATAGCTAGCAGGAAAAAAAGATGAGCTTTTGACAAGCAATACCCCCAGAACACAGGAGCTGAAACTTCTGTTTCTGTTTGATTAATTACTTGATCACATCTTGAATAATATCTGTGATTTAAAACATTTTATGACATTTGTTTATTTTAATTATACAGTATATAAAATATGCAGTTTTCTGCACCATTTAAAATACATGTAAAAGATCAATAGAAAATGCCTGCATTATTGCTGGAGACACTGTATTACACAACTCCTCACAGTAAAGATGGAAGAATAGTTCTGAGATTTATGTAAAGTTCTACCGCTCCAAATGCACATTTGCTTGCACAGTTGAAGATCTTGGACATCTACTAAATTCAGGTAATTTTGGGTACCCCAAAGCTCTGGAACTAGGTACATAGCCACTGGACGGCCATACGGGACATTTTTATTATGTGATGGTCTGATGTTGTGTGCATTCCAGATTTTTTTTTACCTGGTCCAGCTCCTCCTACAAAAGACAAATAATTGAGTTTTTTTTTTTTTTTACAATGTGTAAGTGTCAAAAATCCACACTCTTACGCTTTTCATTTTCTAATTTTCCAATTAATTTTGTGAGTTATTTTGTCCCTTTAAAACTTTAAAACTTTTGTCCCTTTAAACTAGTAGGCTATTTTAACTAAATGAATTACAGTTCTTCATGAATTTAAAATATTACAATAAAATATTAATTTTATTTTAACACAAACTGTTAGGTAATAATAGGCTATTTTATTGGTCCAGATAAGGTTAAGCATAATGATAGATGCAATTGGATACAGAACTTTTGCAATATCAATATATGGATTGCTTTCAAACTGGACAAAGGACAAAACTACCCACATCAATTACAATAGCATTTCTTTGTATATGCACCTGTAGGATTCCCATAAAGCAAAACTGAAGCAGTGCTTTGTCCAAAAAGCTTTCATCAAATTCTCCTTCGTCTTTCAATCCAAAGAAGAGCTGTATCCAGAACTCCATAGATTCCTTGCGAAGAATTCCCCACCAACTTTCAATTTGTTGTTTCGATGTGCTTGTACCTTGTATGTAGCTTTCTTCACCCGGTCTTTCGTCCAGGTCGTTGCATCGCAGGAAACGCTGTATATCACAAACTTTGCCATTTTCAGTTCCAAAATCTCTGACAATGCTTGCCGATCCTACTAGTTTTTCAACAGCTTCAATTAAGTAACCGGCTATTACCTTGGGATCGCTGTTTGTGTAATAGGCATCTAGCCAAATTATTTTACAGGAGAACCCGTCTATGCAACCATTGATGCAGATTCCAAATGGTTTCAGCTTATCGTATAAGTCAACGTGCCATATACAATTAGGTCCCTTTGAAAAGTACTGTTGTCTGCGAAGCTGTCGCCGCCTTCTACTTTTCATCTCTATGGGATCAAGTTCTCTAAGAATCAGGCGTACTTCCTCCTTCCTAACGTTGAGACCATCTTGGAGGCATTTTTGTGTATATTCACCGATAACCATGCAGTCCCCCACCTTCATGCAGCTGGTCATAAATTAATTCTATCACTTACGCTATGTCGGTGTAGCTTTTACGTCTGCTCAAACCCTGTGCCTTTAAAATCCTTTTCAGGTGTCGTTCATTAATTATTATTCTGTGCTGGACAGCAAGTGCTGCAAGTATGTCTTTATACTGCATCCTGGCATGAAAGTAGAATTTAATTAGTTCTATCAGTCTTGTCTGTCTTCCATTTTCTTCCATGTCTCACACTTCCTGCAAAAAAGTTGAGAGAGGTATTCCGTGAAGTTGCTTAGTAACACTAAAATTAACGGGTACGATTATATTCCATTCTGTAATACTGAACTTTATTTTGTGTGTTACTATGAAAATGTCAGCGCTAAGTTTATACCCAGGTTTCTGATTTAACAAACCATTTATACATTTAGGCATTACTGTTCCTTACATTAAATAAAGTCCTCATAAAAACATTTAATTACACATTTGCATAGCTATACTAAGTATCATAAAAATGCAAAATTACCTGGAAAAGAGCAATATCGGGTCTTGAGGGATATTCATTTATAGCTGCACTGCAGGGATAGTTTTGACTTTCCAATATAGAATGAGCTCTGATGCCATAATGGCCACGAGATACGGTAGCAAGTCGGGCGCACAAGATATATATTATTACTCTCATGTTCCCTCCTAGGCTCCGTACAAAATAACGTTTAATATGTAACACATTTTGCTAGTTAACGTTTGTTACACAAACAAATACACATTAATATCACAGGCTTTACAAATTTAATTTTAAATGATGTACTTGTTGCTAATATATATTACAGCGATATTCACATTCCCTTATCTAGCGCCATACTGTCTAATATACCCGACCTACTTATTAATATAAATTATACTTACAAAATTCATTTAAAATTATTTATTTATTGTTTGGCTAATGTATCTGATCTACAGCGATATTCACATTCCCTTATCTAGCGTCATACTGTCGAAGACATCCGATCAATTATAAATTTATATAAATTAAACTTACAAAATTCATTTAAAATTATTTATTGTTTGTTATCATATCCAATTCTAGAGCTTGATCAACTTATTTCCCAATCAACTTATTTTCTAGGACACCGATATAGCTGAAACATGACTTCATTAGCTGTAAGTAGCCCATGGGGTGCTATGCCACAGTCGAAATACAGTCATAGGTCACATGGTCTGGCACTTGGCCCCCGGTCATTGCTGCTTGCATCTATATTTATTATTATAACCATTTTGCTCATGTGGTATCACCCTTTATGGTGTATCATACCAAAGACGACTACCTGTGCAGTATTCAAGCACAGGCATATTTTAATAAGCTGGATACAAATACATAAATTATGTATCTGATAAACACTTTGATGGTGGCCCCCAAAGATTTGTAATTTGTTTGCACTTATTGCAGTGGATTTATTTATTATTTGTTTATATAGCTGACACCTTTATCCAAGGCGACTTACAGACTAGGGTGTGTGAACCATGCATCAGCTGACAACTAGTCTCATCCAAATGACTGAGCACAAGGAGGTTAAGTGACTTGCTCAGGGTCACACAATGAGTTAGTGGCTGAGGTGGGATTTGAACCGGGAACCTCCTGGTTACAAGCCCTTTTCTTTAACCACACACAGCCTCCTATGATCTTGGATTAATTTAAGCAATCAGTCCCAGGATTGCCTATACTATTTATATATTTCCTGTAGGACGGTATATAAATAGATGACAGATACAGTACATACAATAGCAAACCCTTATTCAGAATAATGTGTTTTGACAAGCAATGGAAATAACACCGGCTATGCCAGTCAGAAATGTCGAACGTTTGTGAATTACCATTGCTCCTGAAACTACAAAACAGCAATGTTTGTTAATTCAACTCAAATTCTACCACAATACATGTCTGTAATTTTTTCTCGTCATGCTTGTTCATGCAATCGTAGCTCGCATTTGCTGCATACCGAGTACAAAATTGTGACATTTGTATGCACATCAATCATATTTATTTTTTCATCTCGTCCACTCCGCTTTTCCCTCCCACCTAGTATTATTTGAGTTAACCGGGACAATCATTTTGAAACACATACATTATTTATAAACTAATGGTAGGTTTAAAAAAGAAACGTCACCTTTTACCTACATATCTCGAACAACAGCGGATTCTTGCAGTGTGACAATAAATCAAAGAATCGGGCTCGCCACAGGTCTGATCAGTCCAGCTGACCGAGAACTCGCACAATCTCGGCAACGCGCTGTCCCTATGCAAATAAATGAATAAACAAATACATAAAAAATACACTGCGCAACAGCAACATTGTGAAAATAATGATTTCAAGACGATCAATGCATTTACTGGCGTCATTAGAGTGGGAAAGTCATCTTCCCTTTAATTTAGACACATTCCTATTTTCTACCCATTCAAAATTCTATTTTTGAAAAAGGATTTACATGTTACATGTTGGTGAATTCATTTTTGTTGTTAATTACAATAATACATTACTAATGATTACCTAATAATATTTCCAAACTCGCATGATTCGTCCCCAGTACTAGAATTGTGAAGGTCTGGAACCAACTCTTGAAGCTGACACCCTGGGATCCTTCAAGAAGCTGCTTGATGAGATTCTGGGATTAATAAGATACTAACAACCAAACGAGCAAGATTGGCTGAATGGCCGCCTCGTAAACTTTCTTATGTTCTTATGTTCTTACAATTAAGGCGCCGGGCAGAGTGAGTAAAGAGGGCAGTTTATCTTCTCTTGATTGTATATTTGGTAGTGTGCATTTAGAATCTAATGTTGGTCCCTTGGCCATAACACCAGTACTCTCCATGCGGGTTTGCCGTTTAAAGCTTCACTTTTTTCATATGGTTATAAATCCCATGGCTCACTTTTCACTTCCTGTGGGAGGCAAAGGGGTTTGGCCAACCTCCTCAACAAAGCAAAGGGCGTCGTTTTTCGTCATCCATGGAGACGCACGGTTAGAAATGGTTTGGTGGGTGGTGACTAAGTACTAAAATAAGGTATGTTGTGTAGCAACGATAATAAGTTTGTTATTTTGATTTTAATTTGAGAACAAATATTGAGAACAAATACTTTCTACGGCACGTTATATTAACGCTTTTTTTGTGCGGGACAACTAGATTCATACACATTACTGTTGCAGATTCCGCAAACACTTTTCAGTAAGTACTGTATTTTACTGGTCACATTTTGCATTCATTTACACATTCTATAAACCATTGTGTAGTGGTTAAAGCGTCTGGTTCCTGCTCGGTTCAGGTCGGTGTTTTTTTTCTTGTTCTGCATGATTGATGGTCTGAATCGGTGTTGGGGAACCGGTTTTGTGCATGGTTCACAAAATTATATTAGCAATTTCTCAGACATGAAAATGCATTCTTCATAACTATTTTTTTGTTAAAGACAAATGTGAAAAGTGTTAATAGTTTTTTTTTTTCTGTCACAGGATTGCAATAATATATGTTTGATATTTGCACTACCTTCCACACATGTATTAAAAACACTTTAAATAGATTTTGAGTACATTTACTGTACATATTTATTTATAGTTACACTAATGTCACTACCAGTACGTTTTTACCTTGAACCTAAAAGTTTACAACGGCAAACCATGGTAGCCGTGCTGTTCCCATGGTTACACTATGCATTTGCTACAGCTTAGCGTTTTTTTTTTTAAATATGCTTTAACCATATCTCTCCATGGAATTATATGCTTGCTTATTTACAACACCTTAATGGAGATTGTCATGTAAAAAATAAGATGTCCACTATGAGGTTAAATAAAAAGTATTATAGTAATTGGTGTCTGCTGGACTTAATGCAACTTTGTTTGGTGGAATGGATTTCACTATACCTCTCTGGTCTGAGTGCTTCCTAGTGCTTTACTATGCTTTTGCTACAATGTTTACAATACAATGGTTGTTTGGGGTAAAAGAAAACAATATTCTTGTTTTCAGTCAGATCATGTCAAAAGTTATAAAGGGGTCAAAATTTGGTTGATTTTGGACCCATACCTTTAATCGATCTTTTACTTCAAAACTATTTAAACTAGAGAGTTGTGTTAAGTGTCTTTTTTATTGGAAATTGCATGTGGAATCCAAAAATGATACTACAAACATGGTACTTCAAAAAAAATAAATAATAAAAAAAATAAATTGAAAAATCAAACACTCTGAATCACATATACAAAGTTATAGGAAAGTAATATTTGTTTGCTATGAAAAAAAAAATCAAATGTTACCCTGTCTTTCCAGAAATTTCTGGAACAAAAGGCATACCAGTAAAAGTTGGTTTTAAAACTGGTCAGGTTTTAAATCTGGCCTTCTGGGTGCAGTGACTTGATGAACAAGTCTGTCTCCTAATTATTCACAGTGTTCAGTCATTGCAATGCAAATTGTATCTGTATAAATGCAAGGAACAAAACCTTGTCTCAATATGCAGTCTTTTCATTTTCATTTAAAGTAGGAGGCTAGAAATCCCAAGTAGAAGGCAAGGGGGTGTGGGGGTCCTCCCCCAGTGTGGTTGTAGGGGGGCGACGCCCCCCACCAAAAGCCAGTTTCAGGCTTTTGCAGGGGTCTAAATTCTGCATATCCTGGGCCTAAATATGTGCCTTATTAGGGCCCCAAAATTCAAAATAAATGTAAAACCTCTCTCTTTTTTCTTCTTTTTTCGGTGTCCAGATTAAAGAACAAGTAAACTGTACTCGTGTCTATGAAAAGTGGAACACAGAATTCTCTTTACACAGAGAATTGTGAGGGTCTGGAACCAACTCCCCAGTAATGTTGTTGAAGCTGACACCCTGGGATCCTTCAAGAAGCTGCTTGATGAGATTCTGGGATCAATAAGCTACTAACAACCAAACGAGCAAGATGGGCTGAATGGCCTCCTGTCGTTTGTAAACTTTCTTATCTTCTTAAGTAATTACAAAATAATATATTTATATTAGAATTTTAAAACCACAAGCTTGTCTTGGCACACAATAAATTTCAAAGTAAAGTCCACATATTTAAGCAAACTTTGGTTTTGCAATAATTTATTACAGAAAAAATGGGGGGAAAAAGGACAGAACCAGACATCAAAGAAACAGAAATTATATATTTCAGGCACAAAAACACATAATGTCACATTATATAGATAGCATAATACCAAGTGAGACAGAAGAGAAATGTGAAGCAATTTCTAAATTTAAAGACATAAGATAAGAAGCAGTATTAATTGTTTGTACATTTGAATACAGAAAAGGTAAGCCATAAGCCGTTTTGTTTTCTATTTAAGTATTCAATTTATTTTGTGTTTTATACAAAAAACCAAGACCAAATTTAAAATGTTCATGGAACCAGCAGTCCTTACGTTTATTTTTAGTCTTCCAAGACTGAGTATATACATACTTTCCCATGGCACCATATCTCATTAACTACATAATAAATAAATAATAATACAAATGCGCTTGCGAGAACTGATTTCGAACACAGTTTATTTTACAGTTTTCAGAAGTTTGTTTCTGTTGCAATTTCTATAAACATTAATGCGATTTCTACAGTAAGTTCATACAAATAATAATGTATTTGGCATTTACTTGAACAACGTAGCTTGAAAGTAAAAGTACAAAACATAAATATCAAGTAATAGGTATATGAAATGGAAAAACATGGAAATGACTTACCAAGTGGAAAAGGGTAATGTTGAATCGGAAAATCACTTTGGTCTACATTGGATTGAGTGTCTGAGTGCAGTTATTGTTTAAATAGAAAGTTAGTCACTGAACCGGGTGATGGAGCAAAGCACTAAAAATGAATGGGAGTTTTTTTTTTTTTCCTTTTTCTGACGGCTCATTGGACAGAAAGGCGCTTACTTGTCCACTGTTAGGTGAGTTCCAGTATCACACACGAGTACATATACCCTAGGGGTGGATTGCGCACATTGAGATTCAGCCAGGACTGAATCCTGGATTGACATATTTTTTCCGTTGTGCACATCAAGATTCATGTTCGTTCCTGGATTACATTCCAATCCTGGTGTGAGGGTGGATTGAGTCTGGGTTGTTGTGAAGTTATGGCTGCCGGTTATTCTGAACTTGTTAGACGAATTCGGGACGTAAGATTGGTTAGATATCGTATTGTTCGCGATCGTAGCAAACCTTTTGTTGAATTAATGATGAAAGTTTTCTACAGAGATTCCGTATGAGCAAAGAAAGCATAATCAGGCTGGTGGAGATATTAAAACCACAAATCATCAGCTATAGAGACAAACAAGCCTCTTCCATCTCTCATTCAAGTACTAATAACAATGAGGTTTTATTCCACAGGGTCATTTAAAAAAGTAATCAATTGGTGAGTTTCAATGCGTCAACTGTGTGCAGAATAATTCACAGGATCACTGAAGCTATTGCAAGTTTACGACAGCAATACATAACTTTTCCAACAGAACAAAATATCTGTCGTATACAGCAATTGTATTAGAGCTAGAGCAGGGTTTCCTGCTGTGGTAGGTGCTGTAGACTGCACCCATGTGCCAATAATATCACCAGGGGGCGATAGTGCTGAAACTTTTCGGAATCGAAAAGGTTTTTTTTTTTCAATGTACAAATGGCCAGTGATTCAGAGCTAAATATTACCAACGTAGAAACTCAATGGCCTGGATCTACACATGAATATTTGAAAACAGTTTGGTTTTTCCCAAGTTTTAAAACAGTGAGGTTGAAGGTATTAGGAGTGCTATATTCTGTTTAATTTAATAAACGTTTTATATAGTTTAAAAATTTAAACAGTAAAATAAAAACATTTTGAAAAGACGCTGTGTAAGGGGGGTAGTATGTGTTCCCTTCTGTGCGGTCTCGACAGCAGGAGAACCGGAATTCGGCCATCTTGGGGAAAGTGCGTCGCTGCAAGAGCTCTGAGCATTTTAAAATAAATAGCTTTCTATAAATTACCGCATATATGTCTATAAATGGGTCTTTTACATCAGCTTTTCTACTATCCTTAAATGCAGTTGATACCTGTTAATCCATTTGTGTATCTCAATCACAACTGAGAAACGCGTTAATAGTAAAAGTGGTTTAATTTATGTTAGAACATAAGAAAGTTTACAAACAAGAGGAGGCCATTCAGCCCATCTTGCTCGTTTGGTTGTTAGTAACTTCTTGATCCCAGAATCTCATCAAGCAGCTTCTTGAAGGATCCCAGGGTGTCGGCTTCAACAACATTACTTGGCAGTTATTACTTAGCAAGGATTTTCTTCTGTGAAAACACTAAATGGGCTTTTAAAAAGTCTTACTTTTTCATTTAAATGCCAAAGCGACTCATCTTTATTAATTTAAATGTAGTTACTAGTGTCCAGCAAAACGCTTTCCAGCAAAACGACATATACGTGGAGAAAACTATTATTAATATTTGGCTAACATATTTATTTATTTGGGATCTTACTCTTTCTTATTATAATTTATCTGGACATTGTCAGTAAATTTAACTGTACAATTGCTGAATGGTCTGTGTAGTATAGAGTCGGACTCGAAACTTGTTGTTGGAGGCGGGGCGTCATTAGATGTTGTAGACTTCCCTCAAGTGTACAGTGCTCGATCAGACAGAATGAATGAGTACTATGATTCTATGCTTCACAGGTCCTCTAATGTCATGTATGATGGTATGGAGGTGATGGAGATGATGATGATGATTATGATTTTGATGATGATGATTATGCTGAGGAGGAAGATGATGTTGAACCAGATGAGCTTGAAGATGCAGATTATGTTGTTCCCAAGAAAGGACCCGGAGCTGGTGTGCTGGGTTCCCCTAGAGGTCAGACACAACATGCAAAGGCCAAGTTTCAGTATCAAGTGCCACATGTAAGAGCCAACAGTCTATAAGACAAAGGAGAGATGGTATTTTTCATAGAGCTGATGAAAATGGCTATAGACCTGGCAACACTGGTGGAGATGGCTACAGACTTGGCAACCACCCTGGCACTGGTCTTCGTACTGATAGGCCGTCAGATCTATGCCAGATATTGCAAAGGCAAAACGACATTACAAATGGTGGTCGGAGAACAACGACTCTCACTACTGCCCTCTAGAGACATTCCAGTCTTTGAAGGAGAACCATTGCATTATCTCAACTTTATCAGAGCATTTGAGCATGGCATAGAAGAAAAGACTGACAACAGCTGTGACAGGTTATTCTTCTTAGAACAATTTACAGAAGGTCAATCAAGAGCTCTTGTAAGAAGTTGCCAACACATGGAACCTGACAGAGGTTACAGGAGAGCAAAGAAGTTGACTTGTAAAGTGTGCTCACAAAGGCATCCAACTATTCTCCACATACAGAGAAATAAGGAAGAAGGCTACATGAAAGGTGATGGAAGAAAAGAAACAGAGAAAATGTTAGTGAGTAGCGCACTGGTTTAGCTGAAGACGCAAGGCCACACTGAGGCTGGCGACCACACTACTCTTTCCATCATACCAGTGCAGGTGAAGGTATCTAATTCAAACAAAGTCCTTCACACATATGCTTTCCTAGACCCAGGAAGCAGTGCAAGCTTCTGCACTGAAGCTCTGAGAAAACAGTTGAATGTAAAAGGAAAAAGAACCAGAATCTTGCTGCGTACTATGGGACAAGAAAAACCAGTCAATAGCTCCATTGTGACTGGCATTGAAGTATGCAGTCTAGAAGGTAAAGAATTCATTGAACTACCAGAGTTGTACACCCAAGACGAAATCCCGGTCATGAAAGAGCATATCCCCACTCAAGAAGCAGTAAAGAAATGGAGTTATCTGAAAGAGGTTCAGTTATCTCACATCGATGCCGACATTGGACTGCTAATTGGGATAAATGCACCAAAATTAATGGAACCGTGGAAGGTGATTAACAGCCAGGGCAATGGGCCCTATGCTGTTAAAACTGTAATGGTCTACTATATGGTAGCAACACAAGTCAAGCTGTGTTTAGCAATCGCATATCAGTTGCGGATTTGAATGAGCTTCTAATTCAGCAGTATAACCATGACTTCCCTGAAAGAAGCTATGAAGAAAAGGCAGAGATGTCCTTTGAAGACAAAAGATTCATGAGCATCATGTCAAGTTCTGCAGAGGTGAGCAAGGGGGATTATCAACTGCAACTGCCATTCAAGAACAATGATATCCAGATGCCAAACAAACGTCATCTTGCTGAGCAGCGAGTTATGGCACTTAAAAGAAAGTTCAGCAAAGATTCAAAGTTTCATGAGGACTATAAAACATTCTTAGAAGCTGTTATAGAAAATGAACATGCTGAAGTTGTACCAGACGAGCAGCTCATCGTGAATGATGGAAGGGTGTGGTACATACCACACCATGGGGTGTACCACCCCAAGAAAGGGTAGATCCGAGTGGTCTTTGATTGTTCTGCATCCTTTCAGGGAACATCACTCAATGACCAACTCATACAAGGTCCCAATCTCACAAACACACTGCTGGGTGTCATGATCCGCTTCCGGCAAGAACCAGTGGCCATGATGGCAGACATAGAAGGCATGTTTCATCAAGTCAAGGTAACACCAACAGACATAGACTTTCTCCACTTTCTATAGTGGCCAGGAGGTGATGTCAGTCAGAGCCTTACTGAGTACAGGATGACAGTGCATCTATTTGGGGCTACATCCTCATCCAGTTGTGCTAGTTATGCCCTGAAGAAGACTGCAGAAGAAAACAAGAGCAGCTTCTCAGCTGAGGCAATTGACACCATCAATGACAACTTCTATGTAGATGACTGCTTGAAGTCTGTACCAGCTGAAAGGCAAGCCATAGCACTATGTAAAGAACTCAAGACTGCCTGTGCAAAGGGTCGTTTTCGTTTGACTAAATGGATCAGTAATTGCTCCAGTAAAAACCCAACTGTATAAATGGATAATTTTATGTAAAAATAATGTGATATCTATATAATGTGAAATAATGTATAATGTGATATCTTGTAACAATTGTAAGTTGCCCTGGATAAGGGCGTCTGCTAAGAAATAAATAATAATAATAATAATAATAAGTAATAGCCGAGCTGTGTTGGCCTCGATTCCAGAGGCAGAGAGAGCCAAGGAGGTAAAGGACCTTGACTTGGACAAAGAGCATCTTCCTTTAGAACGAGCCCTGGGGATTCAGTGGTGTGTAGAAGAGGACACCTTCAAGTTTCAAGTGTCCATGAAGAATCAGTCCTTTACCAGGAGAGGTATTCTGTCTACTGTTAGTTCTGTGTACGATCCGCTTGGATTTCTAGCTCCGTTTATATTCACTGCAAAGCACATCTTGCAGGAGTTATGCAGGTTGAACTATGGATGGGATGATGAAATTCCAGAGGCCTACATCCAACCATGGCAAAGTTGGGTGGTAGGGCTACAGCAGACGGAGAGCTTCAGCATCGACAGGTGCGTCAAGCCAAAGAACTTTGGACAGATCAAGTCAGCCCAACTGCACCACTTCTGTGATGCAGGTGAATCAGGGTATGGCACCGTAAGCTACCTGAGACTGACAAATTCTGAAGATCACGTGCACTTAGCTTTTATAATGGGAAAGGCAAGAGTAGCACCGTTGAAACAGATGACAATCCCAAGAATGGAACTCGCTGCAGCAGTGCTGGCAGTGCGTGTTGAAAGGATGCTGGCTATAGAGCTACAGCTTCCCCTGGAGAAATCTACATTTTGGACAGACAGTGAATCTGTCTTGAAGTACATCAAGAATGAAACTAAAAGATTTCAGATGTTTGTGGCAAACTGGGTAAGCACAATCAGAGAAGCATCAGATGTCATGCAGTGGAGACATGTTAACACCAAGGTCAATCCTGCAGATCATGCCTCAAGGGGTCTGACAGCTGATGCCTTCCTGAAGTGTGAGAGTTCGAGCAGTGGCCCAGTCTTTCTCCAAAGAGCAGAGCAGGAATGGCCAAATCCTCTCGTTGAACTCTCCCCAATTTGCCCAGATGATCCTGAGGTCAAGAAGAGTAAGGTGGCAGTGAACCCAATCGTCAAGAAAGATCAAGATGCCACCAGCACCTTGATAAACTACTTCTCAACTTGGAGCAGCCTAAAAAGAGCAGTGGCATGGTTTCTCCAAGTAAAGAACCTGCTCTTGCAGCTGAGCAAGAAAAGAAAAGATGTATTGATCACAATCAAAGCTCAAGAACCAGATCAAGACAAACAGAGAAGTTTGATTGAAACTGAGATGAAGACGGTAAAAGAAGCCATGAGTGCTCACAGACTCTCAGTACAGGATATGACAAATGCAGATGTTGCAGTTGTGCGCTTCTGTCAGGAGCAAGGATTTTGCAATTTCGGAGGAAATTGCAACTCTGCAGAAAGGGATCCTGAATGTCAAAGGAAACAGTTCGATCTATAGATTGGACCCAAGGCTTGATGGAGGGCTTCTCAGAGTTGGAGGAAGATTGAGCAAGATGGCAATGCCAGAGGAGGCAAAACATCCTGCTATCCTACCTAAAGACCATCACGTTTCCAAGCTGTTGCTACGACACATCCACCAACAAGTCGGTCACAGTGGAAGAAACCATATGCTGTCTCGGTTGAGGCAACGATATTGGATTCCTTGTGCTAATGCTCTAGCAAGAAAGATAATTGGAGAATGTGTAACATGTAAACATCTTCATGGAAATGTTGGTGAACAAAGATGGCAGACGTGCCAAAGGATCGTTTAACACCTGACCTACCTCCATTCACCCAGGTAGGAGTGAGCTACTTCGGCCCTATTGAAGTAAAAAAAGGACGCAGTATAGTGAAACGGTATGGAGTCATTTTCACCTGTCTTGTTAGTCGAGCAGTACATCTTGAAGTGGCCCATACACTGGACACAGACTCGTGCATAAATGCATTCAGACGTCTCATCTGCAGGAGAGGCCAAGTAAGTGAAATCCGGTCAGACAATGGGACCAATTTCATATCCACAGAAAGAGAGCTGAAGGAAGCAATCAAGGAAATAGAAAAACAAAATAGAAAGTGCTCTGCTACAAAGGGGAGTCAAATGGACCTTCAGTCCACCTTCTTGTGCACATCACGGTGGAGTCTGGGAGAGGTTGATCCGTCTGGTCAAGAAGATCCTGTTATCGGTCACCAGACAACAGACACTTGACGAAAGCCTTCATACTGTCATGTGTGAAGTAGAGGCCATACTCAATAACCGTCCACTGACGACAGTCTCATATGACCCTAACGATCTGGAAGCTCTTACTCCAAACCATCTGTTACAGCTCAAGGTGCAGCCAATCCTGCCACCAGGACTGTTCCACCAGCAAGATGTATACGCCAGACGCCGATGGAGGCAAGTGCAATACATCTCAGATCTGTTTTGGACAAGATGGGTAAGAGAATACATACCTCTAATGCAAGAGAGGCAAAAATGGAATCGCGTCAGAAAAAACCTTGTACCTGGAGACATTGTGTTAGTGGCAGACACCAATGCACCAAGAGGATCATGGATCACGGGAAGAGTCCTAGAAGCAAGAACTGGCTCGAGAGGGCTAGTCCGAAGTATCCATCTTCAGACAAGAACCAACACTCTAGAATGACAAATCAGCAAAGTATGCTTATTGGTAGAAGCTTCAGACTGAAAGATTGACTTTAAGACTAGACTGACTAAAACATCTATAGACTTGACAAACCTGTTTCAGTCTAACCAGTCTTCTCTTTCAACTCAAGCACACATATTCTTATTAGCATCCGTTTCATGAAGACCGTTACATACATACATGAAGAACATACACTGGACTCAAGAATTATGTATTCTGTAATTTTCTTTGGCTTTTTTTAAAATTTGAATTGTTGTTATTGTTATGCATCACGCCAGTAACTATAACGGGGCCGGTGTGTAAGAGCCATTTTTGACATAAATGAAAATGTATTAGAATTGTGTATGAAATATATGTAGGTATTATTAGGAAAATGAAATATGTTTATGGTAACCCCATTTTATTTTGGTTATTGTGCCACCTGCTGGCCATTTATGTTACTACCACTTAGAACCATATTTAACCCTTTGCGGTCCTATGTCGGACCTGGTCCGACATTGCAATTATTCCTATCCGGTCCAATGTCGGACCCTGTCCGACATCATCAAAAAAATGCAAAAAACAGGTTTCTAGTTGTTTTTTCTCCTGAAAAAGCCGAGAAAACCATTCAATGGCCGAGCGGGAGCGACAAGAGCCGAGACAAGCCGGAAAAAAGGGCGTATCTCATGAATAGTCATACTTGCCCCTGTCATCAGATAACGGCGGCCATAAGGAAACAAGCTGGCTGTTACTGCACCAGTGCTCGGAGAATATCACAGACATTTGCAGAGCTTTTTTCAGATGTTATAGTAATAAAATAATGACTTGAATCGCATTATTGAGGCGTTTGGTGATAAAACGAGTGATCAGGAGATGATTGATCGGTATGTACGATTATTATTATTATTATTATTATTATTATTATTATTAAGAACATAAGAAAGTTTACAAACGAGAGGAGGCCATTCAGCCCATGTTGCTCGTTTGGTTGTTAGTAGCTTATTGATCCCAGAATCTAATCAAGCAGCTTCTTGAAGGATCCCAGGGTGTCAGCTTCAACAACATTACTGGGGAGTTGGTTCCAGACCCTCGCAATTCTCTGTGTGAAAAAGTGCCTCCTATTTTCTGTTCTGAATGCCCCTTTATCTAATCTCCATTTGTGACCCCTGGTCATTGATTCTTTTTTCAGGTCAAAGAAGTCCCCTGGGTCGACATTGTCTATACCTTTTAGGATTTTGAATGTTTGAATCAGATCGCCGCATAGTCTTCTTTGTTCAAGACTGAATAAATTCAATTCTTTTAGCCTGTCTGCATACGACATGCCTTTTAAACCCGGGATAATTCTGGTTGCTCTTCTTTGCACTCTTTCTAGAGCAGCAATATCCTTTTTGTAACGAGGTGACCAGAACTGAACACAATATTCTAGGTGAGGTCTTACTAATGCATTGTAGAGTTTTAACATTACTTCCCTTGATTTAAATTCAACACATTGTCTAGATGAAGACATTTCTGAGTCAACATAAACTCCTAGGTCTTTTTCATAATTCCCTTCTTCAATTTCAGTATCTCCCATATGATATTTATAATGCACATTTTTATTGCCTGCATGCAATACTTTACATTTTTCTCTATTAAATGAATTTGCCATGTGTCTGCCCAGTTCTGAATGCTGTCTAGATCATTTTGAATGACCTTTGCTGCTGCAACAGTGTTTGCCACTCCTCCTATTTTTGTGTCGTCTGCAAATTTAACAAGTTTGCTTACTATACCAGAATCTAAATCATTAATGTAGATTAGGAATAGCAGAGGACCTAATACTGATCCCTGTGGTACACCACTAGTTACCTCACTCCATTTTGAGGTTTCTCCTCTAATCAGTACTTTCTGTTTTCTACATGTTAACCACTCCCTAATCCATGTGCATGCATTTCCTTGAATCCCTACTGCGTTCAGTTTGAGAATGAATCTTTGAATCTTTTATGTGGGACTTTGTCAAAAGCTTTCTGGAAATTTAAATAAACCATGTCGTATGCTTTGTAATTATCCATTTTCAATGTTGCATCCTCAAAAAAGTCAAGCAGGTTAGTTAGACACGATCTCCCTTTCCTAAAACCATGCTGCCTGTCTCCCAGGATATTGTTAGAATATAGGTAATTTTCCATTTTAGATCTTATTATAGTTTACATATAATAGAAGTCAGGCTTATTGGTCTGTAGTTACCTGGTTCGGTTGTGTCCCCCTTTTTGTGGATCGGTATTACGTTTGCAATTTTCCAGTGTGTCGGTACAACCCCTGTGTCAAGAGACTGTTGCATGATCTTGGTTAGCGGTTTGTAAATAACTTCTTTCATTTCTTTGAGTACTATTGGGAGGATCTCATCTGGCCCAGGGGATTTGTTTATTTTAAGAGCTCCTAGTCCCTTTAACACTTCTGCCTCTGTTATGCTAAAGTTATTTAAAATTGGATAGGAACAGGTCGACATGTGGGGCATGTTGTCCGTGTCCTCCTTTGTAAAAACCTGTGGAAAGTAATCATTTAATATATTTGCTATTTTTTTTTCTTCATCTATGATTTTGCCATTTGTGTCTTTTAGACATTTAACCTCCTCTTTGAATGTTCTCTTGCTGTTATAATATTGGAAAAACATTTTGGAATTGGTTTTAGCCCCCTTAGCAATATTGATTTCTATCTCTTGGCCTTTCTAACTTCCTTTTTGACTTGTGTTTGCAGTTCCAAGTACTCTTTCTGTGTACTTTGTTTTTGGTCCCTTTTAAACGTTCTGTAAATTATTATTATTATTTATTTCTTAGCATATGTGAAAGCTATAGCGAACGAAAGGGTGGGGCAGGGCTGGAGATGCCTAGTAAGCGCTTTGTTGATATGCAGGGCCTTTTAAACCCGTTTGACTGTGGAAAAAAATACTTTTAAACAGCGCGTCTAAAATTAACTGCGTGTGTGAAATTAAATTGGACCTGACGCGCTTGACACGCACTTAATAAATGGACTGCAAAGGGTTAAGGGGTTAACAGGGAATATGGTGCAGTTACTAATTTGCTACAGGTGGCTGAGATAGATGCCGTGTTGAGCTACAGTTTTTTAAGTGTGTGACTAGAACTGTGTTTAATCCGTGTTTACCATGTTTTTTTGTTTATCATATCCTTTGATTTACTATTTTACTAGACCATTTTTTGTGCTGTTTTTGAGTTTATTTTGCCATCAATATCATCCCTGAATCTGTTTAATAACAATCCCTTATGAAAATAATTCTATAGTATTACTATAGGAATCTTATAGTAAAATTCTATAGTTAATTGGGACATACTATAGAAAAATACTATAGAATTCTTATAGGAATATTATAGAACTCCTATAGGATTATTATAGGAATCTTATAGTACAAATCCTATAGGAATCTTATAGTTAATTGGGACATACTATAGGAATCTTATAGTAAAAAATCCTATAGGAATCTATAGTAAAAATCCTATAAGAATCTTATAGTAAAGATCCAATAGGAATCTTATAGTTAATTGGGACATACTATAGGAATCTTATTGTAAAAAATCCTATAAGAATCTTATAGTAACAATCCTATAGGGATGTAGTATTCCTATAGTATTACTACTATTTATGTACTATAGCATTACTATGAAAGTTTATAGCTATAGCAGGATTACTAAAATATTCTTATAGTTTTTTAACAACATTACTATAACTATGAATCATTCTATTAATCATAGATTATAAGGTGTTTTAATAACTTCACAAGACTATGCTGAAAATATTTGCAATAACTGAAGTATATGTTAACTACAGTTTTCTTTTTTTATAACTACATTTTCTATTGAATTGCTGATAGGAATACTATAACCACATATATATTGTATTTTCCATTAAACATTTTACTAAAAAAACAAACAAGGGAAGCCAATAAATATTGCAGATAATGTATTTTGAACTTTAAGCTGAGTAAAAAGTAACTACGGTTTCCACCATAGTTTGGCTTCATTGTTTAATTTGGACCGAATAACTGCATGGACTTCTTTCCTGTTGATAGTGCTGAACTGGTTCATAACATAAACTGAAAAAGAAAAAAAAAGTATCAATGGAATTGTACATCTGCTGATTTGTCACAGTTATTTAGATCAACTTAAGTTGCAGAGAATTTGTACAGATGAGCTGGAAAGATCTTGAATTAGTGAAAAACACAGATTAGCAGTAGGGGAGCAATTCCTTAAAACATGAACAAATGCCCCACTAATACAATTAGAAATAAAATACTCAAATGTAGCTGTTGAGTTTTGTTTTTTGCTGCAACAGAACTGGTTTGATTCCTACCTTTCATCAATGTTCTTAAAAAAAAACAAATGAATATACATGAACTGTGACTAAAAGAATTCCAGGTAGTGTGTCTGGTTTGATAACCAGTATACAAGATTTTTACTAGAACTAATAAATAAATTGTGACTGACTACATTAAAACCTTTCAACTTACAGCAAATTGCTGACACTATTGCTGGATTGAGCTGAGGTTTTGGATCCAGTGTTTTAAAGGAGTTCGCTTGCTTTCCAGTAATGGAAGATTTAGCCATTATTTCTCTGGAAAATAGTGCAGTCATCAGTTCTTGTGTCATTTTCTTTGGGTCCCTTGTAAGCCTTGTTATTATTAGTTAGAAAGACTCCAGACCCGTCTTCTAGTTCGACCTATGTAGAAAGTAAAAAATCAAAAGATTAGAAAAAACTAAACAAACAAAAAAAAACACTGTTCTCAGTAGATGGAACGCTGTAGCATCTTTAATACTAATAGTTTATGGTGGCACGTTTTTTGTAGCCCACAACCTACATCTGCTAGAGTAGATTGTCGCCCTTGTATGTTTATTATTTGTTTACTTAGACGCCTTTATCCAAGGCGACTTACAGAGACTAGGGTGTGTGAACTATGCATCAGCTGCAGAGTCACTTACAATTACGTCTCACCCGAAAGACGGAGCACAAGGAGGTTAAGTGACTTGCTCAGGGTCACACAATGAGTCAGTGGCTGAGGTGGGATTTGAACCGGGGACCTCCTAGTTACAAGCCCTTTTCTTTAACCACTGGACCACACAGCCTCCTAAATATTCTATAATACATGTTGTTATTGTCAAATTCATAAAAAAAAAGCTGGCTTTCATGGTTTAGGATTAGTTGTTGTGTCTTCATGAGATCTTAACATGTTAAGCCAAAGCAATACACAGGCTATAAGATTTTTTTTTTTTTCAGTGTTTCTAAAGTATTTGCATCCATGCTCTTAGAGATTTGTAAATGCCAAGCAAAGTCATTCTGAAATACCAAGTAGTAACATTTTTACCATTGCATTTGGATCACTGTGGTTTTTTACTTTGTGTACATCATGTGGGGGTTGTACATCCTTGGTTGAGGGCAGCAGGGACTTGCCATCTGTTGAAAACGGCATGGGCTTTCCATATTTTGACCCTAAATTTTATCCTCCAAAAAACCAGATAAAACATTATACTTTTAAAAGTCTAGATTCAGTGTTTCATTGTGGAGAAATAGCATATGGACATAAGTGAAAAATCACTTTCAATGTAACAGACAACAGGATTCCAGGTTTTAATTTTGAAACTTACTAATACATCACAGGGCATGTTTTAAGCTTTAAGTTGAATAATTAAAAAGTACTATCACAATCTAGTCAATTGTATTTAGCAAAAAAGCATGAAAACACAAGGATTTTATTATCTTATCATAGTGCACAATCAACTGGAGTTAACAAATTAATATGTTTTAATCATACTTACTTTGCTCTGAAGTACACCTTTGGGTGGGATTTAACATTTTTATTTCTTTCACCCTTTCAAGGAGGGATGGGAGTTCTGTATAACAAGCACAAATACACATATAGTTATTAACTAATAACACCAATTATTCATTACATTTACCTTACACATAGACTTGATATCATTTATATGCTTACCATCAATAAGGGATAGGGTAGTCCTCAGTGTTTGGTTTTCCCTCTTAAGGTCCTGTATTTGGGCCTTTGCCACATCAAGTTGATTCTGGAGGGACTTTGTTTTATAAGTTAACGGGTCTTCATCACTACAGCTCTCATATGAGGATACATCGTCAAAGTATTGTTTGCTTCTATAAGAGAATCGAGAAAACATATTGAACTTGATATGTCTTGTTATTGGACTTTCGGTTTGATCCAATGTAGAGGACCATATTGGCATACAGTACCTTGGTTGGTGTGTTCAAACTACACAACTTCTTACACAATTCTCTTCCTGTTTCCTTTTCTGAATGGCTTATTTTTTTTGTTTTGTTTAGCCTGGAAAGAAATATATGTATGTTTTTAAATATTTAATAGTACCCCCCCCCCCCACAGACAGAAACACACAAGCACATACATATCCACATTTTTTTGTGATTGAAATTACCTGAGTATGCACTTGCTTTCTCTCCTCAGAGTCTGAAAATTTTTCCAAAAAAGTATTTTTTCTCTTCTGCCTCTGACCTCTTCCTAGTTTTGTTTTCCTTTCTTTTCCTTTATTAGTACAGTACACATTCTTCTTAGCTTGCTCTACCAGTACTGCCCTTTCTAGAAACGAGAGTGTTACAGAGACTAAATTACACCATAACAAAAACTGATTTTTGAAATGTACAAAATGATACATTTTTGTTCTGCTGCGGAGGACATTTTTGTACATTTCATTACATAAATCATATAAATATATTAAGCATAGTTATAAATATAGACTATATAATAGAATTCACTTATAATTATACAGTGCACTAACAAATTACATTATTTTAACAAATTATTGTATTTTAATAATTTTTATTATTATTATTATTGCTTGCAAACAGTAGAGCTGCTCGGTAGAACAATACACTTAAACCAGCAGGCATTCTTGCTCTGCTGGTGAAGGTGGGAACAGCTGCCTCTCAGGCTTCGGATTCCCGCGGTCCCCCCGTCTGGGCGCTGGACGCTCGCGGTCCCCCCGTCTGGGCGCTAGTTCCTCCTCTTCATACTGGGTGGGGCATATGGCTAACGTGTGCCCATAAGCCCCACAGCCAGGGCATAACTCTGCCGCGAGATTCTTTAAAAAAACCTCCCAGCCATCATCCCCGACCTCCTCCCTTTTGGGCTGTGGACGTTCGGGCTCCTCCCACTCAGGCGTAGGAAGTTCGGGCTCCTCCCGCTTGGGCTGTGGACGCTCAGGCTCCTCCCGCTTGGGCTGTGGACGCTCAGGCTCCTCCCGCTTGGGCTGTGGATGCTCAGGCTCCTCTCGCTTGGGCTGTGGACGCTCAGGCTCCTCCCGCTCGGGCTGTGGACGCTCAGGCTCCTCCCGCTCGGGCTGTGGACGCTCAGGCTCCTCCCGCTCGGGTACTGGCGAGCTGGCATAGGGGCATCCCGACCAGTCGTGTCCCCCTTCCTCACATCGCCCGCACCAGCTCGGTGGCACCTCGGAGCAGTCCCTCCAGCGGTGATCCACCTCTCCGCACCAGGTGCACCAGGGGAACAGGTTCTCTGGCTCCTCTGGCCGCTGTTGCAGTTGTGGTTGGGGCGGTGGGAGCAGCAGTCTACCCCCCCCTGCTGGTGGTGGAGACTGAGGCGACCCCTGCTCCTCCCTCTCCTGATGGACAGGGCAGTGGGCCACGAAGTGCTCACCTCTGCAGATGGGGCATAGTTGGGGTAGCTGTCCGAGGGGGTACCAGGGGCAGTTGGTGCTGGAATGCCCAGGCTCAGCGCAGCAGTAACATCCGGGCTGTTGTTCCTCCGGCTGGTGTTGTGGTTGCTGTTGCTGCTGCAGCTTTCCTTTCCCCCTTCTCTTCTTACTCCTCCTCCCCACCTTCCTCTCCTGGGCCGGTTCCTCCTCCTCACCTTGGAAGGGGCAGATCGCCACCGTGTGTCCGTAGACTCCACAGGCCATGCACCAGCCTTGGTCCTCGAGGCCCCCGAGGAGGTCCTCCAGGTCCCGGCAGCCGTCTCTCCAGCCTTCCATTTTCACTTTTTTTTTTTTTTTTTTTTTTTTTGAAAAACAGTCCTGTGGTTTTTTTTTTTTTTAAACACAATATGCGGTTCCTGCTCTGGCCTGAGTCCTGGAGGCGCTGTAAATCCCACGCAGGACACCACTTGTCACAAAGACGGCCGGAGTGGGTGGCGTCAGACCAGAAGCAGGAAATAAACAGACAGAGATTTGGGGTTTGGTGAAGCTGGGCGCGTGATCGCGCTCAGCATTTAATAAACAGAACAGAAAATAAAAGGTTTGAACAGAACACAAAACAGGACACGGCACTTCACGCCAAAATAAAGAGACAAACAAAACGGACTACACAGACAAACAAACACGGTGAGCAGATACTCTAACTATTTACTTTTACAATTTACAATTACCTCCGTCTCCAATCCCGTTCTCCACTCACCGAACACCTAACCCCGACTGCAAGAAATGTGCATCTATATATACACTATTGTG
The DNA here is from genome assembly GCF_902713425.1 of Acipenser ruthenus. Classification (NCBI taxonomy): domain Eukaryota; kingdom Metazoa; phylum Chordata; class Actinopteri; order Acipenseriformes; family Acipenseridae; genus Acipenser; species Acipenser ruthenus. Next base: position 38,020,224 of record NC_081194.1, read on the forward strand.
CTGGGATTCAATTACTAATTAATTATTCACTTGAATCCCAGCACGTGAATTAATTCTGTGCAACCCCGTGCTCACATATTACATTTAACCAGCACGTGAAGTGATTTGTGCTCTCCTTGTGCCTAAATACAAATCTACACTTTTTACACACACGTGAAACACAGACCCGCTTATATCCCGTGTACCAATCTATACACCGACATTAACACACGCAACATACAACACATAACACACAAATGCACACAGGGGCGGGGCGCATTGCCACACCCCCCTATAGCAAAAAAATAATAAATACATAAACTGCGTGCTTTTAAAGTGTAAAACATTATTGTCTGAGTTGTTAATACAATATTTATTTTCATAACTCACAAATCATATTTTTTGTATGATTGTGTCAAGCGGAGGAGGCAATTAGCCTCATTGTAATTTACTGTAATTGTATTAAAATAAATGTCTTGACTAACAATATTATTGTTGTTTTTATTATTATTATAGAAATGAATACATCCCTTAGAGGAAAGTTTGAGTTTTATTAGTTTAAACAAAGTTACCATCTATTGCAAGAATCCGAGCCGGACAGCGGACGTTTTTTTTCCCCTTCTTCCAGTTAACCAAGACTTCTGTATCAGGATCAAATTGATCAATGTCCAGATCTTCCACCCATTCAACTGGACAAATTTCGATGGCGTTTTCTTCGAAAAAATCACACAGCGCAAAAATGACTTTTGTATGGCAACTGAAAAAGTCTAACAGTCAAAGAAGAGAACGCGAAAGACCACCAAAGTTTCTCGTGCATGGTGGTCTCGTGCGGTATCTAGGTAACTGTTGCTTTGAGAAATATTGTGTACTTATCGTAAACGTCTGAACTACTTGCGTGTATTTTGATAAAATAGTTGTTGTTGTTTTTTCCCCTCCCCTGGATAATAATTTGATGACATTTTCTAAATTATGCAACCTGTTCGACCGCCACGGGGACCTTATAAGAAATGGCTTCATGAAGGTCACACCGTGCCAAGGCAAACACTGTCAAACAGAAGGCAGGACAGAAATACTGACAACAAAGATGTTGTACATTTGGAGTTGGAAGGAAATGCTAACTACGATATGGTACGTATCATTTTAATGTTTTCATGCTCTTTTTATTTCTATTGCAATATGTGATTAGCCGTGTAGCTTGCATAACAACAATAATAATTATAGCACTTTTTATATTATTTATTTAATAAAAATGCTACCTCGTCGGACAGGATGGTTCTGAAAGAACAGCTTTCCCCAATATCCGAAGGATAAATTGCACTTTGCATTTTCGCACTGTATGTATTGGAGTTAAATGCTGGGAAAACTTGAAACAATTCACTTTGTTTCCGCAATTCAAATGAGTTATTGGCAGACCTGAAACAATATATCAGGTGGATTGCATGAGCACTTAAAGTGTTTGAAACATTGTAACTATTTGAAGTATTGAACTGAGTAGTGTTTATAAACGTAGCATATTAATTCGTTTTTTTTATTTCTTTAGTGTGATTAATAAAATGTACCGGTCATTTTATTTTAAATGTGTGGTGCTTGCTTGTAACTTACAGTACCGAGTGCAGCAACAGTCTCGGGTCCAAACCGTCAGCCGAGTGTAGATATATTATTTATATCCTCGCTATATGGCCTTCATTATACGATTAAATACTGATTTTAAAAAAATATATATATCAAACTGCTGCTGATGTTGGCTCGTACAGCTCTATGCAACCGGCACGGAAAAGCAATATTTTTTTTTTTTTTTTTTATTAATAAGGAAAACTGAAACTTTAGCTAATGCCTTTATCCAAGGTGACTTCCTTAACTTACTCCAGCAGCTTGTTCGTTTTGGATTGTCCTTTTACAACATTTAACAGAGGGTATAAAGAAGTTTAGATTAGAATCCAATATCATCCCTTACAAAAAAGTAGTATACTTGTTCCAAAATTGTCTGGTTTTAGTATACTATTGGTACCATTATACTATCCTATTTTGGCTAAAGTATACTTGCAGGATACAACTTTTTATATTCTTTTTGTAAATAATGCAACGTAGTTCTCAAATATTGGGCATTTCTTAGATTGTATCTTACTTCTCTTTTGCATACCTGCATTGTCTCTTGCTAGATATGCACCTCCAGATTCTGACAAATACTTTTAGAAAACCAGGTGCTATAATGCCCTGCGGCTGCCCGCCTATGTGGATGACTATCGAAAAACTAGTAGAAACTAACTAAAACACAAGTCTGGGGAAAAAAATGGAAGTCTGGAAAAAGTATGGAATTTTGATGTTGAAAAAGTGTATGAACCCTGTGTCCCTAACAGTGACTTATAGAGAACAGTCTACTTGTCACAATGTCAGTGCAAATACCATTTTGGAGTTAACATCATAATGAAGCAGTTCTGTTTCAACTTAGTGAGAAGGCACTCTAATATGTTGTTTCACCTTTACATTTTGCTTATTTAGTTTGAGAACATAAGAACATAAGAAAGTTTACAAACGAGAGGAGGCCATTCAGCCCATCTTGCTCATTTGGTTGTTAGTAGCTTATTGATCCCAGAATCTCATCAAGCAGCTTCTTGAAGGATCCCAGGGTGTCAGCTTCAACAACATTACTGGGGAGTTGGTTCCAGACCCTCACAATTCTCTGTGTAAAAAAGTGCCTCCTATTTTCTGTTCTGAATGCCCCTTTATCTAATCTCCATTTATGACCCCTGGTCCTTTTTTCTTTTTTCAAGTCAAAGATGTCCCCCGGGTTGACATTGTCTATACCTTTTAGGATTTTGAATGTTTGAATCAGATCGCCGAGTAGTCTTCTTTGTTCAAGACTGAATAGATTCAATTCTTTTAGCCTGTTTGCATACGACATGCCTTTTAAACCCGGGATAATTCTGGTTGCTCTGCTTTGCACTCTTTCTAGAGCAGCAATATCCTTTTTGTAACGAGGTGACCAGAACTGAACACAATATTCTAGGTGAGGTCTTACTAATGCATTGTAGAGTTTTAACATTACTTCCCTTGATTTAAATTCAACACTTCTCACAATTTATCCAAGCATTTTGTTAGCCTTTTTTATAGCTTCCCCACATTGTCTAGATGAAGACATTTCTGAGTCAACATAAACTCCTAGGTCTTTTTCATAGTTCCGTTCTTCAATTTCACTATCTCCCATATGATATTTATAATGCACATTTTTATTGCCCGCATGCAATACTTTACACTTTTCTCTATTAAATTTCATTTGCCATGTGTCTGCCCAATTTTGAATGCGGTCTAGATCATTTTGAATGACCTTTGCTGCTTCAACAGTGTCTGCCACTCCTCCTATTTTTGTGTTGTCTGCAAATTTAACAAGTTTGCTTACTATATCAGAGTCTAAATCATTAATGTAGATTAGGAATAGCAGAGGACCTAATACTGATCCCTGTGGTACACCACTAGTTACCTCACTCCATTTTGAGGTTTCTCCTCTAATCAGTACTTTCTGTTTTCTACATGTTAACCACTCCCTAATCCATGTGCATGCATTTCCTTGAATCCCTACTGCGTTCAGTTTGAGAATTAATCTTTTATGCGGGACTTTGTCAAAAGCTTTCTGGAAATCTAAATAGACCATGTCGTATGCTTTGCAGTTATCCATTTTCAATGTTGCATCCTCAAAAAAGTCAAGTAGGTTAGTTAGACATGATCTCCCTTTCCTAAAACCATGCTGGCTGTCTCCCAGGATATTGTTACCATATAGGTAATTTTCCATTTTGGATCTTATTATAGTTTCCATAAGTTTACATATAATAGAAGTCAGGCTTATTGGTCTGTAGTTACCTGGTTCAGTTTTGTCTCCCTTTTTGTGGATCGGTATTACGTTTGCTATTTTCCAGTCTGTTTGATTTAGTTGAATGTGTAATGATATTTGTGTCCTTGTTTTCAACAGAATGATGAACCAATTTACCCTGGGGCATCCATCACAAAAGGCCAGAGTCTGCTGGCAGTAATGCTGTACGTGCTACTTCATCATTTAACAGGGGCTGGTTTAGAAGACTTATTGTCTCTACTAAATTTACATGTTCCTCATCTAGCTCCACCATCTAAATACCTCTTCCAAAAGTTCTTTGGAAATCCAGCTTTGTCATGTATTGCACATTACTACTGTCCAGAGTGTTTGCATTACAAGAGACAAGAACCCGCAGATGTTGCTTGTGAACACTGTGGAAACCCTTTCAATAAAGAAGCAAGTGTTAAATTTGGAAATTTCTTTTTGGTAATTGGGGTCAAAGATCTACTGTTAGATACATTAGAAAATCATGGTGTCACCTTGTTAGATAAAAGTGCAAGACGGCCAGATGGTTACGTTCACGATATTGTAGATGGTAAAATTTATCAAAAATTAGTGAAAGAACAAAATTTGGGTAAGGAAGATTTAACCTTAATGTGGAACTGTGATGGTCTGCCTATTTTTAAGTCCTCCAATTACTCCATATGGCCTCTTCAGTTCACAGTGAATGAACTGACACCAAAAGAAAAGAAAATGTAATGATTGCAGCTTTGTGGTTTGGTTTACAAAGGCCACGTATGGACACGTTTTTGAAGCCGTTTGTTGAGGAGTGCTGTGATCTTGCTAGCACCCCCATACAGTGGCAAGATAATTTTGGTAACTCTCATCAGTCCAAGGTTTTTTGTCTTGTGTGTTCCTCTGATGCTGTTGCCAGGCCACTACTGCGTAACACAAAACAATTTAATGGAGAATATGGATGTGATTGGTGCTTGCATCCAGGTGAAGTAGTAGAAAAGGGAAGGGGTTATGTACGCATATACCCTTATAAAGAGGAATTACAAGTTCCAAGAACAGCGGAACAGTTCAAGAAAAACGCTGTTGAGGCTCTCCAGTCAGATTCCCCAGTAAAAGGTGTGAAAGGAGTAAGCACACTTCTTTTAATGCCAGTGTTATCTGGATTTGTCCCAGATTATATGCATTCAGTTCTATTAGGTGTCACCAGGCAGTTTGTCAGTTTGTGGTTAGACCCACAAAATAGCATGCAGACATGGTACATCAGAAGGCAGATCAGGCAATTAGATTCCAAATTATTGCAAATATAGCCCCCACACGAAATTACTAGAACACCATGTTCACTTGCATCGCGGAAATATTGGAAAGCTTCGGAATGGAGATCATTTATTTTATTTTATGCATTAGTTATTCTTACTGGCATTCTTCCACCACTTTTTCTTGACCACTTCTTCATGTTGGTATATAGCCTGCATATTCTTCTTCAAGAACGAATTTCACAGCAAGAGATCAAGTCAGCACATATATCACTGTGTACCTTTGTACAAAAAATGGATGTGTTGTATGGCAAAGAAAATATCACCTTTTAATGAACATCAGCTGGTGCACATTAGTGAGAGTGTTGAGAATTGGGGACCTCTGTGGGCAACATCTTCCTTTAATTTCAAAAATAACAATGGCACACTGAAGTCATTGTACAAAGGTACACAGTTTGTTCCGTAACAAATCGTTCACATTTTTCTTCTTTGGAGGGATATACCTCATCGTCTCAGTGCTGCCGGTTATGAGCCAAATTCTGAATTTGGAAATTTCTTATCTAAACTCACTGACAGGAGACTGATGAGAGAAAAAAGTCAAGACGGCCTTTTAACGTTAGGCAAAGCAACATCGCTCTATATGACTGCTTCTGTTCAAGTTGCCATAGAAAAACTTCTGCAACAAACAGTTGCTAACAAGAATGCAGAATCATTTGACAGATTTATTTACAACAATGCTGTATACAACACCACACAATACACAAGAGCAGAGAAAAGATACAATTCTAATGTGCTATTAATTAGTGGAGAATTTTGTGAAATACATTTGCTTTTGCTGTGCAAACCAAATTGTGTGTGTGATATTGACTGTGAATGCGAGCTCATGCCTTTTGTCATTGTAAAGCCCTATAAAGTACTTTCTGATGTACCTTATGTTAATAGAAGGCTAGGCTTGACATCAAAATAATTCTTAAACAAGGTTGAAAAAACAGGAAGAACATCAGCACACTTCTTGTCTGAAATAAAAATTAAATGTGTACAGGCAGATGTTTGGTTGCAGCCAAGGGCGTAGGTTTTGTTTGAACATTGGTGGGGACACATTTTTTTAGGGGGGTGGAGTCGTCAGGGGGGTCCGGGGGCATGCCCCCCTGGGAAGAAATTTTTTAGGAGACAGTTGTTAAACGGTCACTTCTGGTGGCTTGAAATGAATGCTGGACATGAATCGAGAACAATTTGATTGACTGGTATACACTCAAAACACTATGATAAAGTGGCCCTGGAAACATACTGGACACACTGGAAACACAGAACTCTTTTCAAGGAGGGGCTATGGTGAAGCCATGGATATTGCTTGTACCAGCTGTCTTGAAAACGCAGGACCTTATTTGACAATCTCTGTACTTCTGTATACTTAGGGTCAGGTTGGTTTGGCTTGTCTTCAACAATGTCCATAAAATGGACATCTTCGCTGGAACCGTCACTGCCACTCTCACTGTCACTGCTACTGTCACTGTTGCTGTCTACATCCTTCCTAGCATGCAACCCTATTGCTCTGCCTGCCTCTCCTGTATCTGTGCTGCTGCTCGCACCTGGTTGCATTGCTTCATTCACCTGATAAAATAATAAATTCATGCATGCCATCTAAAGATAAAATATATGGCTATGCTAACTTTATTTGCTGAGTATTACTATACAGCATTAGACTACTATCATATCACAATGTGCCCCAAACAATAATATATCTAAAAACTGAGTCTAACACTTTCACTGTTATAATCACTAAGCCATTACAGACCTCACCTGCGACCCTGTTGCTCCACCTGCCTCTGTACTGCTTTTACCAGGTTGCACTGCTTCACTCACCTGATAAAATGATGAATTGATGCATGCTGTTTAGAGAGAAAGTATGACTCTGCTAACTTCATTAGTAAATTATTTTTACATTTGCTATGAGAATCATTATCAATTGTGTTTATTACTTTAACGACATCTTCCATCCTACTTACACTTTGACTTTTTGTAAAAAACGTCCTGATGTCCATCTTTCTTTTTTTGGCTGCCATTCTGCTTTAGTCACCTAAAGCCAAATTGAAGTGATTAGCTAACGTTATTTGGTTAACGATATCAAAACATGTCTCACGCACATGCACACGCACACTCACACACACATAATGATTTAGCTGTGAAACAAGCTAGCTTACCACTAAGGACGTGGGGTTAGCAACTAGCAGTGGGTCGCTAACGTAATATACATCCATTAGGTAGGTAGGTAGGTTTATTCACTCAAACTGTGTTGCTGACGACCTGACAATACCTTCAGCCCCGGCACCTGGCTTTCATTCAGTCAGTGGCTCACACTCATATCAGACTGACCGGCAAGCGGCAACTTCAGATGAGCGTCTTTCCAGAGTCCAGCCAGCGGTTCTCAACCTTTTTTTACTCACGCCCCACTGAAATTTATTTTTATATCTGCCCCCCCCCCCCCTTTTTTAATTTGACTTTTTAACATTTTTTTTATTATTACTGACTATATAGTGCGTTTATTTAGCCTCCTGGATAGTCACACTGTCCACTCAATCAAATACATATATACTGTTCGTGTTCGCTTTTTACACACACATTACAAAAAATATCAAGCAAGGAGTAAGTTAGTCACAAAGGGAGGAAGGAGTTGGATAGAAATAAAGTGACAACGCATTAACCAACAAACTAAATATCGAATGAAACTGATTATATTTATTCTTATTTTTAAGTAAATGTGAAAATTGTGGCACAATATACAGTTTAAGAATGACTAGATTTTTTAAAATTTTATTTTAAACTCGGAAAATTACCTTTCACTCCTGTATCCTTGTGCACTTTCGTGCCTCAATAAAAACAACACCAGGCTGCTTGGTCCCTGACATCAGCCGCGCACTGAGTCCGTGTTACAGTGATGTATTATGGAATTTGTAGTTGTATTGTCTGCTGATTGCAACCCAAAACCCCACCAAACACCCACAAATCCCAGGGTGCCATTCTTTTTAAAGCTACCGGTATCTCTTTCTCTCTTTAATAACTCGCTGCACTCAAAGGGTCGAAATCGGGAGTATCGTTTGGCACGTCAGTGTTATTATTACTAGTACGTTATTATTCAAACGTTCACCGCGCCCCCGGTTGAGAACCTAGGGCCTAAGCCAATCAAATTAGCGTTTTTTTTTTATTTATTTTTTTTGGAGACTGGAGGTGCAACGAGGGGATCTTGAGAGAGTTAACCCTTTGTGGAGCCGAGCGGATAAAACGACTTGACAAAAGACGTTTCACATTTTAAATTATTGGTAGGGACAATTCAACGGTCCCTTGACATTGGTAAGGACATGTCCCTACGGTCCCTAGCTAAATCTACACCAGTGGTTGCAGCCACTTCCAAATACATGTGAACTGGATTAATTTTGGGTGTTCAGGACTTTTTGGACCTTTATAAATACACATTTTTAAGATATAATTTTTGTCATAAGAGAAAAACTCAGCTGCATATATAAACTTACACAGTGCATAAGTTGCAATAAAATGAACCCCTAATTGTGAACAACCCTTATTTAGTCAACTTTCACAATGGATAAAGTGCACAGTGGGGTCATGTTTATTGTTCAATTTATCGCCCTAGCATGGTTTTCTCACTAAATATCTGTGTATATTCTGAAACACAATCGCTGCACCAACCAACCAAATAGGTGATCTTCTAACAAAATCCCATAGAATCCAATTGAATCCTATTCTGAATTTCTTTGTAGGGATCTCCATTATCTAGTAGCATGTCCTTGGACATCATGCAGTGCTTGAACCTATTAAGGCATCTAATCAATCATTACAAGTTTCTGCTCTAGGTCCTGTTTATTATTTGGCAAAGGTAGACTTCTCCATGTTACCTCTTAAATTCACTCGCTCTGATGTAGCACATTTTAGTTCTTTACAACAGACTGTTTTTGTAGGCTATATTTTTTATCATGGTGGGCGCATGTTAAGTTTTCCACTGTGAAAGAAACGTCGTGTAAACGCGGGATACATTAGGAATAGTTATTCTTACACCCATGTGAACAATTTTTTTTTTTTAAAGAATATCGTAGTCCGAATACTCGTCTGTCTGCATGTAAATGTAGTGATTATTTTGCTGCATTTACTTTAACTGTTTTCATTAGGTGACTTCTATTTGAACCTAACAGTCTCCTCATGGTTTAAATCATCTGCCTCCCATTTACAAATGTAAATGTACAAAGGTAACAATGTTTCATTAAAGAAATGTGGGCTGAAATTATTGCTTTTTTAACGCATTGGTAAGAATCTATTGTATAGAAAAACAGTGTGAGAGAATGTATAGGTTACCAAACCATTTATTAATGATCTATTGTAGCTTCTCATGCATTGTGTGTTTTGTTTGTGCTTTGTATTGTACTTTTTTACTACTGATGGTTGACAATTTTTAATGTAACTTTTTAAACATCTGTAATCTGTAAAAGTAAATATTGTAAAAGTTATTCAAACAGAACTGTTTTTTCTTAGTATTGAGACGGTAGTGAGAGGCATTTCTATCAGTTTGCAGTTTTTAGAACAGAACATGGAACAACAAGAGACCATACGCACATCCTGAAGTTATTATTGTATAACATATTATATTATTTAAAAAATATAAATGCTGTAAAACATTTCAGAGTAACTAGAAAAATGATTATTCATATATTTGAATAAATAAAAAAGATTATTCATATATTTGAATAAATATAAAAATGATTGTTACTGTATTTCAGTACTTTGAATATAGGCCTAGTAGTAGGCTACAGCTAAGTAGACTAAGTACTAGGTTACAGGAATCTGTTTTAGAACATTCATTGAGTACAACTACATGTATCTGTAGAGTAATAATATTAGGCCTACTGGTTAGAACCACAGGGCAGGGGTTATACCCTGGCTAGAGCGCAGCAGTGTGGAGTAGTGGTTAGGGCTCTGGACTCTTGACCGGAGGGTCGTGGGTTCAATCCCAGGTGGGGGACACTGCTGCTGTACCCTTGAGCAAGGTACTTTACCTAGATTGCTCCAGTAAAAACCCAACTGTATAAATGGGTAATTGTATGTAAAAATAATGTGATATCTTGTAACAATTGTAAGTCACCCTGGATAAGGGCGTCTGCTAAGAAATAAATAATAATAATAATAATAATAATAATAATAATAATAATAATATAAAACTAGAGCACTTGCCAATAGTACTATATAATATTACTAGTAGTACTATAGGTTACTCCCAAAGTACTATAAGATTCTACAGTGGCATTATAAACTACTTTAGAATTCTATAGTAAGTATTATACAATACTACAGAACTATGTAATACAAATGACAATACTATAGAAATCCTATAGGATATTATAGGAATACTATAAGGTACTATAGAAATCCTATAGGATCTTGTAGGAATACTATAGATTTTTTTCGTAAAGGGATGCCTTCATTATCCAACCCTGGAACTGTGTGACAGCCAAACTGGATTTTGTGAGTAAAATAAATGTGTAATCATTGCAAACAAGAAATCTCTCAAGTTGTTTATTGCATTCATGCATTAATGGAAACGAGTTGGAACCATAGCTTACCTGTATTTTGGCGTCTAATAGATGTGGCTAATAGGAACATTGTTTTGAAGCCATTACACAGTGGTTGGTGTATCTTTTGCTAAGCATTGTTTTTTTGCTCAAGGTAGCCATTAAATTGCCAATCATATTTTTCCCTAGTGGTTTGCAAGGATACCAAATAAGTTTTCAGGAGAGAACGGCTTTGGCTGAAGATAGGAACATGGTGGATTTTGGAGGCATTTTAGACATGTATTTAATGAGGGATTGTACTGGACACATTGGGTCACCAGGCTTTTCAAACATGCTGCCTCGAAGCATAGCTTTATTTCTCTCAGTTGCATCAGAGTGGTTTTTTGTGTGTTCGTTGTAGATTACAGTTGCATATCTCAAGCCATTTTTGCCTGTATTTACTTTGAAAGCGATTGCGGGCAACGCTCGCAGACCTTCTCTGCCTCGATGGGCAAAGTGTAGCTGTATATCAAACCACACTTTATACAGAAGCCCTCTTGGTTCATTGGTAGTTAAGATGCCAGATGTTTTAAGTTTCTGTAGGTCAGGTTCAGAGATTAATTCATGTTTTTTGGATTTGTCTTTTCCGACCCTGTGCATTTTTTTAATCACCCCTATAAAAACATTGTTTGCTGTGGTAAACTCAACTTATATATTAAATGATTACTTTTCACAGGTTTTTACAAAGGAGGACATGGGCAACATGCCCCACATGTTGACCTGTTCCTATCCAGTTTTAAATAACTTTAGCATAACAGATGCAGAAGTGTTAAAGGGACTAGGAGCTCTTAAAATAAACAACCCCCCTGGGCCGGATGAGATCCTCCCAATAGTACTCAAAGAAATGAAAGAAGTTATTTACAAACCACTAACCAAGATCATGCAACAGTCTCTTGACACAGGGGTTGTACCGACAGACTGGAAAATTGCAAACGTAATACCGATCCACAAAAAGGGAGACAAAACCGAACCAGGTAACTACAGACCAATAAGCCTGACTTCTGTTATATATAAACTTATGGAAACTATAATAAGATCTAAAATGGAAAATTACCTATATGGTAACAATATCCTGGGAGACAGTCAGCATGGTTTTAGGAAAGGGAGATCGTGTCTAACTAACCTGCTTGATTTTTTTGAGGATGCAACATTGAGAATCGATAATTGCAAAGCATACGACATGGCTTATTTAGATTTCCAGAAAGCTTTTGACAAAGTCCTGCATAAAAGAATAATTCTCAAACTGAACGCAGTAGGGATTCAAGGAAATGCATGCACATGGATTAGGGAGTGGTTAACATGTAGAAAATAGAAAATACTGATTAGAGGAGAAACCTAAAAATGGAGCGAGGTAACCAGTGGTGTACCACAGGGATCAGTATTAGATCCCCTGCTATTCCTAATCTACATTAATGATTTAGATTCTGGTATAGTAAGCAAACTTGTTAAATTTGCAGATGACACAAAAATAGGAGGAGTGGCAAACACTGTTGCAGCAGCAAAGGTCATTCAAAATGATCTAGACAGCATTCAGAACCGGGCAGACACATGGGAAATGACATGTAATAGAGAAAAGTGTAAAGTATTGCATGCAGGCAATAAAAATTTGCATTTTAAATATCATATGGGAGATACTGAAATTGAAGAAGGGAACTATGAAAAAGACCTAGAGTTTGTCGACGCAGAAATGTCTTTATCTAGACAGTGTGGGGAAGCTATAAAAAAGGCCAACAAGATGCTCGGATATATTGTGAGAAGTGCTGAATTTAAATCAAGGGAAGTAATGTTAAAACTTTACAATGCATTAGTAAGACCTCATGTAGAATATTGTGTTCAGTTCTGGTCACCTTGTTACAAAAAGGATATTGCTGCTCTAGAAAGAGTGCAAAGAGCAACCAGAATTATCCCGGGTTTAAAAGGCGTGTTGTATGCAGACAGGCTAAAAGAATTGAATCTATTCAGTCTTGAACAAAGAAGACTACTCGGTGATCTGATTCAAACATTCAGAATCCTAAAAGGTATAGACAATGTCGACCCAGGGGACTTTTTTGACCTGAAAAAAGAAACAAGGACCAGGGGTCACAAATGGAGATTAGATAAAGGGGCATTCAGAACAGAAAATAGGAGGCACTATTTTACACAGAGAATTGTGATGGTCTGGAACCAACTCCCCAGTAATGTTGTTGAAGCTGACACCCTGGGATCCTTCAAGAAGCTGCTTGATGATATTTTGGGATCAATAAGCTACTAACAACCAAACAAGCAACATGGGCTGAATGGCCTCCTCTCGTTTGTAAACTTTCTTATGTTCTTATGTACACCTGTGCACTGCAAACCATTTTGCCACAAATCCTAATAACAGTATATATACACAATACAAAAGCAGCAATTTTATATTAAAATCCACTAAGATAAGAAAGCTAATTTATAAAAGTGCATTTTTAGTCTTGACTTGAAAACTGTCCCAGCTTCCCTGACAAATGAAGGCAGAGCATTCCGTATTTTAGGAGCTCTGCATCCTGTGATCTCAGAGTGCAGTTTGGACGATACAGGGTCAGTAACTCCTGCAAATAACTAGGTGCTAATCCATTCAGGGCCTTGTCAATTAACAGCAAAATTAAATCTATTGTTCACAGGGAGCCAGTGTAAAGAGGCCAAAACAGGAGTAATTGTGATTTGTGACTGTATTTGTACTCCACTGTCTAATACGATTTGCACTGTGGGCCTTGCGCGTATCTATATGGGGCGGTACAAACCTCAGTCACCTCATCTACAAATCGGGAAGCTCTATTAGCAGTGGTTTCCCGCTTTATGAAAGCTAATGTACGTGTTTAAAAAACTAATGCCAGTGATTATGTATGTGTTTACTCAGGGTTGGTCATATAAACTGCAGCGTAAAGTATCAGAAAAATGCTACTGCATAAAAAAAAACTAGTAGCAAATTAAGGGTTTTGGTAGCAAAATGCTACCAAATATACGCTAACTTCGAGCCTTCTTAAGTGTTAAATGTTGGTCCAGGCCTACCCCATTACCACCAGTACAAAATTTGTAGAACAAACAAGGTTACAACTCCGATTCACCATGCAGTCGCTAGGCCAGCTCTGCGTCAGGTCTGATTGCTTGCAATCTTTCCCGTAGTGTTTTGTGCCGCCTTGGTCTCTGCTTGCAGTACCACAGCGGCGTCCACACGATCCCAGTATGTGTACAAGTGGGGTGTTTTTCAGACAGTTTTTAAGGGTTTTGACCCCACGACCTGTCCCATGGCAGTTATACTGCAATTTTTCAGGACCTATTTGATGAGGGGAAATCCCCCTCTACATTTAAAGGTCTATTTGGCAGCCTAAAATTGATTCAATCTCCCCAGGAGCTCATTTCCTGGCAGGGCAAATTTTAAAAGGAGCTTGGCAGCTTCGGCCATCTATGAAGGACATTGTCTCTCGTTGGAGGTTTAATGTGGTGCTTGAGAAGCACTCATGAAGCCTCCCTTTGAGCCCTTGCATTCAGCTGAGCTGAATATTTATCTTTGAAAGTGGCTGTCTGTCTTGTAATCACATCCGCTATGCGGGTGAGTGAGATGCAAACATTTTTGATTGCGATTTCGATTTGCAGAAGCCAGGACAAAGGTTATGCTTCGTACCAATCCTGCTTTTTTTTGCCAAAAAACGATCTTAGCATTCCACATTAACCAGACTGAAATTGGAGGCTTTTCATCCGCCTCCTTTCCAGTCTGACAGGGAGCGGCAGCTCCATACGCTTTGTCCGGTGCAGGCATTAGGATATTATGTGGACAGAGCACAGAGTTGGAGGCAGTCTGAACAATTTTGTGTCTGTTATGGGGCTAAGTCCCATGGTAAAGCCCTGTCTAAGCAGAAGCTATCCAGAGGGATCTGGACTGGCCGTCAGGTGCATGCGTGAGCTGTAGGGGGTTCGGACACCCTGTGTATTCCCACGCTGTCAGGCAATGTCTTGTTGACAGGAGTCAAGAAATCGGCTGACATTGGCTGGGGGGGGGGTGGGACTATACAGGGTGAATGACTGAATAAAAGGGCACTGTTTTTTGTTCAGTTTTTTTATCACTATATCAGATAGTTAGCCTAGCGGGACCAAGCTGTCCCACAGTGTGTAGGAAGCCTGTTTCTCAGGGCTTCCACCGCTAGAGGGAGCAACGAGCCACGGTTAAAAACCTGATCACTTTATTTTGTAGTTTTTCCTTAAAGTATTTTGTTTTCCTTTTCCTTTCGTCTTTTCGAGTGCCCCGAACTGTCACAAAAGCATCTGCCAACTGAACAGGGACTAATAAATCTGGGCGCCTGTGCCAGCATTTCATATTTGAACTTTTGTGTCTGCCTTGTGTTTTCGCACACCCTTCCACACATGGTGCCAAAACACAGCAGTGCCCATTTAAAAAAATAAAAAATAAAAATAAATAAAATCGTGGATGCGATACAGTTTACTGAAATGATGACCTTTCTGCGCCAGACACTGACAGCGGCGGTGCAGGGAGGGGCTGGGGCTGCATCCAGATAACAGCAGCCTACTAAAATGACGGCTGAGGACCGCCCGGAGGCATACCTCCAACTATTTGATGGTTTGGCGGAGGCCAATCAGTGGCCCCAGGATCGGTTGGCTAGCTACCTACTGCCGCAGTTAATCGGGGAGACGCAAGCTGCTGCCCAAACCCTGTCCACAGTGGAGATGAGGGTCTACGCCACTGTTAAGACTATCAGGACATCAGTTTATCACCCTCAATCTGATGGTTTGGTAGAACGTTTTAATAAAACTCTAAAAAGCATAATGCGTAGATTCATTGAAAGTGATGTGCGCAACTGGGATAAGCTGATTCCTCCCCTGCTCTTTGCGATTAGAGAGGTACTGCAGGCTTCCACGGGGTTCTCCCTGTTTGAGCTGCTGTATGGACGGAGACCCTGGGGCGTGCTCGATCTCATCAGAGAGATGTGGGAGGAACAGCAAGATAATTCGATGAATATGGTCCGGTATGTGTTGGGTCTGCACAGGCGTCTCTTGAGTCTGCAGGTCAATGGGCTCGTGGCAATCTGCAGCAGGCACAACACAGACAGGAGACCAATTACAAAAGAGGGGCCCGCTTGCGCACATTTCAGCCGGGGGATAAAGTGCTTCTATTATTATCCAGCTCTGAGTGTAAATTCCTGGCATAGTGGGAAGGACCATTTGAGGTTAAACGCCAGGTTGGGATGGTGGGTTACAAGATTTGCCAGCCGGGACGAAGGAGGGAAAGCACATTTATCATGTTAACCTCCTGAAGCCTTAGCTGCAACGGGAGATGTTGTTAGCGACGCCGACCGATGACGTCACAGATTTGGGACCTGATCTTTCTGTCTTGGCGTGGATGGGGTCGGTTCAGGTTGGAAGTAACCTGACACCAAGACAGAAACGTGAGGTTCACAGTCTGGTGGCTGCTTCTCCTGACGTGTTCTCTCCAGTCCCGGGGCAGACTCGAGTAGCCCATCATCATATTGAAATTGAGCCGGGGACACGAGTTTGTCAGAGGCCATACCGCATACCTGAAAGTAAAAGGCAGGTAGTGAAAGCGGAGATTGAGGAAATGCTCAAGCTGAGGGTAATAGAAGAGTCCCAGAGTGACTGGAATAGTCCAATCATTTTAGTAGATAAGCCAGACGGGTCAACACGATTTTGCATTGATTTTAGAAGAGTCAATGAAAAATTGAAGTTTGATGCTTATCCCATGCCCCGGGTAGATGAATTGCTGGAGCGTCTAGGCACGGCTAATTTTATGACGACACTGGATTAAACGAAGGGATACTGGCAGATACCCCTAACCCCAGAATCACGGGAGAGAACAGCGTTTTCGACTCTGTGGCAGGATAGCGGCAGAGGGAAGACTCAGAGACAGAAAGTGCAGTGAAACCAAAATATTTTAATTAACAGAACACAAATAAAAAGGCACGATGGCCAACCAAAAAGACAAACACAAAACAGGCTTTAAACAAACCAAAAAAAACCACTCACTCTCTCTCTAACACACGTCTTCTCTCTGTTACAAACACTCACCCTACTAACATACCCAACCACTCCCTTTTATACAGGTGCCTGGGCTAATTGGGCAATTCGCACCTCATTAGCCCAGGCACATTCCACACATTCCACACATACTCACTGAACCATACCCCAAACTCACTCACATCCACTCTAAACAATACAAAAAACACAGAACCACCACAAAATAGGCTGCACCCCATCACAGACTCCCTTTGGGTTATACCAGTTTACTACCATGCCCTTTGGGTTGCATGGAGCACTGGCCACTTTCCAGCGGATGATGGATAGCATTTTGTGGCCCCATCAGCCGTACACCACTGCTTACATAGATGACGTGGTTATCCACAGTGAGGACTGGCCGAGTCATCTATGTAAGGTAGCGGCAGTGCCGCAATCCTTACGGGAGGCCTGGCTCACTGCTAACCCAAAGAAGTGTGCAATTGGGAAGAGAGAGTCTGAGTATTTGGGGTATCGGGTAGGAGTCGGCCAGATGAGACCGCTTGTTGCAAAGGTGAAAGCCTTGGCTGACTGGCCGACTCCTACCACAAAAAACCCAGGTGCGCTGTTTCTTGGGACTGGCGGGATATTATCATAAGTTCATCCCGAACTTTGCTACTCTCACTGTTCCCTTGACAGACCTAACCCGGAAGGCTGCCCCAAATATGGTCCCGTGGACGGAGCCGTGTCAGAGGGCCTTTCTCGCCTTGAAGAGAAGACTGTGTAGCAAGCCAGTGCTGTGCAGTCCGGACTTTAGTTGGAGGTTTACCCTAACGACGGATGCGTCCGAGACAGTTCTCGGGGCAGTGTTGTCCCAGGAGGTGCGGTGAAGTGAGCACCTGGTCCTGTATATCAGCAGGAAGCTCCATCCCTGCAAGAAAAACTATAGTACCATCGAGAAGGAATGTCTTGCAGTAAAATGGACAGTCGAGGCACTCCAGTACTAACTCCTGGGGTGACACTTCACCCTCGTCACAGATCATGCCCCCTTGGCATGGCTCCACCGAATGAAGGATAACAACGCCCGTATCACACGGTGGTACCTGGCGCTGCAGCCCTATGCCTTCAGGGTTGTTCACCGAGCAGGAAAACTGCACCAAAACACAGATTTTCTCTCTCGGGAAGGCATAGGGGTGTAGAATTTTCAAATGGACTGGTGGTACCATTCTGAGGGGGAGGATGTGTGAGAGGGGAGGGATCTGGACTGGCCGTCAGGCGCATGCGTGAGCTTGTAGGGGGTTCGGACACCCCGTGTATTCCCACGCTGTCAGACAATGTCTTCTTGACAGGAGTCAGCTGTGAAGAAATCATCTGACGCTCTGTCATTGGCTGGGGGGTGGGATTATACGGGTTGAATGACTGAATAAAAGGGCACTGTTTTGTATCCTCTCATACAGGAAGTATAGTGGAGTGTGACTTCACAGCAGGATCCTGAGACTCTGAAGGGAAACTGGAGCAGCAAGTCGTGGAGACAGTGCAGCAACTCCAGCGTGAGACACACAGACCCGGTGGTGCAAGTAAGCTATGCACCGGTTATTTTTTTTATCACTATATCAGATAGTTAGCTTAGCGGGACTGAGCCGTCCCACAGTGGATAAGAGAGGATATTGAGCAGTGCCTGTTTCTCGGGGCTTCTACTGCTAGAGGGAGTAACGAGCTGCGGTTAAAAAGCTGCACACTTTATTTTGTAGTTTTTCCTTAAAATATTTTGTTTTCCTTTTTCCTTTCGCCTTTTCACTTATTTGTTTTTGGTTTACACACCTATGTGTGTGTTGTATGAAGACGGGGCACAATACCATTGCTGCCAACTGAGCAGGGACTAATAAATCTGGGCACCTGTGCCGGTGTTTCATATTTGAACTTCTCTGTCTGCCTTGTGTTTTCCCACACCCTTCCACACACATGTTTAACCCTTTGCAGTCCTTTTGTTCAGTGCATCTCAGGCGCATCGGGTCCAATTTATTTTCACACGCGCAGTTTATTTTAAACGCGCTGTTTAAAAGTATTTTTTTTCACAGTAAAACAGGTTTAAAAGGCACTTGCATATCAACAGGACACTCAGTACAGCATCTCCAGCCCCGCCCCACCCCTTATTCGCTATATTTTTCACATACCTCGTAATAGTAGTATGTACCGATAAATCTTCTCCTGATCACTAGTTTTATCACCAAACTCCTCAATAATGCGATCCAAGTCATTATTTTATTACTATAACATCTAAAAAAGCTCTGCAAATGTCTGTGATATTCTTTGACTGCTGGATGCAGAAGCAGCTATCTTGTTTGTTTATGTCCATGTTATCTATGTGGTGTCGAGGCTATCTGTATTCATGAGATACGCCCCTTTTTTTTTCGGCTTCTCTCGGCTCCTATCGGTCTCACTCGGCCATTGGGTGGTTTTCTCGGCTTTTTCCAGAGAAAAAAACGACTAGAGACCTGTGTTTTACGTCTTTTTGATGATGTCGGACAGAGTCCGACATAGGACCGCAAAGGGTTAAATCGTAATAGCTGATCTATTTTTTCTAAGCTGGCTTTCTGTACATTTTAATATATTTTGATTAGATGACAATAGAAAGAAAACAACATGTTATGATCTACAATAAATAGGCCCAATGCTTAATTTTTAAATTATTATTGTGTTGTTATATACTGCTAGTTCTGGGGGGAGAATGTACACAATTGAAAGTCGCATATGTTTATTTTTAGTTTTAAACAAATTAGTTTTGCTTTTGTTGAATAGCAAATCTTTTTCATGGGTAAGAAAATAAATGGGAGTTATTGTTTACATTTACATATACGAAGAGTTGTCAGACTGATGTGTAAATGTATACAACACTTCCTCCTTTGTGTTTGGGGGGGGGTGTCTTCACACAAGGGGTGGTCGATATGACATCATCAGGCACGCACTACTTTTCAGAGGCTATGCGTGCACATACAGGGCCAACACTGGCTCAGGTCTGTGCTAAAGTGTAAACGGATGGCTCAAGTGATAGTAACCTTTTAACACTTGAACTACCAGGCTTACATACATATCTAAAACTACCGCAGCGGTCTTTTTTACGTTATACTAAAATGCGTATAAAACTACTGCAGCGTCGCACACTACGAAACTGTTCTGTGTTAAATGTAGTCAAAACAGAGTGTTTATTTTAACATACCAAACATAGTGCTTACCTTTAGTTCCGATTTCCTCACTTGTATTTTCCCATCATTTCTTTGTAAATCAGACGTTCCCCCATCTTGTCTGTGACATTTGCAGCGTAAAAACTTTGGTTTGCGAAAAATGTAGCTTTTTGATGTTATTGTTTGTTTTCCTTCGGGATATTGTCTGTGACACAGCTTTTGCAGCCTGCTTGTTACACGTGAGGGAAACCTGTAACAACACGAGCCAGAGATTTGTTTGTTTGACTGTTTTATACAAGAGTTTTCTGTTTACCTTTTATTTTGTGCCTGAGTTTGACTCTGTTAGCTATTCAACGGTAATTTCCGTCTCCAGTCTTGCAATAGCTGGTTTGGTACATTATTATTCAGTAACTTTTTTTGTTTGTTTTTCAATATAAATCACGCCTAAGACGTGCTGTGCAGTCCTGCGTTCTATTGGTCTATTCATTTTAACTAGAAAATAAGTATTTTTAAATAGAAAATAAGTAGATAAATCACGTCTGACGGCTGTGTGGTCTAGTGGTTAATGAAAAGGGCTTGTAGCCAGGAGGTCCCCGGTTCAAATCCAACCTCAGCCACTGACTCATTGTGTGACCCTGAGCAAGTCACTTAATCTCCTTGTGCTCCGTCTTTCGGGTGAGACGTAATTGTAAGTGACTCTGCAGCTGATGCATAGTTCACACACCCTAGTCTCTGTAAGTCGCCTTGGATAAAGGCGTCTGCTAAATAACCAAATAATAACGACCTGTAGCTATTCAAAACAAGCGCGAAGCTCTTAAATTCAGCAGCACTAAGCCAATCCCACCGTTTTTTACTATGACAGTCGAAATGACATCTGCGGTAGTTCTAGGTATAACTTATTATATCTCCATAAGTTTCTGCAACCTTTGGGTCTAGTGGTTTGAGATGTTTAATATACAGTGCCTATAGAAAGTCTACACCCCTTGAACTTTTTTCACATTTTGTTGTGTCAGTGCCTCAGAGTTTCATGCATTTAAATGATGATTTTTTTCCCACTTATCTACACACCATACTCCACACTGTTAAGTGGGAAAAAGTTTTTATTGAGAAAAAAATGATATATTAAAAATACAAAACTGAAAGATCATAACTGGATAAGTCGCCACCCCCCTAATACTTGGTAGAAGCACCTTTGGCAGCAATTACAGCTGTGAGTCTGTTGGGATAGGTCTCTACCAACTTTGCACACCTATATTTGGCAATATTTGACCATTCGTCTTTACAAAACTGTTCAAGCTCTGTCAAGTTCCTTGGGGGGCGTTGATGGACAGCAATCTTCAAGTCATGCCACAAATTTTCGATTGGATTTAGGTCGGGGCTCTGACTGGGCCACTCAAGGACATTTACCTTTTTGTTCCTTAGCCACTCCAGTGTAGCTTTTGGCTGTGTGCTTTGGGTCGTTGTCATGCTGAAAGGTGAACCTCCGTCCCAGTTTCAGCTTTCTTGCAGAGGGCAGCTCTGTACTTTGCTCCTTTCATTTTCCCTTCTATCCTGACAAGTGCCCCAGTCCCTGCCGATGAGAAACATCCCCATAACATGATCCTACCACCACCATGCTTCATAGTAGGGATGGTGTTCTTTGGGTGATGCGCTGTGTTGGGTTTGCGCCAAACATAGCGCTTTGCATTTAGGCCAGAAAGTTCCATTTTAGTTTCGTCAGATCACAAAACGTTTTGCCACATGGCTACAGAATCTCCTGAGTGTTTTTTTGCATACTTCAAACGGGATTCAAGGTGGGCTTTCTTGAGTAATGGCTTCCTTCTTGCCACCCTACCATACAGGCCAGATTTGTGGAGTGCCTGGGATATTGTTATCACATGCACACTTTGACCAGTCTTGGCCATAAAAGTCTGTAGCTCTTGCAAAGTTGCCATTGGCCTCTTGGTAGCCTCTCTGATCAGTCTCCTTTGCTCGGTCATCCAGTTTGGAGGGACGGCCTGATCTAGGCAGGGTCTTGGTGGTTCCATACACCTTCCACTTAAGAACATAAGAAAGTTTACAAACGAGAGGAGGCCATTCAGCCCATCTTGCTCGTTTGGTTGTTAGTAGCTTATTGATCCCAGAATCTCATCAAGCAGCTTCTTGAAGGATCCCAGGGTGTCAGGGTGTTCCAGACCCTCACAATTCTGTGTAAAAAAGTGCCTCCTATTTTCTGTTCTGAATGCCCCTTTATCTAATCTCCATTTGTGACCCCTGGTCCTTGTTTCTTTTTTCAGGTCAAAAAAGTCCCCTGGGTCAACATTGTCTATACCCTTTTAGGATTTTGAATGTTTGAATCAGATCACCACATAGTCTTCTTTGTTTAAGACTGAATAGATTCAATTCATGTGATGGTCCTGATGCATAATATCATCAAATGATAATTTAATGAAAGACTATTTTGTCAAGACAAATTTAATGAGTTAGGGTAGTTTGTATTCATAAAGTAGTAGTAAACAAAATAGCAGGGTTGGTGGCAACATCACCTCCTCTCCAGAGCAGGGGACCCCGATGCAATTCGGGGGAACCTAGGAGCGGTGTCTGGGGTTGCAGCTGCATCGCCTGGGGACCCTATGAATGGGTAACCAAGGGGAGCTTCAGATGACCTCAGGGCCGAGCCTTAGGACTATTAAGGGAAGCAACTGGGTACCTTCGTGGAGTGCTGGGAGATCCTGACACAGCTACAAAGGCTCCTAAACCAGTTAATTCACTTTCCATATAAAAAATAAATAAAAGGTACATAGAGTAATTCCTGAATGCTGAGCTGTGCTGAGCGAGTGCAGTCTAATGGCTGTTTTAGATGACAAAGGTAGTGATTCAAAATATAAACTTTTAAATAAAATAAAATTGTCAAATTTCAATTGATGTTTTTTGGGGAAGGGTGGTGGGCAATTCACTGACACACATGGGAGACAGAAGGTTTTATTTGTAACGCCGCTCAGGCGCACTGATTTATTTTTACCCGCCGTGGGCGCTTTTGTCCGTGGCCTGAATATTGGCAACAGTAAACAGGACCACGGGGTTACCAATACTGGTATACAGTCCAGTGCACATACAAGTGCTCAAAAATAATAATGAAAACAAAAGGCAAAAGAAAAAGGGAAAATAAAACACAGTAATCAAACTACAAAACGAAAGTGCTGCTTACGCAGTGCCCCCACTGCCACTAAGCCGGTCAATACAACCTACGTTCTGCTATTTTCTATACACTGGGGTGGTCAGAGTTCCCCGTATAACTACACACGTCCCCTCGGGTACATAATTATTTTTTTTATTTTTTTGTTAATTTTAAGGTAGGCTTTCTGTCAGCCGTGCTTGCCTGCTCTTTCTTTACACTGACGTCTTCCGCCAGGGTCACTGGGTATCCTCTCTCCGGCCACCCGAATGCACAACTAAGAGCAGTTCTTATGGTCCGAGCAATCCCCAAAGGCCCGCCTCTCAGCCAGTCAGAGAGAGAGAAAGCCAACACAGCCTCTTCCCCACCTCTCCGTGTCATCGCCATGACTGACAGGCGGCTCTTACGAGACTGCTGCCCTCTTCCTATAGAACCACGCATACACCAGATAGTCAGCACAGATCTCCCCTGTTACAGGAAGTCAATGTAGAATTAGATTTTGACCTTCCACAAAAACTGCTTCAAAGGAAGGCGACAAGAGCGATAAAACAGTACAAAAGTTGATATCACTTTACATTACATTACTAAAAAAGGTTCAGGAATACTGTGGCAAAATGGTTAGTAGTGCGCAGGTGTGTAGGTGATGCAGTGCTCCAAACAACGGCAGACAACTAAGTTCACAGTCCAAACAGTTCTTTAAATTTTCCTTAACACAGTTTGGCACCGTTAAATAATAATACTGGCTTTACACAGCAATGTGTATTGCTAGTAATAAACTACGGGGTTCAGTCCCGAAATAATAATACAATAACAATAACACTCAACACAGACACGGCCACTTCTCCAGACAGTGCGTGCTCTCGTGCAGGTGTGGTGAAAGACAACAATAGTGGTGCAGCAGTGCAGTGTAGTCCGGGCTTATGCTGGCCTGTAGCGATAGCTCCCAGTACATATTAGCCGTTGTGACAGGATGGTCGAGGTGGTGTAAATGATTATAATGTCCACAACTGTAATTGCTGTACATCAGCTGCTGGCAATATTTATTTTGTTAGAAGGTGAAGGTAACAGAAAGAAAACAACTCAAATCTTCACTACCAACCAGTGGTAGCCTTTAAATTGTCTGTGTGCCAATTTATCACTGCCAGTCTGACACCATTACCTCCACCAGAGTACCCTTACCTACAATGGTAGTTGTGTAAGACTCTGGTGTACAATACCCTTGATTATTCAACTCACACAGACCACTATTTACACTATATACATTCAGCAGTGTATACCTGACATGCACTTGGTTGGTTTGCTTTTGAGTGGGGTTTTGCAGTCTCTTTGCAACTACTCCGTTGCTTTGTTTAAACAGTAGTAAGTACTTATTTGCTTCACTTACTGTCTTCCAAGGAAACCTTTATTCCATTCTGGTTCCCTTGTTCCGGTTACTCCTGCGCTGAGCACATGGCCAGTCAGCTTTTCCAACAGACTTTGGTTTAACTGGACTTAGAGGCTAGACTCCACACTCAGCGGTCCAGGCTTTGTTTTATGTCCAAAAAGACACTTTTTGACCAAACAAATTTCCTTTTGTTTAACTTGTCTGCAAACCCCCTCACTCTTCACTAACTCCAACCACTTCATCCCTGTGCAAACTCCCCTTGCCCCTCTTAAAGATGGCCACCTTTCAGATCCGGGTCACAGGTCAATCACAGAGTTCTCTTTCTCTTCCTAGATAGGTCTATCATTTCCCATAGCTCTATCTGAAACAGCGCCACCCATCAAAAGTGGTCACTCCATTGCTGTTACAACAAACCATAATTTTATAACAGTTGTATCTATTTCCGGTTAAAACGCATATCAACTAAATATTATAATTCTCTATGTTACAATATAAGACACCCCCACTGTTCTATATTCGTAACATTAGTGATTATAAACCTATTTATTACACCGTCTAACAAGAACAAACAGTAACAGTTAGACAGACAGACAAACAAACTAAACACTCCGTTTTTACTTCCGTTTCCTTACGAGTCCTTTCAGTAACCATAACAAAAGAATAGATTGCATCATCACATCCCCTGAAATACCCTTAGTCATGCCCCCTGCAATAGCTAGTTCAATCCCGTATCCTCCAATCCATGACTGACACATCACGTACCGCATTAGGGCGATGACTTCTGGCATTGTGACTCCACCCCCTTCCTGGATGGCTGGCTTCTGACTGACCCTGGAATGAACTGCCAAACCATCCAGTATGGGGCACACTGTTCCTGTTATACATAAGAACATAAGAAGAACATAAGAAAGTTTTCAAACGAGAGGATGTCATTCAGACCTTCTTGCTTGTTTGGTTGTTAGTAGCTTATTGATACCAGAATCTCATCAAGCAGCTTCTTGAAGGATCCCAGGGTGTCAGCTTCAACAACATTACTGGGAGTTGGTTCCAGACCCTCATAATTCTCTGTGTAAAAAGTGCCTCCTATTTTCTGTTCTGAATGCCCCTTTATCTAATCTCCATTTGTGACCCCTGGTCCTTGTTTCATTTTTCAGGTCAAAAAAGTCCCCTGGGTCGACATTGTCTATACCTTTTGGGATACAGCGCCCTCACAGATAGGGAGGGAGATTGTTGACTAGTATTCAAAGTACAGAGAAGGCTTAATTAAGTTTCTTATTCATTTAATAATATATTTCTTTATTTGCAGAATAGCTCCTGTTTCAGTCTTGAAACACAAAAGTCCCCCTATTGGGAAATAAAATGGCCTTTGCTCCAAGGACCACAAATGGATCAAAGATGCAGACAAAGATGAGCACCTGGACACCCTTAAACCACCAGCAATCCAATGATCAGGTAACGGAAGTGACATTTTAAATACTGACAAGCAAAACCTTGTTTAAGACAAGGCAGTGTGCCAAAGGAGTGTTCTTTAACTGATCGTTCAAAGTTCTCTCTTGTGATGCTAGTTTTAAAGCCTTGAATATTAACATTAAAACATTATAATGACATTAAATATGAAAAGGGCTGGGGACAACCCTGGATTGGGAGTAGAATATTGTGATATGTGATTTCACGTGTGATTGAGAATAGAATATTGTGATATGTGAGTTCACATGTGATTGGGAGTAGAATATCGTGATGTGTGGTAATTTAATATTTGTAGGTAGTTGAC
Organism: Acipenser ruthenus; assembly: GCF_902713425.1. Lineage (NCBI taxonomy): Eukaryota > Metazoa > Chordata > Actinopteri > Acipenseriformes > Acipenseridae > Acipenser > Acipenser ruthenus. The sequence continues at coordinate 38,046,355 of NC_081194.1, forward strand.
TACCTTTTGTATAATTTACCTTTTTAATTTAATATTTGTAGGTAGTTGACTACCTTTGTACCATTTCAGGTTATTCACTGGACTTGAACTGCTTACATTTCAATAAAAACTGGAAAAATGGGGTGTTCTAAAACTTTTGACCGGTAGTGTATATCACATCAAATTGTCATGGAAATACCTGCTTTCCAAATACAGTAACAACTTCTTAATGGAGATTGTAAATGTAAAAATATGATGTTGAGAATGATTACGAAGTATTGTAGTCATTGGTATCTGCTGGGCTGAGTGCAGTTGCTAGGTCGACAGAATTTCATAATTCACTACTATACCTTGGTTGATAATGCAAATACATTTGCATCTTATATGTCGTCAAACTTTTTTTTTTTTTTATCTTACTGCTTAGTTGATCAGAACTTTTGACTAGAGGGGATAGTTCCTTTGCACATGCTTTACTACCGTTTTTTTTTATTCGTCAGGTTTTTGACGAAAGGAAGAATCTGCTTGGCAAATGGGTAAGATAATGGGAAACATCACTTTTGCCCTTAGACCATTGTTATAATGTACAGTAGACTAGGCATTGTCACAGGAACAAGTGCTGGAAACACAGTGAGTGATGGCCATCATTAACCCCTTTACAGCCAAGCGTTTTTGTCATTGATGTCACCCCCTAGCAAGCACTTAATAACACAGTAGGACATTTCTTAAATAAAATGTTACCTTAGGTAACAATTTAACATTAATTATGGAACCTATCATTATTATACTCAACTTAACCAACTGCATCACATGGTAAAATAACAAACAACTGCAAAGAAAATGTCAACAGGTTGCTTAACAATACAAACAGTGTATAATATTACCAAAAGTTTGTACAAAAATAAACATGGTTTCTGCATATGTCAATACAACAATATACAGGATATGGGCCTCATTCACTAAACAGCAGTAAATGACCAGAATTACCGCGTGGCAGGGGGAAGCCACACTGCATGGAAAAATGAAGCAGCGGTAGCTCTATTCACTAAGCTAATTATATGCACAAATAAAGTGAGTTAAATGATTAATTTGCAAGTTGTCACAACGAACGGAATTATGCATGAGGTTTACACACACACTATATATATATATATATATATATATATATATATATATATATATATATATATATATATATATATATATACATATACACACACACACACACACAGTGCCTATAGTAAGTATTCACCTCCCTTGGACGTTTTCACATTTTAAATTTGGATTTTTTTTCCTTTTGATTTACACAACCGACTCAACACTTTCAATGTGTGAAAAAATGGGAAATGGGGGGGTGAAAAAACAAATGAATTAAAAATAAAAATCTGAACAGTCTTCATTAGATAAGTATTCACCCCCTTGACACTCCTAAATAAGCTCAGGTGCAACCAATTGCCTTCAGAATTCACACAATAAGTTAAATGGAATCCATCTGTGTGCAATAAAAGTGGTTCACATGATTTCAGATACACCTGTCTCTGTAAGGTCACACAGTTGGGTAGCGCATTCAAAGCAAAGATACTACCAAGAAGACCATGGAGCTTTCAAAACAACTCCTGGATAAAGTTGTGGAAAGGCACAGATCAGGGCAGGAGTATAATTGCCTTCAGAGTACTTGGAACTGCAAACACAAGTCAAAAAGAAAGTTAGAAAGGCCAAGAGAGAGATAGAAAACAATATTGCTAAGGGGGCTAAAACCAATTCCAAAATGTTTTTCCAATATTATAAAAGCAAGAGAACATTCAAAGAGGAGGTTAAATGTCTAAGAGACACAAATGGCAAAATCATAGATGAAGAAAAAAAAATAGCAAATATATTAAATGACTACTTTTCACAGGTTTTTACAAAGGAGGACACGGACAACTTGCCCGACATGTCGACCTGCTCCTATCAAGTTTTAAATAACTTTAGCATAACAGAGGCAGAAGTGTTAAAGGGACTAGGAGCTCTTAAAATAAACAAATACCCTGGGCCAGATGAGATCCTCCCAATAGTACTCAAAGAAATGAAAGAAGTTATTTACAAACCGCTAACCAAGATCATGCAACAGTCTCTGGACACAGGGGTTGTACCGACAGACTGGAAAATAGCAAACGTAATACCGATCCACAACACAAAAATAGGAGGAGTGACAAACACTGTTGAAGGTCATTCAAAATGATCTAGACAGCATTCAGAATTGGGCAGACACATGGCAAATGAAATTTAATAGAGAAAAGTGTAAAGTATTGCATGCGGGCAATAAAAATGTGCATTATAAATATCATATGGGAGATACTGAAATTGAAGAAGGAATCTATGAAAAAGACCTTGGAGTTTATGTTGACTCAGAAATGTCTTCATCTAGACAATGTGGGGAAGCTATAAAAAAGGCCAGCAAGATGCTCGGATATATGTGAGAAGTGTTGAATTTAAATCAAGGGAAGTAATGTTAAAACTTTACAATGCATTAGTAAGACCTCACCTAGAATATTGTGTTCAGTTCTGGTCACCTCGTTACAAAAAGGATATTGCTGCTCTAGAAAGAGTGCAAAGAAGAGCAACCAGAATTATTCCGGGTTTAAAAGGCATGTCATATGCAGACAGGCTAAAAGAATTGAATCTATTCAGTCTTGAAGAAAGAAGACTACGCGGCGATCTGATTCGAACAGTCAAAATCCTAAAAGGTATAGACAATGTCGACCCAGGGGACTTTTTTGACCTGAAAAAAGAAACAAGGACCAGGGGTCACAAATGGAGATTAGATAAAGGGGCATTCAGAACAGAAAATAGGAGGCACTTTTTTACACAGAGAATTGTGAGGGTCTGGAACCAACTCCCCAGTAATGTTGTTGAAGCTGACACCCTGGGATCCTTCACGAAGCTGCTTGATGAGATTCTGAGATCAATAAGCTACTAACAACCAAACGAGCAAGATGGACTGAATGGCCTCCTCTTGTTTGTAAACTTTCTTATGTCCTCAACTGGGCAGGTAACCTGAGCCCCCCCTAAGGAAAATCCTGGTTGCGCCCCTGCAAGTGACACAAATGACAGGCTTGTTGTTGATTTAAACACTAAAGTGTTTTAGTAGGAGAAATATTTTCACGCAAGGGGTGGTCGATATGACATCATCGGGCAAGCACTACAGTTCAGGGACTATGCGTGCGCATACGGGGCCAGAGCCAACTCAGGTCTGTGCTCACGTGTAAACGGAGTTGCACTTGACAAGAAACTTTTCATCTGATCGACCCTAAGCCAGCTCAGGTCCGAGTTGTAAGTGTAAATGCACTGAAAGACCTAAACCATCTCAAAGCCAGCTTAAATGTGGCTAGTGTAAACAGGGAATGAGAGAGTGACAGCTGCAACACTAATCAAATAAACTATATTCAAAGCAAACAGACTGTCGATCAAGCTGTGTAAGTAAACAAAGACAAGTCTGGCAGGTTTGCAAAGGGCTTGACTGTCTCTATACAAAGTTTGGAGCAGTTTAATGACAGAATGCCTTAGTTACACAGCTAAGAAGGGACACAGCGTGAAATCAAACATGGATGATGGCGGCTGCCCAAAGACCACAAGGGGAATTGAATTTAGCTGATGGAGGCTGCAAAGGGATTAAGGCTGTAACATTTCAATTTGTAAAAAAAATAAGAATAATTAAAACAAGCCTAGTAAGCTTCACTTTCTAGGATTTACTGTCATTTTATGACAGTGGTTAGCAACAAAAAAATATATACAATGTATGCCAAAACATTTTCGGATGGTATTGCAATTTGTTAATATTCTTCAAACTATAGGACAGAGTGCTGACAAATCTACTACAAAACCAAGGTCTTTCTCATGTCAGGTTTGTTCTAATTTTATATTTGAATCCTACATTTTTGTGACCACCTTTCTGTCCAATTCTGTATGTATTTCCTGGGCTGCTGCATATTTGTCTGCCACTCCACCAGGTTTGTGTTGTCAGCTTTTTACAGTTCCAGGTAATTTATGAATGTTTGTTTTTTTTTTTTTTTTTTTTTTTATATCAGTTTGATAAGTGGACAGACTCACAGCGGAAACAGATCCTGCTAGATCTCTTTGGAAGGTGCTCAACAGCTCAACTGCGCTTTGTATGCAGGAATCTCCAGAATCGAGTCCCAGAAGTGGCTCTAGATTTCACCACTGTACTGCCCAGAGTGCTGGCACTCTATATATTCTCCTTTCTTGACCCCCGCAGCCTCTGCAGGTGTGCTCAGGTAAGAGGTGACAAACAAACTCTCTTTTAAGCTTTCAAGGAACCCAGATATGTTTTGTTATTCAACAAATACTTTGGAAACTATGCATTTTGGGTGCATTAGACATATTAGTTTTGTAGAATATCTAAGATCTCTTCACAATAGGAAAATGTTTTTTAATCCATCCAAACATACTTAAAAAAAAAAAAAAAGGGTAATGACATTGTATGTATTCTGTAATTTATTATTATTATTTATTTCTTAGCAGACGCCCTTATCCAGGGCGACTTACAAGATATCACATTATTTTTACATACAGTTACATTATTTTTTACATACAATTACCCATTTATACAGTTGGGTTTTTACTGGAGCAATCTAGGTAAAGTACCTTGCTCAAGGGTACAGCAGCAGTGTCCCCCACTAGGGATTGAACCCACGACCCTCCGGTCAGGAGTCTGGATCCCTAACCACTACTCCACACTGCTGCCCCAATATATACAACTGCATCTCTCTTTCATATCACTATTTCTAAATAAAATAAAATTAGGGTTAGTTTTTCTGTGTATTTTCTGTCTTTGCAGATGGTCAAAAAGTCTGAAAAGTTTATTGAAGGGTTACTCTCCTCTGTGTTTAAAAACGTAAAAAAACAAAAACCCAAAATATAATCAATTAGTCTATCTGCTCAATCAAGTTGACATTATTTACCCCAAATTTTCACTAATTAGTTTAAAAGAAGATTATTATTTTTTTACCATTATTTGCTTATTCAAGTCTGTATTTTCAAAACAGATTATCGGGTTTAGATAGTTGATCGAAACAGCAGTAGATCATAATACAGTGTTTTAAATATTAAATTAGGTCATTTTACTTACTTTTAAAGACAAAAATATTCTTAAAATACCCGTATGTTAGAGATGACCGTGCCCTATATCCACAATATAACAGAAATGCCAATGTTGGATGATTACAAAGGCGTGGTTTACATGGCAAATAATAAATGTCACCTTTTTCTCACACTATTTTGGAGGGGAAGGTATATTTAAATGGTTCTGTCTGCATTCCAATTTGGCCTTGTGCGACTACTGATATTGTGCTGCTTTCTTAAACTGGAGTTACACAAAGTTTTTAGGCAGGAACTCCTCATCGCGCAACAGCGAACCCTATGGCCAGGCACTGAGCATGTTCAGAGTGGATAAAAAGCAGGGCTGATCTGTTCTCCGGGATCGGTAGCCTGCCCACCTCTGCTCTCGATTTGCTCGCCGTAAAAGCCGTTCTGGCTTTAAGCGTATGAAATCAGAGGACAATCACACGCCCTCAGAGCGCCTGTGCTGTGTGTGGACCCGCTGCGGTGAGGAGAAAAAAAACTTAATTGGACATTCCAAATTGGGGGAAAAATAAATAAAAACAATAATTGGTCACTTCAATTAAAAAAAAAACTAACATAAAATAACCACAAGTGCAGCTTGCCACATTTGGCCACCAAACAATATAATAAAAAAAACAAGGGAAACAAAACAAAAACCCAGACGTAGCGTTACACAAATACAAAAAAACCCCACTAAACATTTTTTGACTGCATATACAGTATACCGGTATTTATTATAAACCTATTATACACATACATATATAATATATACAAGTTTTGCTATAAAAGCGTAGCTCAGCAATTCGGATCCTTATGGTAGACTACGAACTGAGCAAAATTATTCAGTCAAAATGTTAGTACAGTACATTTTCAAAATACCTGCAGTAAATCTACAATAGGCTACCCTACTCGCCCACATTTCCCACATTTTTTTTGTATTTATTTTTTTTAACATGAAATGATACATAGCGCATTATATATATATATATATATATATATATATATATATATTGTAACAAACCAGTAGAGTACTCCCGTGTAAGACTCTACTTTTGCTTCCACCGACTGGCACAGACACAAGGAACTTTCAGGTAAGTAATTTTTATTTACAATATTTACACAAATTATCACTTTCTTTATGTTGAGTAAAGCCCTGTACGGGTCACTAACTGGCTCACTTCTTCATCCCTCACTAACTGTTTCAGAAATGCCGAGTCCAGCAGGCTGAGGCCTTTGCAAGTCCTTTCCCTGTGGAGTATTCCTACCACACAGGTAAGTATGGAACCGGCGCCCTCTGCTGGAGTCTCTCGGCCACACAGGTAAGAATCACGCAGCCTCCCTCTGCTGGAGTCTGGCTGCAACACAGGTAAGAAGAAAGAAACGCCCTCTGCTGGAATATCTGTGTCACACAGGTGAGTGTACGGAAGACTCCCTCTGCTGGAATCTCTCTGCAACACAGGTCAGGATAACGCAGACTCCCTCTGCTGGAATCTTGTTGTAACGCAGGTAAGAACACAAAGACACCCTCTGCTGGAATGTCTCTGTAACACAGGTGAGTGTCAGAAAGACTCCCTCTGCTGGAGTCTCTCTGCAACACAGGTCAGGATAACGCAGACTCCCTCTGCTGGAACTTGCTGTAACACAGGTAAGAACAAAGAGACCCCCCACTGTTGGAGTATCCCTGAACACAGGTGATTTGTAAGGATAACGTGGACACCCTCTGTTAGAGTATCGCTGCAACACCAGGAAGGATCCACAAGTATGGAATGGAATTGTATCCAGGTTGTGGGGATGAACCCCTGCAACCAATGTCCTAGTGGTTCACAGAAACACGGGGGTGTCTCAGAGTTCAAGCACAATATCCTTATTGTCCACGCCACCTGTGGAAACTGTTGTTCCTGTCTGTAGAATAAAACCACGTCCAAAACCCCAGACTGTTGCCTCAGTTCTTGCTGTTACAGCTCGCTAGTTTTGCTGCGCACGAATGCGCGCTTCCCTCTGAGTCCCGAAATAAATACACATCCACATACAAACGGCAGTTGTGACGGTTCCCCAATCGTCACGGAAACTGCGGAATTGTTTTAAATTCGTTACCGATAGACAGCGTCTCTTGTCCAGTATTTCATCAAAATAAATTAAACCTTAACAAAACAAAAGACTACCTCACCAAGAGGATAAACGCCCACGGTAAAACAAAATACAGCTTTTGCTCAAAACGAAATCAAACGTTCACTTTACCTTCCAATAACACGTAATGCACTTTCAATTCTCTGAGCCCTGTTCAGCAGTACACACCGGCGGTGCTCCCCACAATCACCCCCGCTGTCCCGCTCCACTTCCCTTTATACCCAGAAACTCCGCCTTCCCTATTAAAGCTAAGGTTCCTGGGTTGTATAGTTTTTCAAATGGCGTCGCCATTTCTTAAAGGCGACGCCACTCTTTCTACAATATATATATATATATATATATATATATATATATATATATATATATATTGTAAAACGACTTGCACCCACTCGGGTTCTTGCCCCTTTTAAAACTGACCCAACACACAGAAATTGGAGGTTCAGCGCTTATGGGCACTTTTAATAATACAAACAAAAACACAAAATAAACCAAACAAACACCTAGCTCCTTTTCGAGCACTGACTAAACACACGGGAACCTGAACTGAACCACAGGACGGCTAAGCTGTTTACCTGCTGTAAACATCAAAACACTCTGTACTATAAACTTAAGTTTTGTCCTTTCAATGACTGCCTGGAAGCAGAGCACCCCTTCTGCCTCCTTCTCCTTAGCAGCCCCAAACAAACTGACTGCTCCCCTTTTATACCCTGCACCTGGTTCTAATTTAATAATGATCTCCAGGTGCAGAGAATAATTAAGCAATAAAACAATTAATGGAACTGATTAACAAAGCAAAATACAATTAAACAATAACAAAACTAACAAATTAAATTAAACAAATGTGCATTCCGCATATGTTTTTTCTAAAGGGAGGCTTTAACCCCCTCCCTGCTGTCTTACTATATATATATATATATATATATATATATATATATATATATATATATATATATATATATATATATATATAAATTATTATTGTTTTGAAATACATCTTTTATTAGGGAGCTCCCCTAAATCCCTTGTTTAGAAAGATACAGGGTAATGCTTGTGACCGACTAGCCATCTGCCATGTGGATGCGTGCATTCGCTGCTGAGTGACAGGCATGAGATCGAGACAGAGGTTGATTCAGCGAATAGGATTTACATATTGTAGCGCTGAGCTGTGGGGTTTTCAGAATATAATGAGACAGACAACATTGCAAAACAGTAGGGAACCGCTGTCTTTATTTTTTTTAGCTTTTAGTGAACAATGGTTCTCCATTCTTCTCTCACTCACAAACTCAACCTCTCTTAACTCTTTCTCGATTCTCCTGCTGCCAGAACCGCTTCTCTTTCAAACTGTCATCTCCACACACACAACCTTGTCCCTTCCCCTTCCTCACTCTCTGGTCCAACACTCCCTATCTGATTGCTCTTGTCAGACCTGCTCCCACCCCCCCTCAGTGACGCACTCACACACAGCCTTTCAGCTCTAGTCACACAAGCACCAAAATACACAGAGAACGCCAACAGATCTGAACAAGAATAACACAGTTTACAAATGCAAATTATTTACAGAGTACTCCCATTCCCTTCCCCAGTCCATAATCAGGCCCATTCCCACATTGTCCCTAGCTTTTTTAAACAATGTTGCATTGTTTGCGGACTGACAGAGTTCCATGCATGCTTTAGAAAGCACACAACATCTAAGACATTTTATTTACACTGAATTTTTGTGCTGATGCGCATCACTTTTCTCTTTCCAGCCATGCTTGCTTACTGTTCCAGTCAGTGCTGTTTTTTCAAACTGTAAATATACCTGACACTAGAACATAAGAACATAAGAAAGTTTACAAACGAGAGGAGGCCATTCAGCCCATGTTGCTCGTTTGGTTGTTAGTAGCTTATTGATCCCAGAATCTCATCAAGCAGCTTCTTGAAGGATCCCAGGGTGTCAGCTTCAACAACATTACTGGGGAGTTGGTTCCAGACCCTCACAATTCTCTGTGTAAAAAAGTGTCTCCTATTTTCTGTTCTTAATGCCCCTTTATCTTATCTCCATTTGTGACCCCTGTGGTACACCACTGGATACCTCGCTCCATTTTGAGGTTTCTCCTCTAATCAGTACTTTCTGTTTTCTACATGTTAACCATTCCCTAATCCATGTACATGCATTTCCTTGAATCCCTACTGCGTTTAGTTTTGAGAATTAATCTTTTAATGCAGGACTTTGTCAAAAGCTTTCTGGAAATCTAAATAAACCATGTTGTATGCTTTGCAATTATCCATTGTCGATGTTGCATCCTCAAAAAAATCAAGCAGGTTAGTTAGACACAATCTCCCTTTCCTAAAACCATGCTGACTGTCTCCTAGGATATTGTTACCATATAGGTAATTTTCCAATTTGGATCTTATTATAGTTTCCATAAGTTTACATATAATAGAAGTCAGGCTTATTGGTCTGTAGTTACCTGGTTTGGTTTTGTCTCCCTTTTTGTGGATCGGTATTACGTTTGCTATTTTCCAGTGTGTCGGTACAACCCCTGTGTTAAGAGACTGTTGCATGATCTTGGTTAGCGGTTTGTAAATAACTTATTTTATTTCTTTGAGTACTATTGGGAGGATCTCATCTGGCCCAGGGGATTTGTTTATTTTAAGAGCTCCTAGTCCCTTTAACACTTCTACCTCTGTTATGCTAAAGTTATTTAAAACTGGATAGGAACAGGTCGACATGTAAAAACATGTAAAAACCTTTGAAAAGTAATCATTTAATATATTTGTTATTTTTTTTTCTTCGTCTATGATTTTGCCATTTGTGTCTCTTAGACATTTAACCTCCTCTTGGTTTAAGGAAAGGGAGATTGTGTCTAACTAACCTGCTTGTCTTTTTTGAGGATGCAACATTGACAATGGATAATTGCAAAGCATACGACATGGTTTATTTAGATTTCCAGAAAGCTTTTGACAAAGTCCCGCATAAAAGATTAATTCTCAAACTGAACGCAGTAGGGATTCAAGGAAATGCATGCACATGGATTAGGGAGTGGTTAACATGTAGAAAACAGAAAGTACTGATTAGCGGAGAAACCTCAAAATGGAGCGAGGTAACCAGTGGTGTACCACAGGGATCAGTATTAGGTCCTCTGCTATTCCTAATCTACATTAATGATTTCGATTTTGGTATAGTAAGCAAACTCGTTGCAGACGACACAAAAATAGGCAAACATAGTGGCAAACACTGTTGCAGCAGCAAAGGTCATCCAAAATGATCTAGACAGCATTCAGAACTGGGCAGACACATGGCAAATGAAATTTAATAGAGAAAAGTGTAAAGTATTGCATGCAGGCAATAAAAATGTACATAATAAATATCATATGGGAGATACTGAAATTGAAGAAGGGAACTATGAAAAAGACCTAGAAGTTTATGTTGACTCAGAAATGTCTTCATCTAGACAATGTGGGGAAGCTATGAAAAAGGCCAACAAGATGCTCGGATATTATTATTATTATTATTATTATTAATTTATTTCTTAGCAGACGCCCTTATCCAGGGCGACTTACAATTGTTACAAGATTTCACATTATACATTATTTCACATTATACAGATATCACATTACTTTTACATACAATTACCCATTTATACAGTTGGGTTTTTACTGGAGCAATCTAGGTAAAGTACCTTGCTCAAGGGTACAACAGCAGTGTCCCCTGTGAGAAGTGTTGAATTTAAATCAAGGGAAGTAATGTTAAAACTTTACAATGCATTAGTAAGACCTCACCTAGAATATTGTGTTCAATACTGGTCAGCTTGTTACAAAAAGGATATTGCTGCTCTAGAAAGAGTGCAAAGAAGAGCAATCAGAATTATCCCGGGTTTAAAAGGCATGTCGTATGCAGACAGGCTAAAAGAATTGAATCTGTTCAGTCTTGAACAAAGAAGACTATGCGGCGATCTGATTCAAGCATTCAACATCCTAAAAGGTATAGACAATGTCGACCCAGGGGACTTCTTTGACCTGAAAAAAGAAACAAGGAGCAGGGGTCACAAATGGAGATTAGATAAAGGGGCATTCAGAACAGAAAATAGAAAAAGCAGTTTTTTACACAGAGAATTGTGAGGGTCTGGAACCAACTCCCCAGTAATGTTGTTGAAGCTGACACCCTGGGATCCTTCAAGAAGCTGCTTGATGAGATTCTGGGATCAATAAGCTACTAACAACCAAATGAGCAAGATGGACTGAATGGCCTCCTCTCGTTTGTAAACTTCCTTATGTTCTTCTTATGTTCTTATGTTCTTTGGATGTTCTCTTGCTGTTATAATATTGGAAACACATTTTGGAATTGGTTTTAGCCCCCTTAGCAATATTGATTTCTATCTCTCTCTTGGCCTTCTCACTTCCTTTTTGACTTGTGTTTGCAGTTCCAAGTACTCCTTCTGTGTACTTTTGTTTTTGGTCCCTTTTAAACGCTCTATAAAGTTCCTTTCTTCGCTGAATGTTTTTTATAATTGATCTATTAAACCATTTTGGCCATTTTGTTTTAGATTTAGATTTGTCTACTTTGGGGATGTAATTGTTTTGCGCCTCTAGTACTACATTTTTTAAAAAAACAGCCATCCTTTTTCTGTGGATGTTTTCTGTATTTTACTCCAATCTACTTCTGTTAGTCTCTGTTTCATACCTTCATAGTTTGCTTTTCTAAAATTGTAAACCTTAGCTTTAGTCATTACTTTTTGGGTTTTAAAAATCACTTCAAATGAGACCATGTTGTGGTCTGAGTTTGCCAATGGCTCTCTGACCTCTGTTTTAGTTATTCTGTCTTCATAATTTGAAAAGACTGAATCAAGGCATGCCTCCCCTCTAGTCGGTGCCTTGACAAATTGCGTTAGGAAGCAGTCATTTGTCATTTCCACCATTTCAATTTCGTTCGTCGTGCTCCCCACCGGATTTTCCCATTTTATGTGGGGGAAGTTGAAATCCCCCATTTAGTAATGCTTCTCCTTTGCTACATGCATTTCTAATGTCATTGTATAACAGATTATTTTGCTCGGCGTCTGAATTTTTGTCCATTAATTCTGACCCGTATTGATTCGGCGTTGTTTTCTTTGTCCAGATTTAACACCTGGGCTTCAAGTCTATTTCTTATGTATACCCCTCCGCCTCTTCTGTCCTGCCTGTCTTTCCTATACAGTGTGTACCCACTAATATTATATTCGTCTCCATCACTCTCAGACAACCAAGTTTCTGTAACACCTATCACATCGTAGTTACTTGTTAGTGCAGTAGCTTCAAGTTCTAACATTTTGTTTCTGAGACTTCTAGCATTAAGATAAATACATTTAATAGTGGTCTTACCTGAGTTGTTGCCCTTGTTTTGATGTGGTCTCCCTTCTGTTTTTTTGTTTTCTCCCCCCTTCCTTTCTAGTTTAAATGCTTCTGGACCTCCTCAAGGATCCTTTCTCTAAGTAGATTGGTTCCCTTTCTGTTTAAGTGCAGTCCGTCCAACCTGTATAGATAGCCCTTGTTGTAGAAAGTGCTCCAATGTTCAAGAAAGGTGAAGCCTTCCTGTGTGCACCATGATTTCAGCCATGCATTTTGATTGTGTATTTCCAGCTGTCCATATGGTCCTTTGCAAGGCGCCGGCAGTATCCCAGAAAATACCACAGTTTTGGTCTTGTCTTAATTTCCTACCTAGCTCTCTGAATTTGTTTTGCAGAGATCTTGGCCTGTCTCTACCAATGTTGTTTGTACCAATGTGGACGACTACTACCGGGTCGTCTCCTGTTCGTTGTAGGAGCCTGTCCACATTCTCAGTGGTGTGCTTGACTGAGGCTCCTGGAAGGCAGCACACTGTTGTAGTAAGGGGGTCCAAACTGCGAACTGAACTTGCTGTGTTTCTCAGTATGGAGTCCCCAACAATCATGACCTCCCTTCTTTTTGCTGCCTGGCCAGCACTGTTTATAGGATCCTGTGTGTTGTTTCTTTCATTCTCTTGGTGTTGGTTTTGGTCATCTAAATGTTGAAGTGGCTCAAATGTGTTGGATGTCTGGATTTCTGGTGGTTGTGTTTGACGAAGTTTCTTTTTTTCCCTGCTTCTGCCTATCTGAACCCTGCTGTTTCAACTCTCTTCCATCTCCCTGGTGGCTTTCAGTCTGCTAGGGGTGCAGACTTCCATGAATTGTGGGTGTGTCAGCTCCTCAAGCTCCTGTTGCTGTCTCATTTCCTCCAGCTCCTTTTCTAGCAGGCTTAATCGCTGAAGCAAGTCCTGGACTGTGCGGCACTTTACACAAACTTGGCTGAGCTCTGTTGGGTTTTCTCAGATTTCCCACATCATGCAGTTATCACAGATTACTGGCTTGAAGACCTTATTTTATTTTTATTTTTTTAAGTTTAGTGTAGCTTCTGCAGCTGTCAACCTGCTTTCAAATGCTTCTAACTGCGTTGTACTTGCCAACTCGTACTTCTCACACGATGTCACTTCCACACACTGTCGCTGGGAAGCCTGTCTGCCTTTGTGTTTGTGCTGCGGGCTCCGCTCCTCCCCCGTGTCCCAGAACGCCGCGGGATTTGAATCAGCTGCTCCAAGTTTCAGCTTATCAGAAAAATACACGCAGCTGCAAGGCTTTAAGCTGCAATGTTTTCTGATTAAAGCAACTCCAAATTTAAAGATGTAATTCCTCCTTTCTGCTTCTAACTGCGTTGTACTTGTCCACTTGTACTTCTCACACGATGTCGCTTCCACACGCTGTCGCTGGGAAGCAACTCCAAATTTAAAGATGTAATTACTAAAGTATATTTTTACCATTTGAGAAATATAGCCAAACTTGGACCAATTATTTCTGTATCTGATGCAGAGAGATTAATGCATGGCTTTGTTTCATCTAGATTAGTATGGAACGGTGGGGGTTTGTAAAAAGTCCTCCAGGCTGGCTTGTCTGCCTCTCCTGCCCCCAAACGCTTCCTCAAGTGTGTGTCTGAAAGAGCCTTGAGTTGATCCTGTGCTTGACTTTTACATACATTTGATACCGTTTTTCCTTCTAAACTGGGCAGATGAAGTTTACACAACTCCTTCATTTTTAGAATCTGGCCAGTCTCTTCATTTGTTGGAATAATTGCTGGAGAGACTAGTAGAGAAGGAAAAGGAGTTTGCTGAGGGATTTGACATGCATTAAAAAAACATCTCCAGTGCCTCTCGCCACTCCAGAGACGTTGCGGAGCTGTGCCAGGTACAGACCCGCCACACGCACAGACTGCATGGCCAGGGCACCGGCTATACACTCAGGGCTTTTCCAGATACACTGCTCTGTGTCTTATCAGATTACAGATTTTAAACAAATTAGCTCTCATGAGTGAACCATTAAAGGATTGTGATTTATTAAGAGATGTGATTACGTGTGAATTAAAAACTAAAGGCTTCTCCAGAACCCAAAATGGGATTAATGGTACTTTTGTCATACTCACACATCCAAGCTCTCAGCATACTCCTGTAAAAAAAGGGAAGACATGAAAAATGTAATTTGCTGCAATCTAAAAGAAACAAATGAAAATCAAGACCAAGCCCCCAGGTCTGGCAAAGGAAAAAGAGTGCCAGTTCCCTCCAGGGCAGCTGTTCAGGGGAATATAACCGTTTCTGTAAAGTCTGGAGCCCAAAAACAGCTGTCCTGCATGCAGTATCCACGAGCCCCTATCCTCCCTCATCCAGGGGCAGATACAGCACACATCCCAAAAAAACTCTAAAAGCAGGCATTTAATCAGTTTAAACAGGAGCTGTGGCGTCTCTACACAGATTAATTTATGCATAGACTAGAGGCAACCAAATTATTAATAACCAGCACACGTCCTCTAAATGACATCTGAGGAAGAAGCCACCTCTGTAAATGGCCCTTAACTTTTTCTAAAACTCCTTCCCAGTTCTTCTGCACCACCTTCTCATCTCCCAAATAAACCGTCAAATATTTACAACACGTCTGACTCCACTGTTTGTCCAGTAATGTCAGAGATCTGCACCGCTGTCCCTTCCCATTAAGCACAGCACTGCTGTTACACCAGTTCACACGCACTGATGAGATTTCAATTAAAATCTGTACATCCTCTTGATTGCAGACAAACACAATAATATCATCAGCATAGGCTGAAACCTTTATTGACTGAGTAATGCAGTTTGGAATAAAGAAACTTGTTAACACATTTCTTAATTTGTTCATTCAGGGTTCAATTGATAAAGGATATAACATGCCTGATAAAGGGCAGCCCTGCCTAATTCCTCTCTGCACTGAGAACGATGGACTAGTCCCCCATTTATTTTCAGAACACTGAAAACATTACAATAGAGCACTTTAAAAATAAAATCAGGGCTGAGATTGAAGGCTTCAAAAACCACCCACAAGTATTGGTGGTACACTCGGCCAAAAGCTTTTTCCTAATCTAAGGAAAACAGACCAGTACTGAAGCCAAAGAGCTTGGAAGCCACCAATATGTCTCTAATTTAAAAAATAGATATATTTGGTATGTAATCAGTCTGGTCAGTGTGCATAACCTTCTCAATCACCAAACTCAGTCTACTGGCCAGGGCTTTGAGGCAGCAGCTCAGAGGCATGTCTCCTTTTTGAAATCTCTCTTCAAACACATTGAACAGGTCATTTTTAAGCAGGTCCCAAAAATCTTGAAAAACTCTATGGGCAGTCCATCAATTCCAGGTGCTACCTCCTTTTAGTCTCTAGAGGGTGCTAGAGAGCTCTGCCACAGACAGTGACCTCCCCAGCTCTTCTCTCTTGACCTCAGGCAGACACGTCAGACCCTGGAGGAAAACCTGTACCTCCTCAGGCTCAGCCTCAGCTTCCATTGTGAACAGGCCTGAGTAGAACTCAACAGCGTACATCCATATATTTTCCGGCTCCCTCAGCTCCACTCTTTCTGGCCTCGTCAGGCAGTGAATGATCTTCAGCTGGACGCTTTTCTTCTCCAGTCCAAAAAAGAAATGTGTGGGTGCGTCAATCTGAGTCAAACCCTGTACCCTGGACCTCACCAGCGCTCCCTGCACCTTTACATCCAACAGATATGCTATTAATTGTTTTTTATACTTCAGGTTTCTAATCAAACTGTCATTTGGGTTGGAGTCCAGAGCCCCTTGGATGGCTAAGACGTCCCGCTCCAGCTCTTGCAGAGACTCATTAACACTCTTTGTAACATTTTCATTGTACTGTTTTATCTGGTTTTATCTGCACCTTTACCATATCGCACCACTGTCTCAGAGAGGAAAAAGAAGCTTTACAAGCCCTCCATCTTTCCTAGAAAAAACAGACACTTTTTTAAAATGTGGATCATTTAATAATCTAATATCAAACTTCCAAGAGGAGCGGCTGTGTTTAAAAGAGAGCAATAAAAGAAATCAAAGATCATAATCAGACAGTGGGGGAAATGTGACAGGTTTTGATCAAATGTAATTGTTTTTTAAAAACATAAATTCAATCTAGTTTAGCCAGAGAGAGAGTACTGTTACAGATGTTTACCCATGTATACTGCCTTCCAGACATCAGTTCCCTGGCATATTGCGGGTGTGGCTCTAGGTGATTTCTGTCCTCTTTTAAAATTCACTGTACAGTTAAAATCCCCAGCTAAAAACTATCTTTCTTCTGAATCTGATCTAAAACCTTTAAAAAGTCCAGTCTCTCCATTGGGAGCATAACTATTTATAAACAAAATGATTGATCACCTATTATTGCCTTCACTTCAAGCAGATAACTTTTTAACATGTATGTAGTAATTTAAGAATCAGGATTAAAACTTTCTCTAAATAAAACTGCCACTCCAGCGCTCATATTAGACCCGTAGCTAAACTACTTCCCCTTTCCACTCCTTTTCCCAGTCTGGCTGTTTTTTCTGATCACAGTGTGTTTCTTGTAAAAAGATTACAAGTTTTTTTTAGATAGATATTCACAGTGTATCCCTGCACATTTACATTATGTTCCTGTGGCAAAGTGGTAATTAGTAGCAGGTGTATAGCAGGTGCAGTGCGGATGCAGTAATTCCAAATAACAAACAGACAACAAAGTACGGGTGGAATGAGGGTTTTAATGATTAGAATTCCAATTGTCTAATGACCAGCCAGAAAACAATAATGGGCTGGCAATACACAGCAATATGTATTGCACAATAATGAAAAAGGGTTGCAGTCCCGCAAACAATTAACACGGTACAAAACACACACAATTAGACACACACGATCACAGGTCCAAAGTGAGTGCTGTCAGTGCTTGTGGTGAAGTACAATATATTACGTGCTATTTGTGAAAACAAGTGCTGTGGTGATCCGGCTTTGTGCTGGTCCCTGGCGACAGCTCCGGATTTGTTTCGCCATCTAGTGCTATTTAACGAAACAAACACAGACAGTTACTAAACAGAAAACACCAACAAAACACTCACAAACTCTTTATTTCAGTTTGGGGATATCTCCCGGTCCTTCCAGTCTCCTCGTAACTCTGAAACCCAAGCGAAGGAAAAGATTTACAATTCTCCGGCCCCTTTTATGCATGACCCCTTGGTAAACGATTACAGCTAACTCTATTGCTTGCAGCTGCTACCTCGTTTACCTTCCAGGTCAATATGTTCCCGCATTGGAGTCTCGTCTTTATCCAGGCTGACTGACCTCCCGACCCAGGGAATAAACTGTCAGACCAACCTGTCCAAAGCCTTTCCCTTTCGCTACTTAGTACCCTCACAGGTCGAGAGGGAGATTTACAACCAGAACTCATTATATTTCCCTCACAGTTCCTTATAAAAAAAAAAATGCTCTTTGGGATGAAACAAGAAAATAATACAAAACAGACAAGCATGATAGCAAAAACACAAGAAGGATTTCTTATCATTTTAACTATTTTTTTAAGACTGCCACGAATCTTTGCAATAAAATTTTGCAGAATCCAGCGATCCTGTTCCATGAAATTGGACCCTGACGCCTTCTTTACTAAATGCAGCAGAATCCAGGAACATTTTAACGTTAGGAAAAAAAATCCTCAACATTAAACTTTCTCCTCCCTTTTGTGAGCTCTAAAAACTATTTTATGCTCTGCTCACTATACAAATATAATTCAGAGTTCTGGTTGTAAATCTCCCTCTCGACCTGTGAGGGTACCAAGTAGCGAAAGGGAAAGGCTTCGCACAGGCTGTCCTGACAGTTCATTCCCTAGGTCGGGAAGTCAGTCAACCTGGAAGAAGACGAGACTCCGGTGCAGGAACGTATTGACCTGGAAGGTAAACGAGGTAGCAGCTGCAGGCAATAGAGTCAGCTGTAATCGTTTACCAAGGGGTCATGCATAATCACATAAAAGGGGCCGGAGAATTGTAAATTTTTTTCTTTGCTTGGGTTTCAGAGATACGAGGAGACTAGAAGGACCGGGAGATATCCCCAAAATAAAAATAAAGAGTTTGTGAGTGTTTTGTTGGTATTTTCTGTTTAGTAACTGTCTGTGATTTTTTTGTTAAATAGCACTAGACGGCTAAACTCAATTCCGGAGCTGTCGCCAGGGGCCAGCACAAAGCCGGATCACCACAGCACTTGTTTTTCACCAATAGCATGTAACATATTGTACTTCACCACAAGCACTGAGAGCACTCACTTTGAACCTGTGATTGTGTGTGTCTAATTGTGTGTGTTTTGTACCATGTTTATTGTTTGTGGGACTGCAACCCTTTTTCATAACTGTGCAATACACATTGCTGTGTATTGCCAGCTCATTATTGTTTTCTGGCTGGTCATCAGACAATTGGATTTCTAATCATTAAAACCCTCATTTCACCCGTACTTTGCTGTCTGTTTGTTATTGGAATTACTGCATCCGCACTGCACCTGATATACACCTGCTACTAATTACCACTTTGCCACACTGTCCCTCAACAACAAGGACTTGGAGGCCTGAGCGGAATCAGTGAGATCAGACTCATCCTCACTCTCTAACTGTGAGCTGCTGTCCTTCACAGTGCTAGCAACGACTACACTCCAGGACTGGGGTTTTAAAACCATCATATCATTTAAAGACCCATTTTTCTTTTCTATGTCTCCCCACATATTGGTTTCAGTATCCTGCTCTAATACAGTTTCTCTAGAACATAAGAACATAAGAAAGTTTACAAACGAGAGGAGGCCATTCAGCCCATCTTGCTCATTTGGTTGTTAGTAGCTTATTGATCCCAGAATCTCATCAAGCAGCTTCTTGAAGGATCCCAGGGTGTCAGTTTCAACAACATTACTGGGGAGTTGGTTCTAGACCCTCACAATTCTGTCTCTGATCCCTTGTCTTTGCTCCCACAGGCAACCTGAGATTGTCTTCCACAACTTCATCTGTAAGTCTTGCAGCAAGCCGATGTTAAGCCACGTGTTTTTGAACAAATTTGTGGAATCAACAGTTTTTCTTTTTTTTCAGGTTTTCATTCTTCAAAAACAAATCTTGCTCAGTGTGAATTGGGTTTAAGAGATTTTACTTCAACTCTATAGGTGTTGCTGTGGGTAGCCCGCAGCAACAAGAAGCTCAGATATATTGTGAGAAGTGTTGAATTTAAATCAAGGGAAGTAATGTTAAAACTTTACAATGCATTAGTAAGACCTCACCTAGAATATTGTGTTCAGTTCTCGTCACCTCGTTACAAAAAGGATATTGCTACTCTAGAAAGAGTGCAAAGAAGAGCAACCAGAATTATTCCGGGTTTAAAAGGCATGTCATATGCAGACAGGCTAAAATAATTTAATCTATTCAGTCTTGAACAAAGAAGACTACGCGGCGATCTGATTCAAACATTCAAAATCCTAAAAGGAACAGACAATGTCGACCCAGGGGACTTCTTTGACCTGAAAAAAGAAACAAGGACCAGGGGTCACAAATGGAGATTAGATAAAGGGGCATTCAGAACAGAAAATAGGAGGCAGTTTTTTACACAGAGAATTGTGAGGGTCTGGAACCAACTCCCCAGTAATGTTGTTGAAGCTGACACCCTGGGATCCTTCAAGAAGCTGCCTGATGAGATTCTGGGATCAATAAGCTACTAAAAACAAAACAAGCAAGATGGGTTGAATGGCCTCATCTCATTTGTAAAATTTCTTATGTTCTTATGTTCTTATTGTATCCCCTGGCCAATGGCTAAGTAGAATATTTAGAAGCTTGTGTTTGTCCTCTTTGCAGGTGAGCTGGCACTGGAGGTACCTGATAGAATTGGATCAGCTGTGGATGCCCAAGTGCCTGCGGTTTGGCTGGTGGATAAACTTTTCACCTACTCCGTTCGAGCAGGGAGTCTGGAAGAGGCACTACATTGAAATGGTTCGGGAGCTGCATGTCACCAGACCAAAGGTCCCAAGCTTTATGAAAATAATCCCTTACATTCAAGCTTGCATGTCAGTGACATTCATCACCAGCCACAGCTGTAAATTCAAAATTAGTGCCATCAGTAACATGAAAAAGTAGATAAATATGCTGTATCCACTGTATGTACATAAATAAATCTACGTTTCACATACAGGCAGATAGATAGATGCCTTCCTAATAACTCCAGATTCTGATGCTCTGAGTAGCTTCTGCTAGATGTCCAGATCAGCATTTGTTATAAGTTAATAAGTGCTTCTCCAGATACATAAAACTGTGTGGCATATGGACAGAAAGACAGGCAGACAAATGGTGGACAGAGAGACAGGCAGACAAATGGTAGACAGAGAGACAGTCAGCCAAATAGTGGACAGAGAGACAGGCAGACAAACGGTGGACAGAGAGACAGGCAGACAAACAGTGGACAGGGAGAGAGAGGCAGACATGGTGGACAGAGAGACAGGAGGACAAACATTAGACAGAGAGACAGGCAGACAAACAGTGGACAGAGAGACAGGCAGACAAACGGTAGACCGAGAGACAGGCAGCCAAACATTGGACAGAGAGACAGGCAGACAAACGGTGGACAGATAGACAGGAAGACAAACAGTGGACAGAGAGAGAGGCAGACATGGTGGACCGAGAGACAAGCGGTGGACAGAGATAGAGAGGCAGACAAACGGTGCCAAATATACCCTCGGATTCTGATATTTGTAATAATGTATGGTAATATACATATATTTAGTCTGAACAACAGTAATACAGCATGTGATTCGATTTAAAGATTAACAATGATACTGTTTTAACAGCATTCAGTAAAACGTTTTGTTAGTTTTCCATAAATAAATGAGTCTTCTGTATAGATGTCTAATCACATACATAAATGTTGAAAAAAATAAAATGTAGTATTTATTATAAGAATTGGATAAGCACATTTCTTGACAAATGGACAAGCATTTCTCTAGAACTGTTACGTGGATACATACATCCATCTACACTTTATGCAAATTCCTGCTGGGGATAATACAGTAAGTCACAGCTGAGGTAATTATAATTCTCTGTGTGTTTGTTCTGTTACAAAAGTGGATCTATATAGTAACTGCACAAGAGTCATGTTGTATCAAATTATGCTATGTTTTTGACAGAGAAAATGTGTTACCAAAATTAAGTAAAATGTGGAAACTAAAATATGAGTTAGTACAGGTTCGCTACCAATAAATTAGTCAGGCAACAAAACTGGTAGCTCCTCACTGAAATGATTAGAAAATGTATTTTTGGCTTGTTTTCTCATCAGACTCCCCAAAAGACAGAGTTTATTGTTCCAGAAGTCGAGCCAATCCGAAAGGATGTCTTGGACTTGACACTGAGTCACTCCTCTCTGTCCCAGTTGGTGCCCTTATCCCGGAGGGGAACTTTTGGGAAAGCATCTAGGATGCCGGGGAAAGGGCTTCCACCCTGGAAGTCCTCCGACAAGCACCCGACTGACACCCTGCGTTTCAACTACCTTGACAACTTCGACCCCCTCGAACAGGCACACCAAGGGTAATAGCTTTCTGCTACATAGCTGTAGTAATGAAAACCTCTGAATCGATACTGTATGCCTTGGGTAACATTTGTCCTGAATGTTTCAACTGTTTAAAACTTATCTATATTTATCCAGGATTTGATAAAATCTCATTTACAGATGAGCACAGCACACTGTCAAACAGATAACACATTGGCAAGTTAAAGCAATTGCACTGACAGGCAGGGCACTTCAGTATACCCATAGATTCTGATACAAATAACTTGTGCTACAGAATGCCCTTAGCAGATTTTATCACAGTTAAAAAGCTTCCATTTACTGTAGAATCTCCCTGTTATAAAAAAACTTGAGGAGTGTCCCCCAGCATTGTCATTGGCATTACTCCCTGTAATAGTAGGCATGATACTCTCAGGCAGGCAGAATCATCTGAGAAAAGGAGTGTTTAATCTGAAATGTGAACTTTATTGTTGGTTTAAAGCATATATTGCCATCACATGCTTTTTAACGGGGTAAACACAGCATAATATTACCATGTCACTGATAGGCTTGTGATGATGTCAAACCAGGAAATATACAGACACAGCACTGGGGATGAATTGCTGAGGTGTGTTTTAATTATAAAAGAAAAAGGTTTAAACAAAACACTTTCCAAACAAAACATCATGGTGGCCAAAACAGACAGACAAAACAGACACAGAACAAAACAAACAAGTATCGTGCTGGTGTATACCAGCACACGTAGCAATTGTTATTTCTGTATTTCAGTTCTCTTTACACACATTCCGCCTTTTGAACAACCAACCTCGTTCAGCCAAAGCTGCAGGTTTTTATACATGTGGCCGTCTCCAGATTAGCAATAAATTAATCAACATGGAGACGGTCACATTCTGCACGATAGCATGGATGGGGAATTTTAACCCCATCCATGCTGTAAAATAAAACAATGTGTTTTTAAACATCAAACCGTACATTTTAAATAAGAATACAAAACAATACAAAATACACAAAGGGGCGGGGTGTACTCCATCACAGACCACTTACCTCATCAAGCTCCCCTTTATCAAAATGCCTGTTAATACTGTTTATGATGTTTACAATAATTTTGATTAGTTTGTTGTGCTTTTCTCTGTGAAGCACACAACGCAAACATTTTATTAGTGGCTTACACAAATAAAACATATTGCACATATTGTAGTATGAATCATTTTACCGATTGTTTTTTGTTTACATGTTTCCCTGCAGACGAAACAAAGGAGAGGGGATTAATCCCGATCTCAGCAAAATGGAACATGAAAGGAAGAAGCCACCCTCCACCATAACCTACAAACTACGCAAAGCAAAGTCACTTGTAAGAGCACATTAATCAAGCAGGTTTCAATTATATCTATTTGGGTCACCGAACCAGTACAGAACTGACGCGGTACAGTACAGACCTGGTGCTAAAGTCACCAAACCGGTACTGAACTGTGCCGGTACCATCCTGTACCATACCTGTGCTAAAGTCACCAAACCGGTATTGTAGAGACCCAGTACCATACAATACTGACACGGTGCTAAAGTCACCGAATCAACCCAGTGCCGCTCCGGTTCCGACCCGGTAGCATACAGTACCAACCCAGTTTCTACCTGGTCCTACACGGCCCTCTACTGAACTGTGCTCACTCCCCCGGTCCAGTACCAAACCGGTCTTGTTGGGGTCTTGACCCGCCCGGTTGCTATCTATAAGCAGATAGAGGCAGCATCTGTACATCTGTCTACTGTACACTGCATTGCATGCTTCTTGCATCATGCCCAGGTTTTATCCCTGCGACACATGCAAGGCCAGTCTGCCTGTTAAGGACAAGCACGGCAGATGCACTTCCTACCTGGGGTAAGAGCACGCCAAGGAGGCATCGGTTAATCGCAGTTTCTGCGAGTTTGTGCACATTTCTCCAAACACACGCTTGAAAAACGTCTCTCCCGCAGCTCTACAGAGCACTCTCCGTTCTTCACGCCTGCACAACGCTCTTCCCCATCACCCTCGTTAGAGAAGTGGCTGCGTCCTCCCCCATGGCTCTCTGCCAAAGGAGACCAGACGATGCACCCAGGAAAGTAGCCCACACTGGTAACCGTCTTCACAGTCTTCCTGTGCTTCTCCTTCTCCCCCACCCCAAGGAAGAAGAAGAGTCGCCATGCCAAACCATCGGCAGACTCAAATCAGATGGAAAAGCTCTGGACAGCTGTTTCCCACCAAGGAACCTGGCCTCAGGTCGCCCAGTCTCCGTCATGTGGCTGACAAGCTTTGCTCTGGGCACACGAAAACCTCCTCTCGCTTCGCATCGCAAAATATTAAACATGCTTAAACTTTGCGAGCTGACTGAAATCGATCGGCTGATCCTGTAAAATCACATCACAAAGTATAACACACTGCCCGATGTGACTGAAAAATCACGTTGCAATTGATTGCATCAGGTAGTGTGTCCTGGGCTAAATGTGGTGATTAATGCACTCATGAAGCCTCCATTTTTTAAACTTCTCTAAAAATCTTAGGAAATAATTTCAGAAGAAATCCCAAATCCCTTGCTTTTCTGTTCTGTACCACATCATTGGTCGTTATTGCTGTGTTACCTGTTTGACTATGTGGGCAATATTTACAGTGCACCAGAGCAGCCATTTTGAAAACAGTTTCAAGGTATGCTATTTAAATAGTTGTAACAACACGTGGGGATGTGTAATGCTATATTTTTTTGGAACCCTGCTACTTTCTCTAAGTGTATTGATACTAAAATAGAATTATGCTACCAATTTTTGACAGAAAAAAACATGGTTGTAATTATTTAAATGTAATCAAAATAATGTATTAAAATAATACAATATAATAATTGTGTTGATGCTTTTTATAACCTCTGGATTCCTTAATTAAAAACTAAAGGTTCTTGGTTAAATTTTTATGTACAGTTCTGCCACTCTAACAAAAGGTTAGAGACTACTTTGTCTGATCTCCACTAAGCCCAGGCGTAAACTCCATAGAGCAAGCATGAGGTAATCTTCACCAGGCACTACAGGACACTGATGGTGGGCCAACCCAACACTTTAAAATGTGTATGCTGTTCAGCTACATCAACAACAATAACTACAGTAGTATGTTGTTATAAAACTGGGATGAATTAAAAAAAAAAAAAATCTTGCAATAATGTGTTGCTAAAAGATACAGAAGTGTTTTAAAAAAAACAGAAAGGGTGGAGGCTAACATTGAGGAAATAATAACTATACAGAACCTTCCTTATTATTATTATTATTATTATTATTATTATGTTGTTTTTTTTTTGTTCTAGATGTTACTGAATTCTAGTCAGCAAATGCCAAGCCGTCCCACATGGGCAACAAATGAATCCACAGAATACCCTATAACCAAGGCAACTGTAAAGACTCTTGCACAGACCACTGAGTGGAATGCTGGAATACGACCAGGGCCTGTTCGACCTCCAGTCCTCAAGATGAGCAAGAAGGAAAAGAAGGCCTCACAGCACCCACAGAGAAGTTCTCCCTGTACTTTATCTTCCATTCAACAGTTAAATGTGATGATTGAACAAATAATGAGTCATCCTAATGTAAACAGACAGATTACAGGAAGCTGCTTTAGTTGGATTGATGAGCATAAAAGGTGTTGGTAAATATAAGCTGTATGGCTATCTTTTGTAGTTTCTTTGGTCAGTGGTTAAGATTGCTTCTTTATCAGTAGGCTAGAAACCGTAATTTTTCTGTCCCTTGCTTTACCCCAGGGTATGCGTAGTGTAGCAATGCTATAATGAAAATGCTCTTTTTCAGCACACTAGATCATAGATTTCTTTACTTTCTAACTGCTCATCCTACCATGGCAGGAACATAAGTTTCCAATTCTGCTAACATTAATATTACCATTTTCAGTAGTGTTCATCAAAGGTAGCACACCTCTTTTCCATTGTACAACCGAGCTTCAGAGCCCGAGCCATGAAACTGATTTCACGTGCAATGGACGTGTCGAGTCGCATGTAGATGATGTGGTATTAAGATGCGCTCGCTGTATTTGAGTTGAGAATGCTGGATCTAGAGGTTATGTTTGTGTTTTTCTTCATATATTACTTAATACATACAGCAGAGTGTGCGCTAGAGTTAGAAGGGCTGTATTTTGTGTGTTCCTTTGGGGAGAGGTTTTCTTTAAATAATAATTTAGTAATTAAGTAATTTTGCCTCACATTAACATTAGTTCGGCCGGGGTGTGGAGCTCCCGGCCAAAGAGCAGGAGGGCAGGGGTGCAGCCTGTGTCTTGCACTGCCGTCCTGCTAGTGAGCAGTATGAAAGGCAGCTGCTGGTCCTGGTCCTTACTTTGAGTCATGCCTATGCTTTTAAATAAAATTATCAAGCCATCTCATTTATTTATTGATGTATTAATATTGTAAGAAACTGAAGATGATCCTGTATCGAGAAATGAAAGCTATCTTTAAGAAACGGACGCGTACTTTATAGTATTTCTTATGTTCATCCACAACTTTAAACACTCAATTTTAAATCTTGCGTAAAACTATATATATATAAAAAAAAACTGTACAATTCTACCCATAGACCATGTTTATATAGTTTTCATCCCTTCATGTAAAAACGAGACTAATTGGAATTATTCTCCAAGGTAGCCCCAATTGTGTCAAACTATTTAAAAAAGTTAATGCTTTAGCTTAATAAATACATTGCAGACCTATGGTTTTAAATAAAAGTATCAAACCATCCGAGTTATTTAAATTTCAAAAGTACAAAAGCGGATCTTCTTCGGATCGGCTTCGGGTAAAGTGAACCGATTGGTATGTATGTAATGTGCGTCCTAAAATATTGTCTTGAGAAAGAATATTGTATGAAATACATATCTTAGATCTATTATAAAATAAATTATAACTATTATAAAATAAAATGTCATCATGACAATCCAACATATTAGATTCTGAGGTCAAAAATTCAACTGTATTTGCATTATATACAGGAACATCATTTCAGAAATATTCTGGGGAGGGGGCAAAGTTGTGTCAACATTGAACATTCTCTGTCCTAAATAGCATTATGAATGAGAAAAAAAATACAGGCAGCTTTGTTAACATCGTTCTTATTCTTAAAATAAATTATACTAAATATGCAATGCCAGTATTTTTAAAGCACGGCACTGGTTTATAACAAACTCAAAAATGTCGTGCCACGGTCCGTGTAATGCTTATCAGTTCAATTTTTACAACGTTTCCTGAAACTTGAAAAAAATAAAATATGGTCTTGTGTTTTCATTTTTCAGTTTTTTCGTTCACAATCAGAAAATTGAAAAATTACCATAACTTTGTTTTTTGGTTTGCAATGGTGTGAAGCGTAGCCTGCAGACCGTTGCAGTGCAGTCACACAACCAGTGCAGGGCGAAGCTTGCAGTGGAGTGGAGTACCCAAGATGGCGTCTGGACCGCGTGGAGCCCTCAACAGGTGCAGTGCATAGCCTGCAGCGAGGTAGTGCAGGCACGAACCTGAAGAAGGGAATTAGACAGAAAAAGAGAAAAAAAAACACCTGTTCCTTTTTTTTTTAACACACTAACACACCGTTTTATGGGTGAGTGGTGATGCGCACGCTCTGCTCAACACTAAGGCCAAGGCCTAATGGAGGAAGCGAGCGGTTATTTATCTATTTTTAAAACTGCAATGCAGTGATGAGTGAGGAGGAACAGGATGCACTCTCCCTAGCGGCCTACCTGGACGTCATGCGATGCTCGGTTACTCTTCCCGAGCCGCTAGCTTCAGAGCTACGCACAGTTTCGAGCACCTTGCTGCAGATTTCAGGGTTCCAGGGGCAAGCCCTGGGCATAAGCCTGGTGGGCTTAGTGGTGGTGCACAGGCAGCTATGGCTGTCCCAAGCACAGGTCCCAGATGCGGACAAGTCCGCATTACTAGATGTGTCTATGTTTCCTGGCCATACATTTGGACCAGTGGTTGAGGAGATCTTGCAACGCTC
This sequence comes from Acipenser ruthenus, assembly GCF_902713425.1. Lineage (NCBI taxonomy): Eukaryota > Metazoa > Chordata > Actinopteri > Acipenseriformes > Acipenseridae > Acipenser > Acipenser ruthenus. The sequence goes on from NC_081194.1 coordinate 38,074,429, forward strand.
TCAAAGAGAGCGAGAGGCGTCCCGGCAGATAGCTGCAATGCTCCCCTCCTGTGCCTCAGCACGGGGAAGGGTGAGGTGTTGGCGTCCGGCAGTAACCACGGTAACCCAGACTATCCCAGTCCCTACAGCACCACGGAGAGACCTGAAGCACCGCCTCCAGGCCTCCTGTGCCTCAGCACGGGGAAGGGTGAGGTGTTGGCGTCCGGCAGTAACCACGGTAACCCAGACTATCCCAGTCCCTACAGCACCACGGAGAGACCTGAAGCACCGCCTCCAGGCCTCCGTGGCAAGAAGCCAGCAGCAAGGACGGGGGAATGCCGGGCATGGGGCTCCAATGCACCAGTGCCATGGGAGACAGTTCCAGTGGAACTGCTCCAGGCAGCCTCCGACCCAGCCTCAGACCCACCCGTTCGCACAACACCATCTGCTCTACTGGCGCAGTTGCACCTCAGACTCCTGGGTTCTCGCCACCGTACACACCGGTTACGCACTGCAATTGCACTCGGGACCTCCTCCCTTTCGAGGGATTACGGTCACATCTGTGAACGACCTTTTCCAGGTCTTGGCCCTCAAACAAGAGGTAGAAACACTACTTCAAAAGCAAGCCATCCGTCTCGTAGAACACACCTCTCGAAGAGACTGGTTCTACTCTAGGTATTTCTTGGTACCAAAAAAGGATGGTGGCCTTCGCCCCATCATAGACCTGAGACACCTCAATGGGTTCTTGAGGGAGAGGAGATTCCAGATGGTCACACATCGCCACATCCTCCAGTCTGTCCGGCCGGGCGACTGGTTTATAACAGTGGACCTGAAGGACGCGTATTTTCACGTCCCTATCCATCCAGTGCACAGGAAATATCTCCGCTTCGCCTTTCAGGGGAGCGTCTTTGAGTTCTCGGTGCTGCCATTCAGCCTCTCCTTAGCCCCCCGCACATTTTCAAAGTGCATGGATGCCATCCTAGTTTCCTTGCGGCTGCAAGGGATCAGGGTGATGAATTATCTGGACGACTGGCTGATTTGTTCCCAGTCCCAGGAAGGAGCAGTAGCCCACACAGCGATTGTGACGGAGCATCTGTCGAGGCTGGGTCTCACACTCAGCGATGCAAAAAGCCAATTAACACTGGTGCAGAGTACGGTCTATTTGGATCTCCGGCTGGATTCCCTTGTATGCAAGCCTACCTGTCAGATGACAGGGTAGCTGCTATTCACCACTGCCTGGCCCTGTTTCAACCAGGGTTCACAGTGCAATTAGTGTTGTGCCAGAAACTACTGGGTCTGATAGCCGCAGCACCCTCAGCCATTCAACTGGGGTTACTTCACATGTGCTTGCTTCAAGCATGGCTCAATGCCTTTCGGCTACACCCCAAGCATGACAGACACTGTCAGCTGACAGTGTCTCGTCTGTGCTGGAAAGCGCTACGCTGGTGGAGGCAAACCCCCCACCTGAGCGAAGGCGTAAGGATGGGAGTCATTTACAACCGTAAAGTGGTGACGACAGACTCATCCAACTCTCGTTGGGGTCTGGGCAGGCAGAGGAGTCAGCGGTTCCTGGTTCTGGCCACTGGACATCCCTACACATAAACACGCTAGAGCTGAGAGCAATCCACCTCACGCTCAAACAGTTTTCTCCCTGTGCTCTGCAACAAACATGTCCTTGTCCGCACGGACAACATGTCAGTGGTTGCGTACGTGAACCACCAGGGAGGGCTTCGGTCCCCGGGGTTACACCGCATAGCCTTTCGGCTACTGATCTGGGCGCAGAGGCACCTCCTGTCCCTCCAGGCTGTACATCTCCTGGGAGTGGTGAATTGGGCGGTAGACCTCCTCTCAAGGGAGGGTTCTCATCCATCAGAATGGCGACTGCACCCTCAGGTGGTGCAGCACATTTGGGAATGCTTCGGGGAAACCCAGGTCGATCTCTTTGCCACGGCAGAGATGACTCATTGCCCCCTGTGGTTCTCCCCCCACAGCTGCGGAGGTTCACTAGGTGTCGACGACCTAGCACACAAATGGCCCAAAGTGCCTTAATACCTTACCCGCTGCTCCCAGCCTTCCTCGAAAAGGTCAGGAGAGAGAGAGCAACAGTCCTCCTGGTGGCCCCCAAATGGCGCAGGAGAACCTGGTTTTCAAACCTCTGCCCTCCCTGGGAGATCCTGCTGCTCATGGATCTCCTCAGTCAGGTGAAAGGCACACTCTGGAACTCCAACTGTGGGTCTAGCCTCTGAACGGGACCGTCTGTCCACCCTAGGGCTCTCAGACGCAGTAGTGAGTACACTGCAGAATGCTAGGGCTTTTTCCACAAGAGCGTTGTATGCCTATAAGTGGAAATATTTTCAAAACTGGTGCATGGTCGGAGGCCATGATCCCGTGTATTGCCCTATAGCAGTTATTTTACAGTTTCTGCAAGATCTACTAGAGACGGGTAAATCCCCCTCTACATTGAAAGTGTACCTAGCAGCCATATCTGCTTGCCACGACTCAGTATCCCCGGGGCGCTCATATTCTGGCGTCCCATTTTCTAAAGGGTGCTCAGCGGTTACGACCTCCTATAAAGGACGTCCTCCTCAAATGGAGGCTAGACGTGGTACTGGAGGCTCTCACGAAGGCCCAGTTTGACCGCATAGATACCATAGAGCTGAAATATTTCTCTATGAAGACAGCCTTTCTATTAGCGATCACCTCCGCCAAGCGGGTCAGTGAACTACAGGCACTGTCCATGCACAGTTCCTGAATATGCGTTTGGGACGATGGAAACGGTATCGTTACGCATGAACCCTGCTTTCCTCCCTAAGGTGATTACAGCGCTTCACTTGAACCAATCGGTGGAAGTAGAGGCTTTTCCCCTCCCTTCTCGGAGAAGTCAGATAGGAGATTAAATTCCCTCTGCATTGAGATGCTATGTTAATAGAATGAGAGCGCTGCGTCAGTCTGACCAGCTCTTTGTTTGTCATGGTGAACGGACCCGAGGTCAAGTCCTCTCTAAGCAGCGACTGTCCCATTGGATTGTGAACATGGTTTCGACTGCGTATATTATTATTATTATTATTATTATTATTATTATTATTATTATTATTATTATTATTTATTTCTTAGCAGACACCCTTATCCAGGGCCCTTATGCCGGCCTACCTCCACCTGGGAGGGTGGCCGTGTACTCAACCAGAGGTGTGGCTACGTCATGGGCCCTCTTCAGAGGTGCCTCATTGACCAATATATGTACCGCAGCTAACTGGACTACCCCGTATACGTTTACCAGGTTCTACCGACTTAATGTCGTAGATCCCTCTATGCCTTTAATAGGCAGTAGGGTCCTTGAGGTTGCACGCTCACGCCACCAACACTAGATGGCGGGAGCAAGATGTCCCTCAGATGCTGTCCGCTCATTCTCCCTCACGACAGCTCTGGTATACTTTCCCAAAAGTATTGATTTGGCGGTCATCTTTGAATTGAAAGGGAACGATAGGTTACGGATGTAACCCCGTTTCCCTGGAAGAGAAGGTGACCGCCAACCTTGTGAGGTCACATCACTTGCATTCACGGCTTCAATGCAAAAGAGACTGATGTCTCCACATAATGACTATTTATTACCTCGGTGAGGCGGGACCGAGGACGTCACTCCGCAGAGGGGCCTATCGGCAGCTTTGACATAAAATGCTCAGCGAATACCTGACAAGCAGGCATATCCCAAAAGTATTGATTTGGCGGTCATCTTCTCTTTCAGGGAACCGGGGTTACATCCGTAACCTATCAATTTTTTGGCTGAATCGGCTCATCTGCAGGATGACAGTAGGTACTGTCTTGGTATGAAGTGTGTTTTGACGGACTTGCAGAAAATAACTTGATTATGGGATTTTGCAAACCCAAACTTAAATACTGTCTTGACAAGAGAATAATTTTTAATCACAGCTCAGCTCTAATACTGATTGTGGCTTTTAGAGAGAGTTGTTTAAAAGCAGTGAAAGCTTACTGAGACTGACCGACAAATCCTCAGTTTTATGCATTAGAACCTGCATCATATAATAGTAGTACTTTATAACACAGCAGTAACGAGCAGAGGACATTAAAGGGCAGGGGTTCATTGAGAAAAAAATGTCACATTTCAAGCATTACAATATTTTTATGACTGAAAACAGGGCACTTTTGGGACATAAATGTAACAGGGTCAATAATGCCCCTTTTATCTTTCAGATATGTATTTGTAACTTGTATGTTTTATTTTTATAGTTGTACATTTAGATTTGATTAGTGCACGTTTTGTATATTATTGATTTAACACTTTGTAATTGATTTATCAGTTTTTAGTAGCTTCTCCATCCCGTTCACCTTTTATGCCTTATTGGGTATTGACTAATTTGAATAATTGATCGTTTTACGCACCTGAATATAAATAGCACCTCTTGCAAATTGGATGACTATCCTGGGGCTTTGTGTCTGTGTGTTTTTGCAGGAATGGCAACACATGTAGTGTTTGGAATGGAGAGTAAAACAAAGGAGCCTTGACTTTTCTGACGGCTGGCGTACAGCATGCTGGTTTAAACAATGAGCGTCAGTGAATTAAGAGATTTAGCTTGTGGGTAGCTGATTGGAGCCTGTTGTATGGAAAGTTGAGGTTTTTTTTATTATGAAATGCCCTTCCTTGCACAGATAACGTGTCAAATGTTTGTGGGTTTTTTGTTTGTTTGTTTTTTTACAATCATTTGTTTTATCCTGTATTTTAAGCCTGGTTAACGAACAGTACCTTTCCTAAATGCACTCAGCACTTTTTAAAAGTGCTATATATATATATACATATATATATTGTGAGCGAAAGTGCTCTATTTTGTAAGACTCTGACTGAATGTGCTATTCCAAAGACTGAGTCGGAAACAGAAATGGCGAACCAATAGGTGAGATTTTATTTACAAAGAAAACAAAAGTAGAGACAAAACTAAATATGAGCACCAAAATAAAAATTAACCCAGGTCTGGGCACTAACTCACTTTTCAAGCCCTGACTATTGATTAGGGAGTGGCTGATCCACACCCTAATAATAAAGAAGAACTGTACACACAAACATAATGCAATTAAATCCCATAAAGATTTACTTGAAGTCCACTGGTACATGCACCTTTTCTTTTCAGTCTTTTAAGTGTCCACCCGTGGTGCACTTAGTCCAGTAAATAAAAAGAAACACAGCATCTCTTTCTTGTTCCTGGGTAATCACGTTGGCTTGTCAGCCTTTCCACCATTTGAGTATAGGAATATGTATTCCGGTTGTAGAGCTTGTACTCACAGCTTGTTGTAGCGTTGCAGGTAAGTTTACATCCAACTTCAGAGCAGTGTCTTCAGTATTACTGTTCCGTCCTTTGCGTTGAATTGCGTACACCCAAACGCGTCTTTTTTTTAAACAGCGCACCTCGCTGTATTCACGTATTTCATCGTCCTTTGAAGACTGTCCCTTACAGCCTCTGCTCGCGATGTAACTGTATCACCGTACCACCGTATCACCGTTTAGTTTCGTACTAACAATATTTTCCACTCTTTGGCCCCCACAGGCACGTCCTGCTAGGATTTTCTTTATAATGCGTAAAAACAATCCAACACACAGGCCTCACTGCCGTACCACCACCAACCCTTGCTACAAAACACTCCCCTTTTATTTACCCAGAATCCCGCCGTTACAGAGCCCCTGAGTTCCAGGAACTAGGGGAATTGTAGTCTTTTAAGCGGCAGCCATTTTAAAACAAACGAAAAGGAAATCTTGTGACCAACAGTACAGTTATCGCTGTTCTTTAAATAGAAATCCCTACTATTTCTATCGGGACTAACCCCCGATAACCCACTATTTATCACATATCCTTTTCCCCAGCTCAAACCTACTGGTTGGAGCGGTTTCATCACCCTTGCTATATACCCTGGACAAACCATCTGCATTTGCATTCTTTAACCCACTTCTGTGTTCTATCTTATATTTGTATGGTTGTAATGCCAGGAACCACCTTGTCACTTTCGCATTTTTCTCTTTATTTTCCTTCATCCATTTTAACGGTGAATGGTCCGTCACTAGAGTAAATTCTCTACCGAGCAAATAATACCTTAGTGTTTCTATAGCCCAACGTACTGCCAAACATTCCTTTTCCACCACGGCATACCTTTTCTCTCTAGGTAATAACTTGCGGCTTAAATACATAACCGGGTGTTCTTCTCCGTCCACTGTTTGTGACAGCACCGCCCCCAACCCTACTTCCGATGCATCCGTCTGTACAATAAAAGGTTTTGTGAAATCTGGAACTTTTAACACAGGACCACTACACAACAGTTCCTTCACCCGATTAAAAGATTTTTCTGTCTCCCCAGTCCACTTTACCTTATTTGGTGCGGACTTCTTAATTAAGTCTGTCAGTGGAGCTGTGATGGATGAAAAGTCCTGTACGAACCGACGGTAATATCCAGCTAAGCCTAGAAATGCCCTAACCTGTTTTTTATTTTGCGGAACTGGCCATTCTTTGATAGCTTCCACCTTGCTAACTTGTGGTTTTACTGTACCCCCACCCACAATATACCCCAAATATTTGGCCTCGGACAAACCAAAAAAACATTTATCTGGATTAGCTGTTAGTGCAGCTTCTCTGAGACTTTGTACAACTGCTTGTACCCTAGCCAAATGTTCCTCCCATGTCTCTGAGAAAATCACAATATCATCTATGTATGCTGATGCATACTCTACATGGGGCCTCAGTATTTTGTCCATTAATCTTTGGAACGATGCGGGAGCTCCATGTAGGCCAAAGGGCATTACTTTATATTGGAACAGACCCCGGGGCGTTGAAAATGCAGTTTTCTCCTTAGACTCCTGGCTTAATGGAATTTGCCAATAACCTTTAGTTAAGTCTAATGTCGTTAGATATTGAGCTTTACCCAGCCTCTCAATTAATTCATCTATCCTTGGCATTGGATATGCGTCAAACTTTGATACGTTATTTAACTGCCTGAAATCGTTGCAAAACCTCCAAGTGCCGTTAGGTTTCGCCACCATAACAATTGGACTATTCCACGGGCTGGTGGATTCCTCAATTATATCTAACTTTAACATGGTTTCTATTTCTTTGTGCACATCGATCAGTTTAGCCTCAGGTATACGATATGGCCTTACTTTTACTCTTACTCCAGGGGGTGTGATTATTTCATGCTGGGTGGCCGTCGTTCTTCCTGGCAACTGGGAAAACACATCTTGATTTCTTTTAACTAGCTCTTTCACTTCTTTCCTTTGCTCCAACGACAATCCTGCACCCATATTTACAGGTGTCTTATCTATTTCACTGGCGTGTATAGTCAATACTTCGCGGTCTACCCATGGTTTTAATAAATTGATGTGGTACAATTGTTCCGGCTTACGTTTATTGGGTTGACTTATTCTATAATTCACTGGCCCTACGGCTTCAATGACCTCATACGGCCCTTGCCAATGGGTAAACAATTTGCTTTCTGGGGTGGGAACTAAAACCATGACTCTATCACCCGGATTGAAAGAGCGTGGCTTTGCCGTTTTGTTATAATTAGTAGCTTGTCTCGTTTGCGCCTGTCTCAGATGTTCCTGTACAATGGGGGTTACTTTTTCAATACGATCTTGTAATTTTATCACGTAATCAACTACATTTTTCCCTTTAGATTTTTGCTCTTCCCAGGTTTCTTTTGCAATATCAAGTATACCTCTTGGTTGTCTCCCATATAAAAGTTCGAATGGTGAAAACCCGGTCGACGATTGTGGGACTTCCCTTATGGCAAACATGAGATATGGTAGCAATAAATCCCAATCCTTACCGTCATGACTAATTACTTTTCTTAACATTGATTTTAGCGTTTTATTAAATCGTTCAACTAATCCGTCCGTTTGTGGATGGTAAATCGAGGTACGAATAGGTTTTATATGCAGCGTGCTACATAATTCTTTCATTAACCGATTAACAAATGGTGTGCCCTGGTCTGTTAATATTTCCTTTGGAATCCCCACCCTTGTAAATACCTGTACCAATTCTTTAGCAATAGTTTTTGATGCAATATTTCTTAAGGGAATAGCTTCAGGATAACGTGTGGCATAGTCCATAATCACCAGAATATATTCGTGTCCTCGAGCCGATTTGCTCAAAGGCCCTACAAGATCCATAGCAATCCGTTCAAATGGGATGTCGATTATGGGCATAGACTCTAGGGGTGCTCTTAAATGGGGTCGAGGACTTGCCTTCTGGCATTTTGGGCAAGATTTGCAAAACTGTTCTACGTCCTTTCGGATCCCTAACCAATAAAATCTTTGTAAGATGCGCTGAAGTGTCTTCTCCCCCCCTAAATGAGCTCCGAATAAATGGTTGTGTGCTAATCTCAAAACTGAATTCCTAAACTGGGGTGGTACCAGTAATTGTTCTTCCGGGTTTTCATTAATAATTGTATTTCTGTAAAGTAAATCATTTTTTACTACAAAGTGTTCCTGTGGATTAATGATTGCATTTTCTACCAGTGTTCCATTTACTGATACCACCTGTCGCTTTACATTGACTAATGTCGGGTCGTTCTCTTGTGCCCGAGCAAACTGGTCGCTGTTAGGAGAAAAGGATTCATCCCAGCTACCTGCTTCTTCCTCTGTTTCTATCAATGGTACTGGTGCTCTTGTTTCTGCTAATATGTCGTCTACGGTGCACTGTGTTGCCACCCCTTTCCCGACTCGTTTTGTACTCTGCGTGACTAAGACGTGTGTGACTGGAGCCCCTCTCCTTTTCTCTCTCTGACGCTGCTTTCTAGTTTTTAATATTTTTCCGGTAAAACTTTCCTCAAAAAAACACTCTGTATTGGCAAAGGGAAACAGTTTTACTACACTTTCAGGAGATTCTAGGTCCCTCTCTTGCTTTATTTCGGGATTAACCAATTCCCCGTTTAACTGCACCAAGTCTTCAAACCCTGGAAAATCTCTACCAAGAATTACTGGGTGAGGCAACCTGGGGATTACCCCTACTCTCATCTCTTGTTTCACTTCCCCACAAACTACTACAACCTGAGTAGTAGGGTAATATTTTACATCCCCATGGATGCAAGTAACGCCAGTTTTTAGATTCGTAGTCAATAGGCAGGGGTCTACAAACTCAGCTGACACTAAGGTAATTGCACTACCTGAATCCACAAGGGCGTTAGTTGTGTTCCCGTTAACCATTACAGAGACTAAAAAAGGATACTTCCCTTGGGGTGAGCTAGCCACAATAATACTTCCACAAAAATTATCATTAACATTACATTGCATTGGTTCCTCACTCTCAGTGCAATTCTTTGCAATATGTCCTAATTTTTGACATTTGTAACACCTGATATTACTATGGTCAAATCGATACATTCCACTATTTCCCTGGTACCCACTCCCAAAGTCATTGTCTCTGTATTGTCCCTTCACAGTCTGTGACCGCTCCTCTACCCTCTTAAAGCCCTCTGCCTTACCCAGTCGTGGGCTGCTGCGTTGTCTCCATCCTGGGTTGGTAGAGGGTTGCCGAGCCAAATCCTCGGCGGCGAGTTGTCGTTCCACCAAAGCGACAAATTCGTCAATAGTAGAGGGGTCTCCCTGTCCCACCCATTTCCGAAGGTTTGCAGGCAGTGACCGTAGATAACGATCCATCACTAGTATCTCTACTATCCGGGATGCAGTGTTGACTTCTGGCTTTAACCACCTGTTGGCCAGATGGATCAAGTCGAACATTTGAGATCGAGGGCCCGTACCACTGCTGTAGTTCCACGCATGGTATCTCTGGGCTCTCAAGGCTGTTGTGACCCCTGCTCGAGCCAGGATCTCTGATTTTAATAGTTGGTAGTTGTCTGCGTCGCTTTGCTTTAGGTCATAATAGGCTTTCTGTGCCTCGCCTATCAAGAAGGGCGCCAGTATCCCAGCCCACTTGACCTTGGCCCACCCTTCTCTAGCTGCAGTCCTCTCAAACGCCAGGAGGAACGCCTCAATATCATCTCCCTCTGTCATTTTCTGGATCACATGTGTGGATCGAATTGGCACACTGCTGAGTGGCTGTTGGCTCCCCTGAGCCAAGTGCTGCATTATGGCCGTTCGCTCCTGCCGAGCTTCATTCAACTGCTCCTGTATCAGTCGGTTGCTTTCTTGTTGCGTCTGCGCCAACATTTTGAGTACCTCAGCCAAATCCGCCATTTTTTTTTTTTTTTTTTTTTTTTTTTTTTTTTTTTTTCAGTTACTCAATCGTTATAGCACTGGGAGTCTTGGTGGATATGTTGACTTAGCGTTCAGTCAGACAATCCCACTTCTAACACCATGTGTGAGCGAAAGTGCTCTATTTTGTAAGACTCTGACTGAATGTGCTATTCCAAAGACTGAGTCGGAAACAGAAATGGCGAACCAATAGCTGAGATTTTATTTACAAAGAAAACAAAAGTAGAGACAAAACTAAATATGAGCACCAAAATAAAAACTAACCCAGGTCTGGGCACTAACTCACTTTTCAAGCCCTGACTATTGATTAGGGAGTGGCTGATCCACACCCTAATAATAAAGAAGAACTGTACACACAAACATAATGCAATTAAATCCCATAAAGATTTACTTGAAGTCCACTGGTACATGCACCTTTTCTTTTCAGTCTTTTAAGTGTCCACCCGTGGTGCACTTAGTCCAGTAAATAAAAAGAAACACAGCATCTCTTTCTTGTTCCTGGGTAATCACGTTGGCTTGTCAGCCTTTCCACCATTTGAGTATAGGAATATGTATTCCGGTTGTAGAGCTTGTACTCACAGCTTGTTGTAGCGTTGCAGGTAAGTTTACATCCAACTTCAGAGCAGTGTCTTCAGTATTACTGTTCCGTCCTTTGCGTTGAATTGCGTACACCCAAACGCGTCTTTTTTTTAAACAGCGCACCTCGCTGTATTCACGTATTTCATCGTCCTTTGAAGACTGTCCCTTACAGCCTCTGCTCGCGATGTAACTGTATCACCGTACCACCGTATCACCGTTTAGTTTCGTACTAACAATATTTTCCACTCTTTGGCCCCCACAGGCACGTCCTGCTAGGATTTTCTTTATAATGCGTAAAAACAATCCAACACACAGGCCTCACTGCCGTACCACCACCAACCCTTGCTACAAAACACTCCCCTTTTATTTACCCAGAATCCCGCCGTTACAGAGCCCCTGAGTTCCAGGAACTAGGGGAATTGTAGTCTTTTAAGCGGCAGCCATTTTAAAACAAACGAAAAGGAAATCTTGTGACCAACAGTACAGTTATCGCTGTTCTTTAAATAGAAATCCCTACTATTTCTATCGGGACTAACCCCCGATAACCCACTATTTATCACAATATATATATATATATATATATATATATATATATATATATATATATATATATATATATATATTTTTTATTTATTTATTAGCAGACGCCATTATCCAGGGCGACTTACAGTCGTAAACAAATACATTTCAAGAATCACAGTACAAGTAATAATACAATTAAGAGCAAGATAAATACAATGACTTTGGTTCTAGCAAGTACAAGTACGACAAAATACGATTCAATAATGGAGCAGATAACAATGTCAGTGATAGTTACATCAGGATATAATTAAATACAAAATACTACAGATTAAATAACACTTGACAGATTACAGTACTCTGAAGTACAGGATTAAATGCAGTAAAATAGGGGGCAGAGAAGAGCAAGTAAAGCACATTTAAGGAAGAGTGATAAGTGTCCCAGGGGAAAAACAGGAGTTCTACAGGTGCTTTCTGAAGAGGTGAGTCTTGAGGAGGCGCCGGAATGTGGTCAGGGACTGGGCAGTCCTGACATCTGTAGGAAGGTCATTCCACCACTTCGGGACGAGGGTGGAGAAGGAGCGGGCTCTCGAGGCAGGGGAGCGTAAAGGAGGTAGAGCCAGTCTTCTAGTGCAGGCGGAGCGGAGAGGTCGAGTGGGGGTGCAGGGAGAGATGAGGGTCTGGAGGTAGCTGGGTGCAGTCTGGTCAAGGCATCTGTAGGCTAGTACAAGAGTCTTGAACTGGATGCGAGCGGTGATCGGGAGCCAGTGGAGTGAGCGGAGTAGTGGAGTTGCGTGGGAGAAGCGAGGCAGAGAGAACACCAGGCGAGCAGCGGAGTTCTGGATGAGCTGGAGCGGATGGGTGGCGGACACAGGGAGGCCAGCCAGGAGGGAGTTGCAGTAGTCTAGGCGGGAGAGAACCAAGGCCTGGACCAGGAGTGGGTGGCGTAGTTGGTGAGGAAGGGTCGGATTCTTCGGATGTTGCTCAGGAAGAATCGGCAAGTGCGTGCCAGAGTGGAGATGTGCTGGGAATAAGAGAGGCAGGGGTCCAGGGTGACTCCGAGGTTCTTAGCTGAGGAGGAGGGAGAGAGTGTGGTAGATTCCAGAGGAACAGAGATAGAGAGATCAGAGGAGGGGGAGGAGGAGGAGGGAAAGAAAAGGAGGTCAGATTTAGAGAGGTTGAGTTTGAGGTGATGCGAGCGCATCCAGGAGGAGATAGCAGACAGACAGGTAGAGATACGGGAGGGGATGGTGGAGTCAGAGGTGGGGAAGGAGAGGAAAATCTGAGCATCATCAGCATAGAAATGGTATGAGAAACCATAGGATGCGATGAGGGGGCCCAGGGAGCGGGTGTAGAGAGAGAACAGGAGAGGACCCAAGTCTACAGAGAGTTGTGAGAAGGAGTCGATAGGAGGGAGATGAGAGAGAGCAGTGGAGGCAAGGACAGAGGGGGAGAGAGAGCGGAGGTTACGGCGAGAGGTGACAGCGGGTGTAGGAGGAGCAGGGAGAGAGGGAGAGAAAGAGAAAAAGAGATGAAATAGTGATCAGAGTGGTCCAGGGGGGTGACAGAGAGGGTGGAGGGGCAGCAGGCCCTGGAGAAGGTGAGGTCCAGTTGACTGCCAGCTTTGTGGGTAGGAGGGGATGGAGAGAGACAGAAGTCGAAGGAGTGAAGGAGAGGGAGGAATCCGGCAGAGTGGCTGGGGTTGGATATTGAAGTCACCTAACAGGACAGTTGAGGTAGACAGAGAGGGGAGGGAGGAGAGTAGATAGTCAAGTTCATCTAGAAAGTGAGCGGGAGGTCCAGGGGGACGGTACAGTACAACTAGCAGGAGTTGACAGGGAGAGGTTAGTTGGACTGCATGAAATTCAAAGGTATTAACAGAGAGTGAGGAGAGGTCGGAGGGGACAGAAAAGAGTAAGGAGGGAGAGAGGAGAAGACCAGTCCCACCTCCCCGTCCAGTGAGACGCGGGGTATGGGACAGTACATAGAGAGAGGACAGGGCGGCTGGAGTTAGCGTTATCAGGGGACAGTCAGGTTTCAGTGAGAGCAAGGAAATCGAGAGAGAGGTGGGAGGCAAAGGCAGAGATTAAATCAGCTTTGTTAGCAGAAGAGTGACAGTTCCAGAGTGCACCAGAGAGTGTGCGGGAGGGGGGGAGAGGCAGAGGGATGAGGTTAGAGGGGTTGGAGGAGCAGCGGCGGAGAGAGGGCAGAGGACGAGGGCAAGAGGACAGAACAGGGATGTGAGAGACAGTCATAGCAGGACAGGCGAGACAAATAGGTACAGTGGGAGCGGTGGGGTGGAGGGTACAGACCTGACTAGTAGATGGCATCTTTCAGAGCGCTGTTAGGTTCGGATCTATTCGAACAGCGTCTCGGCGCAGGCCTCGCCTCGCTTGACTCCCACAGCTAGACTCCCGGCTCTTTTGTTGAGGCTCTTCGGTTTGCTGGCGCTTCGTGTTGGCGCACAAATAGCCTGCCTGATTAATATAACAGCTATCTTGCCTCAGACGCTGGTTACCTGTAGACTCCCACAGCTAGACTCCTGGCTCTTTTGTTGAGGCTCTTCTGTTTGCAGGAACTTACCTATCTGCCTCAGACCCTCGTTATCTGTGGACTGACCACTAGTAGATTCCCACACTTAAATAGGTTTCACCTCACTTTGCAAGGGAACTGGCACAGCTACTAACTGCTCTAAAGACAATACTTTCACACACTTCAATGGGATCACACCACTACAGGTGGCTGTGTGGAGACCAATCCAAATGCAAACAACCTCTATTCAAGTTAATTATCCACCCTCCCTGGTACTATTACAAATTGCAAATCAACCTCTATTCAAATAACCACACTACCTGGTATTAATCACATACACACACTCCTCCCTAAATTGAAACACCAACTTAATAATATTGCAGTTTGCACTGTGGCGTTTTGATAAATCTTAATTATGGAAAGTCTAATTGACCACTTGTATATTTTAACAATGTGTTGTTGCTACTTTCAATAAAAATGTTCTCATTGCTTTTATATGTATCTTTCGACTCTGTGTTGTTGTTTCTTTGTTTGTTTGTTTTTTTCTTGGTGACATTGTTTCTCGTATTTAATAAAAAAAATCGTATCCGAATAAAAAGAACCTGATCATGTATCTAATATTCTGTGCTTTATCGCACTGAACTTGCGTAGTCGCGCTACATAATAAAAATATAACCAGTGGTGCAGTGCTATATTTAGAAGTGAGGGGTCGCAATTATCTACAGGCCCCCCACACTCTCAACCCTACCACGTCACCTGCAGTCCCCGTTTCCCCATACACTCAACAGAACCACAGTTTATCACTAGTAGTTATGGTATTTAAAAGGGCTAACAAGTGCACCAATTGATTACAAATTCAGATAATCAGGTATTGAGGTATTATTGTAAAGCAACTAGACTCACAGATATTTATATTAAAAATAAATAAACAAATACTGTAGATATTTTCACAACCAGTTTCATACACTAATGCAGATGTGATTAAAACGCCTTCATTATTAATATTAATACTATGCGTAACACTCCCTGACTCCCCTGTCTCGTATATTGATTGTTTGGTCCAGAATCAGCTCATCTCACTGTCCTATTGCAGCCGCTTAAGTGCTAATAATACTGAGGTTTTGAAACAGAAGTGCATCAGTTTGCAAAAAAAGATGTGCAAGGTCCCAGGTACCCTTTATTTGTTTGTTGCGATTGAGTTTTATCTTTTAAATAAATGTTTAGCTTATTTTAGCTACATTATTTCTTATATATGGGTCTAAAAATAAGCACTGTTCCAATTATTACATCTAATTTTAAAATGCTGACACCTTAGCACAGCTATAATACAGGTTCCCTTCACCTCTTTTTTCATTATTTATCTCTCAAGGGTTTCTTAAGTTTATTGCATTCTTTGCTTATTTGTATGGGTTCTACACATGTATATCTCCATATATTAACAACAGGAGCAAAACAGTTAAATATTCTACACGTGAAGTACGGAAGCGGTGCTCTCCCTGCCGAAGAGAAGTGGAGGAGCGGTGCCCCCCGCGACCCCCCAGCACTATACCCCTGAATATAACCTTGTGTTTTGTAGTCCCTCTGACCGCGTGGGTGTTACAGAAGGGCAGGAAGGCAGGGGCTTAGGCCAGTTACTTATTCAATTTGTGTTATTGGCCAACTTAAGAACATAAGAAAGTTTACAAACGAAAGGAGGCCATTCAGACCATCTTGCTCGTTTGGTTGTTAGTAGCTTATTGATCCCAGAATCTCATCAAGCAGCTTCTTGAAGGATCCCAGGGTGTCAGCTTCAACATTACTGGGGAGTTGGTTCCATACCCTCACAATTCTCTGGTTGCTCTTCTTTGCACTCTTTCTAGAGCAGCAATATTCTAGGTGAGGTCTTACTAATGCATTGTAAAGTTTTAACATTACTTCCTTTGATTTAAATTCAACACTTCTCACAATATATCCAAGCATCTTGTTGGCCTTTTTTATAGCTTCCCCACATTGTCTAGATGAAGACATTTCTGAGTCAACATAAGCTCCTAGGTCTTTTTCATAGATCCATTCTTCAATTTCATTATCTCCCATATGATATTTATAATGCACATTTTTATTGCCTGTGTGCAATACTTTACACTTTTCTCTATTAAATGTCATTTGCCATGTGTCTGCCCAGTTCTGAATGCTGTCTAGATCATTTTGAATGACCTTTGCTGTTGCAACAGTGTTTGCCACTCCTCCTAATTTTGTGTCATCTGCAAATTTAACAAGTTTGCTTACTATACCAGAATCTAAATCTACATTTATGTAGATTAGGAATAGCAGAGGACCTAATACTGATCCTTACCTCACTCCATTTTGAGGTTTCTCCTCTAATCAGTACTTTCTGTTTTCTACATGTTAACCACTCCCTAATCCATGTGCATGCATTTCCTTGAATCCCTACTGCGTTCGATTTGAGAATTAATCTTTTATGCAGGACTTTCTGGAAATCTAAATAAACCATGTCGTACGCTTTGCAATTATCCATTTGATGCTGCGTACTCAAAAAAATCAAGCAGGTAGGTTAGACACGATCTCCCTTTCCTAAAGCCATGCTGACTGTCTCCCAGGATATTGTTCCCATATAGGTAATTTTCCATTTTAGATCTTATTATAGTTTCCATAAGTTTACATATAATAGAAGTCAGGCTTATTGGTCTTGTTACCTGGTTCGGTTTTGTCTCCCTTTTTGTGGATCGGTATTACGTTTGCAATTTTCCAGTCTGTCGGTACAACCCCTGTGTCAAGAGACCGTTGCATGACCTTGGTTAGTAAATAACTTTGTAAATAACTTTTTTCATTTGTTTGAGTACTATTGGGAGGATCTCATCCGGCCCAGGGGTTTTGTTTATTTTAAGAGCTCCTAGTCCCTTTAACATTTCTGCCTCTATTATACTAAAGTTATTTAAAACTGGATAGGAACAGGTCGACATGTGGGGCATGTTGTCTGTGTCCTCCTTTGTAAAAACTTGTGAAAAGTAATCATTTAATATATTTGCTATTTTTTTTCTTCGTCTATGATTTTGCCATTTGTGTCTCTTAGACATTTAACCTCCTCATTGAATGTTCTCTTGCTATTATAATATTGGAAAAACATTTTAGAATTGGTTTTAGCCCCCTTAGCAATATTGATTTCTATCTCTCTCTTGGCCTTTCTAACTTCCTTTTTGAATTGTGTTTGCAGTTCCAAGTACTCTTTCTGTGTACTTTGTTTTTGGTCCCTTTTAAACACTATAAAGTGCCTTTCTTCGCTGAATGTTTTTTATAATTGATCTATTGGCCATTTTGTTTTAGATTTATATTTGTCTACTTTTGGGATGTAATTGTTTTGCGTCTCTAGTACTACATATTTAAAAAAAACAGCCATCCTTTTTCTGTGGATGTTTTCTCTATTTTACTCCAATCTACTTCTGTTAGTCTCTGTTTCATACCTTCATAGTTTGCTTTTCTAAAATTGTAAACCTTAGCTTTAGTCATTACTTTTGGGTTTTAAAAATCACTTCAAATTAGACCATGTTGTGGTCTGAGTTTGCCAATGGCTGTCTGACCTCTGTTTTAGTTATTCTGTCTTCGTTATTTGAAAAGACTAAATCAAGGCATGCCTCCCCTCCAGTCGGTGCCTTGACAAATTGCGTTAGGAAGCAGTCATTTGTCATTTCCACCATTTCAATTTCATCTGTCGTGCTCCCCACCAGGTTTTCCCATTTTATATGGGGGAAGTTGAAATCCCCCACAAGTATGACGTCTCCTTTGCTACACGCATTTCTAATGTCATTGTATAACAGATTATTTTGCTTGGCGTCTGAATTCGGCAGTCTATAGCATGCTCCTATTATTATGCCCTTTGAATTTTTGTCCATTATTCTGACCTATATTGATTCTGCGTTGTTTTCTTCGTCCAGATTTAACACCTGGGCTTCAAGACTATTTCTTATGTATAGAGCTACACCTCCCCACTAATATTATATTCGTCTCCATCACTCTCAGACAACCAAGTTTCTGTAACACCTATCACATCGTAGTTAATTGTTAGTGCAGTAACTTCAAGTTCTAACATTTTGTTTCTGAGACTTCTAGCATTTAGATAAATATATTTAATGGATGTCTGAGTTGTTGCCCTTGTTTTGATGTGGTCTTCCTTCTGTTTTTTTGTTCTCTCCCCCCTTCCTTTCTAGTTTAAATGCTTCTGAATCTCCTCAAGGATCCTTTCTCCAAGTAGATTGGTTCCCTTTTTGTTTAAGTGCTGTCTGTCCCGCCTATATAGATAGTCCTTGTTGTAGAATGTGCTCCAATGTTCAAGAAAGGTGAAGCCTTCCTGTGTGCACCATGATTTCAGCCATGCATTTTGATTGTGTATTTCCAGCTGTCCATATGATCCTTTGTAAGGTGCCAGCAGTATCCCAGAAAATACCACAGTTTTGATCTTGTCTTTTAATTTCCTTCCTAGCTCTCTGAATTTGTTTTGCAGGGATCTTGGCCTGTCTCTCCGTAATTGACGCTGCGTGCGATATATCTTATACAGTAAGCTTGCACTGGCGCGGCAATAATTGCAGAGGACTTAGGCAAAACAAAGCTTTATTTAACTGTCACCATTCCAAACAGGTTATCAGTCACATTTTACTACTACTAAAAATAATAATAATATGAACTTATATATGATCAACAGTCACTTTTTTTGCACAGTTTGCATTCAACTTTTATTTTTTGGTCGCCTGGGCATTTAACAAAAAAATCCCTAACAGCAGAGAGATTGAGACATTTCTTTCAATGTCTATGCTATACAACGCTGTCGAGATGGCGAATGAAGAAATTAAAGGTTTGTCTCTGGATAACATGAGCTGGAGCGGTGAGGGGCGAACAGTGCCCCCGACCCCCTTAGTGCATTGGCATAATATACCCTGCTCCAATAAACGGCAGCAACGCCATATAGAATCGCTATGTATAACGATTTGATAGCAGATTTTAATAACTTAACTTTTGTTTAAGTAATTATTATTATTATTATTATTTATTTCTTAGCAGACGCCCTTATCCAGGGTGACTTACAATTGTTACAAGATATCACATTATACATTATTTCACATTATACAGATATCACATTATTTATTTATTTTTACATACAATTACCCATTTATACAGTTGGGTTTTTACTGGAGCAATGTAGGTAAAGTACCTTGCTCAAGGGTACAACAGCAGTGTCCCCCACTGGGGATTGAACCCACAACCCTCTGGTCAAGAGTCCAGAGCCCTAACCACTACTCCACACTGCTGCCCTAAGTAATATGCATTATACAAATCAAAAGATCGAATTTTGCATGTGAGTGACATTTAATGTGTGATTTATAGTATTCACACATTATCAAACAGTTTCTCTTTATAGAGAAAAAAAAAACAGTGTGTGAATGCTGCCTGACGAACCTTCGAAGATTTAAAACTACCTTTGAAAAACTGCCTAGCAAACAAACCTTTGAACACAGCCCCAGTAATAAGACAATAATATAGTAATAAGACACACTTTTAATTTAATAATACAATTATACACATCATGAGGAAATTAGAAACCTGGTAAAATGTTGTATTATATTTGTATTTCATTTTTTCTTATGACTATCCTGTATAATATTTAAATTATTTTTTTATGTTTTTGTAGCAGCACCGCTGTTTGAGAGCCAGCCATGGCAAGTACTTCCATCGGAACATGGATCAGATCAAGAATAACAACCAGGCACTTAGAAGAGTTTGCCCTCCTGGTAGGCTTGAGGACTATAATGAAAATGCCAATAATAATAATAATAATCGGTATGCATACAGGTGGCATTTATACAGAGGTACACAGTATTTACATCTTCCTTTTCATTTCTGACATTCATCAGGTAGACAATATTTCTTAGTGTGGTAAACCGCTTGTATTGAGAATTATTTTATTATATAGTACATAGGGCCTACGTATACATATTTTTGATATCAAAGTATCAAAAAAAAAAAATAGTCTGTCTTTTGGAACCACTGTATATTCTGTAAAACACACAGTAGCAAGTGGAGACTTATCCCTCCGGACTAGAGTACCCCTGATTAGTAAACTATACAGAACACTATACATTTAAAAATGTGTTAATTGAATTGTTGACAAATATTCCATCCCAGCATATATTTATGTTTACCAACCCCTATGCAACCTTTGCACTAGTTGTTAAAATATACAAAATAATGTGCTTATATGTACATTCTGTTATTAATGTTATCAAAAGCTGTGTTGTTTCTTAATAATTGTTAATATAAAGCTTTTGCACTTCAACAAAACCTTATTAAATCTGGAAACAGACAACTTGTGTAATGGGACAGGGGAAAATGGAAATATATCAAGTGTACTCTTAATTTAGTACCAATAAAGTAGCTATGGAATATTTTTTTTATTGCTATTAGGACATTATGTTTGTGTTTCAGATGTGATGCTGAGCTCTGTTACGCTGTCTGATGTGCCTGCAGGTCATATTTGATTGTATCTATTTAAGAAGCAATTGAATCAACTGGAGGACATTTGTCGATAAAAAATACTCTACACAAGAATTTACAATTGTAGCACAAATAGATTTATACTTTTCATTTGAGTAAGCATAAATACAGTCAAACCCTTTTCATATCAGTTCTAACAGTTAACTTTATCAAGAGGATAAGGTTACAGGATATATTCCTTTTTTTTACTAAGTGTCACTCTACACATAATGCAATATATGTATTGACTGGAAAGATTACAATTCTGGACATTAATATATTTCCCCTTAGTACTACATGTTAAATACCGGTATCTAATGCGATAGTTTAATCTTCATAGTGTTGTACTGCATTCTTTTTCAATTATAAACAATTTTACCTTACCTGAAAAAGCTTTTGTGTTGTTATTTGCTGTTCTCTCGTTTTCCCATTTCGGAGAGGATCTACCTTCTGCTGGGTTACTGAAGTGAATCCCTTGTGTGTTTTCGATTAAAAAAAAAAATCCAGCAAAAGTGCATCTTAAAAACAGCACCGACTTGTTTTCAAGACTGCAAGAATCAAGATTGACTTGGACACCGCAATAAAAGTAACCCGTCATTCAAATACATGTACTGCCACATTGTCAATGGAGGTGAACAACATTCAGGTTAGCTTTTTTCTAAAATGACTCAGAACAACATAACTTCTTAGAATCATGTTTGTTATAAACATTTGCTAATTATTTATATTAAGAGATACATTTTCAATACCACAGTTGAGGATAACAAGATAAATATAGGCAAAATATAAAATATAATGTCTAGTCTACATATACGCTAGTAAAAGCTACAGTTATAATGTTGTAGCCCTAATAATAATAACAATATACATTTATTTAAAAAAGTGAAATGCTGTTCTGTTTTATTTACTGTTCTCACAATATAGAAAAATATACTTTTAAAAACGTTTTTCAAAGTTGATATTTTAATAATTTATATATGTGTTTGTAAGTCTAATATTTTTTTTTTTTTTTTGACAGTAACGATACCGTAACTAACAAAGAATGAATTATTGGTATGACTCGGCTCCTGGTTAGGTTATTTGTGAAGCGCTTTGACATATTTGGTTATGAAAGGCGCTATATAAAATCAAGATTATTATAATTAGTAGTATATATTATTATTGTTTATTTCCATAGACAGGTGCATCATTCCCCTTTATTGTGCTGAAATGAAAAGTTCTTCAAAAGTAAACAGAAGCCACTGGCATTGTCAAAAGTGCAAAAGTACTATTCAACGTCAACATAACTTTAAACAACACATAGAAAAACATCGTAAGACATTTAAAAACAATATATCTACAGCAACTAAATCTCTATGAAACTCATCAGAAAACCCGCTACACCATGTTTGTTTTATTATTGTCATTGTGTATTTTGTAGTTAAGGCTATCATAATGCATATGTAGGCTATATATTATACCAGCAAGTTTTAAAACAAGAAAATATTTACCTTATATAAAAGATAATGTTTCTGGAAGTGTAAAATCAATTTTCTAAATACACATGATAATGGTAACGGGTCCCAAGCACATTATTATAAACTTAAACACTGGTATGAATTACTGAAAGATACGTGTTTGTAAAATAACATAACTGCCAATAAAGAAAATGAAAAGGAAACAGTGAAATCATAACATAACAGCGACAGCTGGAGTGGTCCAGATCACTGTGACTGAGTGGTCCGAGTGGTCCGGACCGTGGAAACAATACAGCGGCAGTGGTCCGGACCACTCAGCGCAATGAAAAGCAATGTAGTCCCGTGTACTGATTATTATAAACCTTAACACTGGCATGTATTACTGTAACATACGTATTTGTAAAATAACATAACTGCCAATAAAGAAAATGAAAAGGAAACCGTGAAATCATAACATAACAGCGACAGCTGGAGTGGTCCAGACCACTGTGACGTCACAGCGCTGAGTGGTCCGGACCATCGACCACAGAATGCACAACCCCTTCTCTTCAGCCGTGACTAGATGTGTGTTTCCCCTGCTGTTATTACTACTACTTGGAGCGGGTAAGCTAATTTTGATTTTTAGTTCCCTTCCCGGTGGGAGTTTAGCCTTGTGAATATTTTTTAAATAGTTTTTTTGTTTATAGTTACTGAACAGGACAGATGTGGAATGTTGTGCCTTATATAGCCGCGTCTGCCTGGAGGTAATGTTTTTTTTTTTAAATTGGTATTTTGTTTGATTTTGATTGTAAGTGGTTGATACTAATTTTCGTTTGTATTTGCTTTTGTAGGTTTTTAGTGTTAACCACTGTTTCTTTTACACCGTTTATTTGCTATTGTGATTGTTTTTTGGTGTGTGTGCATCATTTTCTTTATTTTTCGTTTATTATTGGTTTGTATTTAAGGCCACTGTTTCACGTTAGTGAAGTTAGCAAGCGGTTCGCAGTTTGCTATTCCAGCTCACGTTAATCCAGCTCGCTATTCCAGCCTGCAGTTCGCTATTCCAGTTTGCTATTAATTTTTTCCAGCTTGCTATTCGTTTCTACAGCTTGCTATTGATTTTTCCAGCTTCCTATTCGTTTCTACAGCTTGCTATTGATTTTTCCAGCTTGCTATTAATTTTTTCTTTTGCTTTTTTGTAAAAAACAAAACAAAGATGTTTGTTTTCTTCAATTTTCAAACTGTAGATGAAAAAAAAACTGAAAAGAAAACAAACAATATTTTCAGTTTTTCAATTTCTGAAAACGATAATAATAATAATTGGGGGGGGGGGGGATGTAATGAGCTGATCTCTATAAAGCACACGGTAAAAAAATAAATCTATGGTGCAAATATTAGGAACACTTGATTTTGCTTAAGTTTACAATTATTGTGCACAAAAATAAATATGCATTGTGGAAATGAGCGGCTCACCTCTTACTAAGGCCAGTCTATCTCATCTGGTAACTTGCCTGTCACAAGGCTACAGACCATGTACAGCTGTTTCCACGCCAGACAGCCAATGGGAAGGCTCCCTGTCTGCTTGCAGGAATCACAAGCTTTCCTATTGGCTAAATGCACAGGATTTGAGGGCACCAGTAAACTACTCAATATCTGCAGCGCCCAATCACAAAAAAGTAGAGACACATCTAGGATAATAATATAAAAACATATATAATATATTGTCCTTGATGTAGGGGAGACTTTTCGGGTTTGTTACAGCCCACATCACCATGGAACGTAGTTCTGCCTGGGATATTTATACTGCCTACTTCCTGACCATCTTGCTATTAAGGTTTCCAGCTTGCTATTCATTGTTGTCACTGGCACCTATATCAACGCTGCAGTGAATAGCTAACCAAATAGCTAACTGGCATTTTTGACCTATTTCCCGACCAGCTAGAACCACCAAACTTGGCATGTGACATGTACTCGACGTCACCTACATTTCAGTAGGGGCGCTGCAGTGAATAGCTGACCTTTTTGATTATCTCTTTATGTTAGCAGACATTTCACTGAGTTGTAAGTTGCCTTGGATAAGGCATCAGCCAAATAATAATTTATAATAAAGAAGAAGAAGAAGAAGAAGAAGAAGAAGATTTTCAAACCACTGAGGTCAACCAAATGTTATGCATATGTTACTGCAAAATCACTTTAAAACCTGTCTGCATACAAAAAATTACATGAAAGATCGTAATGACTAAAGACTTGCCCAATCTTATCTGTTACATTCATGGAATCAGTATATTACATAGGTGGGGCAGGAAGAATAGAGCCAGGGGAGTTACACTACAAACTACACAGCAAACAACAAAGTGCAACCAAATTGTTCATAAACTGAAATGCCTATATTTAAATGCAAGAAGCATTAGAAATACATTTCTAGAATTAGAAGCCGTAGTCAATGTGGATAGCTATGATATTATAGAGATAACAGAATCCTGGTTAACTCCAAATGATGAAGACAAGTTTAAAATGGAAGGATATGGGTTAGTTAGGAAAGATAGACATGATAAGAGGGGGACAGGTTGCAATATACATTAAAGACCTCTTAGAATAGGAAATACTGGAAAGTAATGGTAACAACAATGAATCAATATGGATTCAATTAAACAAAATCAAATCTAAAGGCTTAATAGTGGGAGTCTGTTATAGACCCCCAAGTTCTGATGAATCATTAAAATGAAAACTTATATGCAAGCATCAAAAAAATAGGTAAGGAAGGGGACACTCTAATTATGGAAGGCTTTAACTTCTCAAAAATAAACTAGGCCCATTCATGTCTAGATTTGGTATCAACAAACAGTGAAGCAAGGATACACAACTACAGGTAATAGAACCACTAGGAATAAGTGACCACAATATGATAAAGTTTGTGGCAAATAAATCAAGGGCAGTACTTAAATCAAAGACAATGGTATACAATTTCAGGAAAGCAGATTACAAAGGAATGCAACAGGAGCTTCTAAACATAGACTGGGATAGAATACCAATAGATAATGAAGCTGAAAACAATTGGATTACATTTAGGGATCCAATGTTAGAAATGCAGGATACATTTATCCCAAAAATGAGAAAAGGTAAACTTAAGAAAAAGAAACCACGATGAGTAAATCCATTTATTAAGCTGGGTATTAAAAATTTAATAAAATTATGTCTTTCTGTTAAATCAAAGGGAGCAGCTCACAAATAGAATACAGAGAGGCCCGTAGAGACCTTAAAAGTGGTGTCAGATAGTAAACTAAATCCAAAAGGGTTTTTTCAATATGATAATGCTAAAAGGAAACTGAAAGAGGAAGTCAGCAGTTTTTGTGGCAGCAGTGGTAATTTGACTAAAGACAATCAAATCACAGATGTACCTAATCAACACTTTGTACAAGTATTTACAAAGGAGGATTTATACGATATACCAAAGTTAACAGAATGTACACAAACACCATTACCAGTATTTGTTATAACTGGTTAGAATAAAGGAAGCAGAGAGGCCAGACATCAAACTGGAGTAACGTAACAAGTGGGGTACCACAGAGATCAGTACTGGGACCATTGCTATTCTTCATCTATATAAATGACTTGGACCAAGACATAATCAGTAAACTATGCAACTCTGCAGATGACACAAAATTGGTAGGGGTAGCCAACTCTCAATCAGCAACTTGAATAATACAAAGAGATTTAGACAAGATTCAAGCTTGGGCTGACACATGGCAGATGCAATTTAATGTGAATAAATTCAAAGTCTAGCACATAGGGCGCAAAAACATTACAGGCAAGTACAGCATGAATGGTAACGAAATAGAGGAGGCTCTGTATGAAAAGGACTTGGGGGTAGTAGTGGATGAATCTCTTAAGCCAACTAGACTAGTGCGAGAAGCTATAAAAAAGGCAAATAGAATGTTAGGTTTTATATTCAAGACAGTTGAATTCAAATCGAGAAGTTATATTAAAATTATACAATGCACTGGTCCGACCACACCTAGAATATTGTGTCCAGTTGTGGTCCCCATATCACAAGAAAGACATTGAGGCAATGAAGAGAGTAGAAGAGAGCACACAAGTAATTCCAGGATTGAAGGGCATGTCATATGAAGACAGACTGAAATAGCTGAATCTGTATAGCCTAGAAAGGAGAGCCAGAGGCGACTTAATAGAGGTATTTAAAATTGTGAAGGGGTTTAACAAAGTAACTGTCCCACATTGTACTGGCATGTGTGTAATAGAGATCAGCTCACATTCCCCCCCCCCCCCCCCCCAATTATTATTACCGTTTTCAGAAATTGAAAAACTGAAAATATTGTTTGTTCTTTTCATTTTTCAGTTTTTTTTCATCTACAGCTCAAAGTGAAAAAAAACAGACAAACATCAAACCGCGGTAAAACTCCACATTCATTTTTTTTTTATTTGCAAAAAAGCAACCAAAAAAATCAATAGCAAGCTGTAAAAATCAATAGCAAGCTGTAGAAATGAATAGAAAGCTGGAAAAAATGAATAGCACGTTGGAATAGCGAATAGCAAGCTGGAATAACGAACTGCAGACTGGAATAGCGAACTGGATTAACATGAGCTGGAATACAAACTGCGAACCGCTTGCTAACTTCACTAACGTCACTGTTTCCCTGTGTTGGATTGCCTGGGTGTTTGGGGCAATTACTACTGTTATAGTCATATTAGAACTTGTTGTTCTGAAGGATTTGAGCTTGTGTTAATAACAGTAGACGTCAGCCATGATAGTTGAGTGGCTTAGGGAAACAGTCTCCTTTTCTTTTTTTTCAGTCTTGTTTGTTTTGTGTGTATGTTGGGCAGGTAGTACCTTTTCTTGGTAGTATAACGTCATCAATTATTAGTTAGTGGGGCTTGCGATGCAAGAATCCCCACTTTAAATCTTCGACATACTTCTTATTATTATTCTTTGGCACGCTACTCCTCTTACACCTTTTAAGCTAGAAACGCCGTTCAAACTTTAAAACGTGTAGACCGGTCTGGAATAGTGTGCTTGTATACAACTTTTTGATATATTTTATACTTTTTAAACTATTAAGCTTTTTGTCCTTTTTTTGTTCATCTTCATTCACGTTAATGGGACTTTTTTCAACATTCTAAAGCTCCTCATTGTTTAAAAACTCCCAGAATTCCAACATTCTATTTACTGTAAACGATGTAACTTTTGACAAAAATCAGCTACTTTGACGACTTTCCCAACAAGAAAGACAAAAAGTTAGAGCATATGGAATCTTCCTCTACTTCTCTGCTATTCAAATCTGAAATCAAAACAGAAATAACTTTTACCAATCAAGAGGTACAGCTGTTTTAGTAACTGCATCAACTTCTTTCAGTAGGCTACTTCCCACTGTTGAATTAACTGTCATAGAACTTTGAGAAATTTCAAATTCTAGCACATTCTAAGCATGAGACAGTTAGTAAACAATGTGACTTTTGACACAAATCAGCTACTTTGCCCACTTTCCCAATAAAGCAAGCCCCACAACTTTACTTGTAAAGTTACCATCTAGTTGCTATCTAATATCCATGCAAATAATCAATATCTTTGCTACTTACTTTGGCTCCCGGTGGTCGCTTTTGCAGTACTTTGCGCTCCCGGGATCACCATAGTGTGTGATTTGATTTGGTTATTTACTTTACAATTAGAGTACGATAATATTGATTATTTGTGTTGGTTTTATTATGTTGATGCACTGAGATTTTGATTGGTTTATTGTTTTTCACTGATTTTGTTGTCTTGTGTGGTTTTGTTTAATTTGTTTCCTTTTTTTATTTAGGATTCCCGGGCGCTACTGCTGTCAAGGGCGCCGGGACCATTTGATTTGTAGCATTGTATTACTCTTTTTGTGTGTGTGTTTTCTTGCTAGGATTTATGACCTCTCTTCCTAGTGGACATAAGCAGTACTACCAGTGCATGGCTACAACAATCGTTGATTTTTTTGTCAGTTATTTTTAATATTATTGTTAATAAAATCAAGTTTTTGTACTTTAATAACTGCCTCCTTGGTGTTCATTTAATTGAAGGGATTTGAGTGGGGAACCTAACCTTAACCTTTTTGGGAGTTAACTTTTGCTATTAAACTGATTGGTTTAATTAGTATTTTGATATTGGTACATCAGGGCTCCTCTTGCTCCTAGTAAATTAAGAGGTGGCGTAGTCAAACCTTACTGTTGCAATAGAAACTCATTTGCCCCCTGTGCCACAAAAGGATGATAAGGTTGCAATTTTGTCACGCAGCAGCTAGGGAACTGACCAATAAGGAACAGCTTCCCTTGAGTGCCTTCAGTAAACAATGATAGAATAATAACAAAAAATAAAAATAAATATTGAGTATCAAAAAAGCTGGAGCTGTACAATAAAGGACACAAAAACGAGAGACAAGACAATGGGGGAGAACATCTGGGTCCATTCCATGGAAATGGATATAGCTGGTGTGTATGATTTGTTTACCTTTACTGAAAAGTATTTTTTAATTATTCTGAAAAGCTATTATGTATTCAAGTTTTTTATTAGCTGTTAAACAGTACCAGGGCTGCTATGATTAAATTGAAAATCGATTTTTCAATTGATTCCTCATTATATACATCGACCATAAATACTAGATAATCGATTCAATAATTACATTTTTGTAACGTGCATAGATAATAACATTTAAGTTTATCAACAAAAATGCACCAAATGGCCTGCCTTGCTATTTACAGTATTTCTGCCAGACAAGCTGTGGGCATGTTCTTCTTTTCCTGTGTTAACTAGCATCTGATTTGCTGGTCCCATCCTACCAGCGAAACAGTTTTGAAAATGCGCTGTAAGTATGCCCCTCTGTGTGTTCGATATAAACAAAAAAAAGTGGACCACCTTGAATCCAGGGGCGGAGTGCACCAAGCAGGCGTAAATTACTTACGCCATCGTTACTACCAACATAAAAGTAAATTCCACGCCAAGTGCACCAAAGCAAAATCATCCCTGGCATAGTAAAGGCTGCGTTGCTGCCAAGGCGCAGCAGAGAAGGGAAATTGCCATTCTATAAGCAAAAATGTCAAAAAAATGTTTACAGATCATGAAATACACACACTGCTGTCTCTATATAAAGAGAACAAGGACATTCTTAATTCTAAGCTTAACAAGACAATAATATTTAGTCAGAAGGCGGCAGCATTCCTTATATTGAAGGTCATCCTGTATTTCATTTATAAGACGAAGGAGGTTCTATCTTGGAAATCGACAGCGCTGATAGAGCTCAAGATCATCAAACATATCCAATGTGAAATAAGTCTGTCCCGTATGATTCTTTCACGACACATTGCACAGTGGTACTGTAACTCATCAAACCAATGCATTATTCTACCCATCTTTGGCGTTTGCTAAACTGTTATTTTACAATATTCAAAGCTCATTTGCCTTTAAATGTAACTTTCTGCCTCTCTCCCCTATGTTATTTGCCTGTCTACGCCAGCCTTACACCTACCCCCTAGCAGGCGTACAGTTACGACCTGAATAAGTCTTACGTCTGCTTTTTGCACTCTGCCAAAAAATTGTGCTCATCACTTCACTTACGGAGAAACACATGTTGTTCATATGTGAAACACATGTTATTACATGTAAAAGCATGTTTCTCATGTGATCACATTACAATTCCATTGTTTTTCCATTATTCACATAATAAACATGTGTCTACATAGTACCACATGTGAGTATTTGCTGATCACATGTGATTATAAAATTCACATATGAAACACATGTGAATATTTGCTGATCACATGTAATTATAAAATTCGCATCTGAAACACATGGGAGCCACATGTGAGAAACTCATATGAAAGTTTAATTTCACACGTGACAAAATTAAAACATGTTAAGCTTTAAAAACATAATGAATCCAGTACAAGGTGTAAAACATGTGAGCTAAATAGCAATGTATTTGGAAATAAACCAGTTTATACACAAAACAGTACACAATACACAAATATACAATATACATATGTAAGAAAAGTACTACATAATAAAACATACAACTTACACGTAGTATATACAATTCATTTACCTGTGAAAACAACAACTCCTAATTGATTTTAAGTGCATGTTTCTTCTAAAATAGAAGACATATCACTTTCACAAATGTCACATATCTTTCACATAACACAAATGTGTTATGTGTGCTCATAATTTAACTGACTTTCTGTATGCATCTCCTAGACAAGACAGCTGAGGATGTTCCGTATTTCCTCAGATATTACAGGGACATTAGTCCATGACACAGTAGATATGACCGCAGACAAAGAAGAAAAAAGCCAAAGCAGCAGAGGAGGAAGATGAATAGGACTGACATTGTGGCTTTTTCCTTCATTATGGTTTCTGTACATTTTACACCATTTACTACTTACTACTTGACCACCTTGACGCTCCTCCAGTTGCCCCTCCTGCCCTCTCCTCCTTCTCGCCTCTCTCCATTGCTGACGTCTCCAGATTACTGTTGAAATCAGCTACTGCCACGTGTCCCCAGGGCCCCTGACCGACTAACCTTGTCTCTGTGTTTCTGATCTTGCTCCTTCCATTATGCACACTCGCAACCTGTCCCTTGACTCTGGCTCGGTTCCTGCTGCCCTTAAGCTTGCCCAGTACTCAAAAAACCCTCCCTCGACCCGGCTGACTTATCTAATTTCCGTCCCATCTCCAATCTCCCTTTTCTCTCCAAAACTCTCAAAAGGGCTGTAGCCAGTCAGCTGATGAAATATCTCATGGATAACAATCTGCTGTAATCTCTACAGTCTGGCTTCCGGCCACATCACAGTACAGAATCTGCTCTGCTCCGCATTGTGAATGATCTCCTGCTTAATGCTGATGCTCCCTCTGTGCTTGTCCTCCTTGACCTATCAGCCACTTTTGACACCATAGATCATGGAATTCTTCTTGACCGCCTTCAGAAGTATGCTGGGATCTCTGGAACCTGTCTCTCCTGGATGTTCCACAACAATACCAGAGGCGGTACCGAATACAAGTGCTCAACAAAAGAATAATCAAAAGGCGAAAGGAAAAAGGAAAATAAAACACAGTAAGCAAAACTACAAATAAAAGGTGCTGCACTCGGCAGCTTCACCCCGACCGTCACTACACGCACGGCCCGGGTCTCTGTCCTACACAAGCTGCACCCTCAGCCTGCTATACAAATGTTTATGGGGTCTGCCCAAGGTTTTCCCTGCTACCACTACTTTTATTTTGTTTTCTTTTGGATTTCTTTCCCAGCCGTTCTCGGTCCTGGACCAGAGCTTCCACACTCTCAGCATGTCTTAGAAGGGCAGACCTGAGGGAACAGCAGAATGTTATTTAATAGGGCCAGCAATCATCCCAAGACCCGCCTCTCAGCCACTCAGAGAGAAGGAGAGCCCACACACCCTCTCTCCCACCTCTCCCCCTGTTACAGCCATATACATGTCCTTTGCATTTTTTGGCCATGGTTTGACTTCAATGAGTGTGTCATTTGCATACACCCATTTTCCAGTAGCACCCACAGCAAGAAGAGACACATAGTGTCCTGAAGTAACCTTGGTGTATGATAATGGAAGCTAATTGGTAATTCCTGTTGTCCACAGTAATTGTGCTCTTCTGCACAGCAGTAAACTTAGCATTGTGTCACTTTGTAATGGTCCCATCTGGTTTGGTTTCCCAAAGCATAAGTTGGACTGCAATCATTCTTCCTGCTGATTGAATGAGTTCACATTTCATGATTGAAGAAGTGTTGCATTGCCTACATTTGCTACCAGGAATTATTGCCCATTTGTCATTTCTATAAATGAGTTCTTCCAAACACATGGAATCTGTACCAGCAGGTACATGTAGAGGATGAACATGCAACACCTCTCGGTTTGATGAGCAGTAGTTACATGTAGTACATAGAATGTCATGACTTATTGTGACTGAAACCATGTGAGATACTTCAGGACACATTTCAGACAATTTGGTGAGAAACTCTGCAACATGTTGCTGCTCACCTCTATTGAAAGGTTCTCCTAAGAAGTGACAAATATCCACAGTAGTTAGATCCACAGTAGTTGCATGAGCAAAAATGACTGAGAACTGCTCTTGAACAATGTAGACTTCAAACTTTGAGCATAAATGTTGAAAGGTATGGGTGACTTCATTGTTACATTTGATGGTTATGGTTTTGAGCATACTTGTGTTTTCCAGGAAACAGCTTGAAGTTTCCCTATTGCCCCATTGATGAGACCAGTGGCAATGTCAATGTTCTTGCGAATTTGCTTAACAGAAATGCAAATGTGATACATTTACTAGCAAACTAAATACAAATACAAATATGTGACAATTGCTAAATGGACTTCAAATACTTTCCCATACAACAAATGTTAATTTATTAACATGAATTTGGCAGAGGCCTTTATCCAAGGTGACATACAAAGAAAAGAGTTTATATAATAACAACATAAACACAGTAATCACGTAGTTCATAATAATTAACAGGTATGTACCGATATAGGAAGCAAGTTACATAAAACAGTGTTTCCCAATCTTGGTCCCTCAGTTGAATGAATAATTTGTCTAATCAGAGCATTTGAATTATTTGTAGCTCTTAAATGGCTGGCTGTACGGGCCTCAATTAGCACTAATCTAGGACTGCCTAATGTTAACTCAGGTAAGGTAGTCCAAGATTTGTGTTGATCAGGGTTTGTGAAAGCAGCCAAAAGAGTTGAATATTTCAAGTTATTTCTAACATTACATTAAGTCACGAATTGTTAGTTCAATTGGGGGATCAATTTAATAATTGAGAACTCAGTTGGAACACAAACAGCAGACACAGTGGGCCCGCAGGACCAGGTTTGTGAAAAACTGACATAAATGATGAGATATATGTATATATCTATATATGTGTGCATTGCACAATTATTCTTTTTACTTGTTTTGATTGTTATGTTTAATAAACATGAAGTTCTCAAAAGTGTCCTTTAGTTTGCATCTTTCAGGTTGATCAACTTTACCAGCAATACTGAAAAGTCACTCAACTTTATTATGAGCATTATTAATGAAAAGTATTTAAATGCATTTGAAATATTTTTAAAGCTTTCTCATGATTTTAAATTCAAATGCAAATTCTTATTTCAGAATATACAAATACCAAGTCAAATGCAAATAGTTCAGCAAATTGCATTTAAATTATTATTATTATTTTTTTTTAGCAGACACCCTTATCCAGGCAACTTACAATTGTCACAATTATACCACATCATGTTTACATACAATTACCCATTTATCCAGTTGTTTATACTGAATCTAGTAAAATACCTTGCTCAAGGGTACAACAGCAGTGTTCCTCACCTGGGATTGAACCCACAACCCTCCAGTCAAGAGTCCAGAGCCCTAATCACTACTTCACACTGCTGGCCCCAAGTCTAGATGGAAAGTAATGTGTCGATTTTACAACAAAGTAATAGTTTTGGAGAAATTTTTTAGGGGAAACGGATATAAAGAAAAAACTACTTCAGATAATTCAAGAAAACAGAAAAATCGTTTAAAAGTACCGTGGCTAAGATAAGAGTGTGTAATGAGCAAAACCAGGTGTCTGACCTTCATACATTTGGGTAAAATGTTGTGTTTGTGAAATAATAGAACAAAAAGTATAAAAGCTACACTGTAAAACACTTATTTGTCACACTTTCAAAACACGTCACTGGGTTTATGATTTTAAATGTGTTTAGGATTTAAACACAGTGTGGTTTTTATTTTATAAACTCTTGGACGTGTTTATGATTTGTAACACGTTTTAAACATTTCTACACGATTATACAGGGCTGGTATTTCAAATCTAAACAATAAACTTAGCAAAAATGGCACAGATTAAACACATAACGTTTAACAATTATTTCGAGTTCCAAATGACTAAACACCAGTGTTACACCTAATGACGTATGAACAGTTTATGCTGTTTAGGAATAGAGAACGTCTTTTTTTTTTTTTTTTTTTTACTATACACACATGCCATTTACATACAAACGTTTCACACGTCTGTGGTTTTACAGCGTAAATGTATGAAGACAGATGTAACCATAATACCCGAATATAATGCATGCTGTGACTTTGATGTTTTGTGTTTTTAAAATGGATCAATGCAGTGATAAAACAACGGCAACTTTTATGCATGCTTTCCTGTTTAAACATGTCATTTATATCGATAAGGCAGTTGCATTGATGCGATCTGGACTATTTGTGTTATGGTTTTGTGTCACTGTTCCGTGTTTTGTCAATGTCCTGAGTGCCTTTGCATGTGAACGAGTGCACCAGTGGGGTGGAGGGGAACGTGATGGGGTCGTGGTCCCAGTATGCTTGTGAATGTTGTCCAATAACGTGTCTTGTTATATCTAAATGTTACATGTTTTCGCGGGTTTTTGGGTTATAAAGGCACAGCTTGCATGCTGCTGTGGGTGGTGTTGTGGTGTTGTGGTGTGCTGACCTCAATAAAATCTGAATGAGATCTTGTTGCGGTCGTCTGCCTTCCTGTTGTTTTTTTTTTAACCCAGAATACTACAATATATTAACAGTATATTCATGATTTTGGTTTAATGCAGTATATGGATTGGAACTAAATAAAATACGTATACAGTATATTAATACCTAAAAGCGCATGTGTCAGTTTGTAGAATTGTGCACAGCGAACTGAAAGAAAAGCTGTTTGGGGTCTTCTTCTATACAAGCAGCGTAATGCATGTAATTGTACTTTAAATGAATAATATCTGATAATGTCCGAGCTGTGTTCATTGGAACTGTTTGCAGAAAAACATGTGTAAAACAACTGAAATTTGTACATTTTTCCGTCAAAAAATATTTGCGCTTCTGCAGTGCTAGATTACACTATCACAATATTAAAATATAACCTAGCAATATCAGAATAAAATCGAACATTAAAAATGTATTGTTTACTTTAACGGTATGTTTCTTATCAGGTATCCCCCCTACATGACAGTCTGACCCCCCCTTCACGAAAGTCTAGATCTGTCCCTGAGGTGTTATGAAAAATATTTTTTCTCGGGGCCAAATGAGAGTATACCGATTCCTTTGGGGCCATGAATAATTAAAACAAATATGTTATCACTAAGATAAACACTGTATATGCCTGTTCTCAAAACAGCACGCCTAAATATTTAAAAGTTACTATTCAAAATACGTAGGGAACTATTACTATTACTTATTCATTTATTTTTGATTAAAAGAGCCACCTTCACAATATTAGGAATCTGTCATCTACCTAACATAGCCTACCTTATATAACAAATGTGTCAGTTTCATTAATTTTTTTAACCAACGGTGGATAATGCATTGCTGAGTTTGTTGCCTCATGTATCAGGTGGTGTCTGGAATGATCCAAATGCAATTAAAACAGCCGGTGGAGGCGTGAAATAAATATATTTATAACTTCTCTTACGCAATTATTTCAATAGCGATTAATAAAATCAGTCATAACAGTGTGTCTCATGTGCCTTATAGAAAACTGAAAGAGCAGCACGCCGCAGCAGCATGGTATGCTGTAATGGATCAGAGATGAAAACTTCTGCTCAGAGAGAATAGTAGTGAGTAGCTGGCGAGCCCAGCGACCCGGGAATCTTTAAGGTGAGTACAGCGAGGTGGGAATTATTAAAGACGAGCGCAGCGAGTTGGCATCAGTAAATTAAAAGTAAATCAGCTAATTTTTGCTGTTTAATCTACTATTTGTTATTGTAAACAAGTAAAACTTCAAAGAAAAGTTTAAATTACCTGGTGTTGCCAGGCAGTCTCCCATCTAAGTACCAATCAGACACGTATATATATATTTTTTAGTAGACACACTTATCCAGTCCAACATACAATTGTGACATACAATTACCCATTTATACAGTCAGGTTTTTTACTGGACCAATCTAGGTAAAGCAGCAATGTGTCCCCCACCTGTGATTTAACTCACAACCCTCCAGTCAAGAGCACAGTGCTCTAACCGCTACTCCACAGATGCAGCAAGCAACGGATCACTAGTGTCTCGTATGAGGAACTATCGTTATATATATTTACATGAAACACATACTTTTTAGATAGGTATATAAATGTCAATTGCTGTGGATAAACGCATCAGCCAAATAAATTAATATGACATGTATTTTTCTAGCTTGCTATTTATTAATTTATTTATACATTTATAATATAAACATGTATTCATTTCTATATTTGTTTATTTAAAAATATTTATTTCTAAATGTATTTATTCCTCTATTCACTGTTTAAATCATTTATTTATTTCTACCAAATAACTTATATTTATTTTTAATTAAACAAGGAACTACAATTTATCAGAGATCAGAGATTTATACAAGGAAGCTACATGCCACTCTTGTGTACAATTCCATTCTATAGCATCTACCAAACAAACAGGAAACTGGACATTTTCAAACAGGAAATATAGATAGAAAATTTCTAGAATTGAGCAGAACCTTCAGGTTTTCAGCGAAAGCTGGTCAGGCTTGGATGTAAGCTTAAAAAATGAACACATTTCAACAACTGCACAGTGGCACAGCGGGCTAAGGCCGTGTGTTCTTTTTTTCCTGCAATATGTGCTGTTTTAAAACATAAATAAATTGTTTAATATAAATGGTGTGTATATCAAACTGCTTGCATTCCCTGGTTTATTTTGACGTTGACCAACATGTGGAATCACATGATTGGTAGATGTCCATTTATTTATCTTTTCTGTTTGAAAGTCGCTACACAGCCTTAAAAAGTAAGAGGTATGTATGTTTGTTTTTCACATTTGATGTAAGAAAGTTTTAGACTTTTGGTACTGGTAAAGATGGTAATTCTAAGTGATTTAGTTTTGCCGCGCAACATGGTAAAAACAGCAAAACTCTTTGAGCTGTATAGAGACGCTCGGTAGTTTCAACCAAGTTTTTCTAACTTGTACGAGGAACTACCGTTCCTCTCTTTCTCTCTCTCTCTCTCTCTCTCTCTCTCTCTCTCTCTCTCTCTCTCTCTCTCTCTCTCTCTATATATATATATATATATATATATATATATATATATATATATAAGGTATAAACCACAATGGGCCGTGCGGTTCCCATGATATATACCACGCCTTTAACCACCCCAGAAGTGGTAGATATCACCTGAACCGCACGGCCCGAAGTGGTTTATACTGCTTATAACACATCTGCCTGTCATTTGGGGGAAGAAAAATAATTAAACTAATAAAAATATGGATTTATACACAACTTTTATTGTGTATAAATCCACAGTGTAATATAGTCCCAAATTTAATTGAATTTAATTCATTGTTCGCTTATTAAAAATAAATTGCACATGTTAGTTTGTTGTGAATTTCTACACTGAAAGTGCCATCTCACTAGAAACTAGAGGACCGAGCACAAGCTGTGATGATGGGCGGAGTTTCAAATGACACTAAGGAAGTAAGGGGAGCAGTGCCATGGAGACTGAAGCCAGATCTTGAAGTGAGTTTGTTCACTCGTTATATGTGAGGCACACATATTCTAATATCCAAGTATCGCATCCAAGTTGTGCCAGATTAAGTTGACAATCGAACCAGACTTTACGCACCAATCTGAATGCGGTGTCGGGACAGTACCTCAGTTTCCCGCAGATGCTTAAAATCCAGGCCGGTAATTTGGGGGGTGGTGTCTGGCCTTGTCATTACCTGCTTTTCTAAGAGTTTTCCTGACTGACAGGAATACATTATTGCTGGTTTTAAACTCGCTGTCAGCAGAGATGTCAAAACTTCTACTGTTAAAATATGTATTTAGTCCAGCTCAGCGTTATAAAACTGGAGACTGAATACTGGTCCTCAGTTGAGCTTCTTCCACTGGCATAAAATACCCTTATGTTGTTGAGATTTTTTGGACTAATTTCCATAAAATGGATGTCCATGTTTTTCTTTAAGTACATTAACCGGCCCATGCTGTAGTTTTTTTTTTTGTTTGTGTTTTTTTCAATCTTTATTTTCTTCTATATCATTGAGCTGTTCCTCATCTACTGTTATGTGTCTAATCTTGCTGGTGCACTTATTTTATTTATTTATTTATTTTTTTCAGGTGGACTGCTGTCTTCACTCAAAGTTGGTGTTGGACCAGTTATGTGGAGTTTCATCCCCAAAAATATTAAAGGAAATAGTTGAAATGCCACTCATTTCTGGCTGTGGTTTTGTAACTAA
Organism: Acipenser ruthenus; assembly: GCF_902713425.1. Lineage (NCBI taxonomy): Eukaryota > Metazoa > Chordata > Actinopteri > Acipenseriformes > Acipenseridae > Acipenser > Acipenser ruthenus. Next base: position 38,112,432 of record NC_081194.1, read on the forward strand.
TCACAAATAAAATGGCAGTTTGTCATAGAATTTAGAATATAGTGGTGCTTAGTGATTTATTCAGTGTGAAACGGCTCATTAGTATGCAAGCTGTGCAATACGCTATATATACTCACGATCATGTGATGCTGATTAAACATTCAGAGGTTGTTATTTTTCCAAGCCGTGTTTAGACAACTATTGAGAGGAACGGTAGTTAAGAACATAAGAACATAAGAAAGTCTACAAACGAGAGCAGGCCATTCAGCCCATCTTGCTCGTTTGGTTGTTAGTAGCTTATTGATCCCAGAATCTCATCAAGCAGCTTCTTGAAGGATCCCAGGGTGTCAGCTTCAACAACATTACTGGGGAGTTGGTTCCAGACCCTCACAATTCTCTGTGTAAAAAAGTGCCTCCTATTTTCTGTTCTGAATGCCCCTTTATCTAATCTCCATTTGTGACCCCTGGTCCTTGTTTCTTTTTTTCAGGTCAAAGAAGTCCCCTGGATTGACATTGTCTATACATTTTAGGATTTTGAATGTTTGAATCAGATCGCCGCGTAGTCTTCTTTGTTCAAGACTGAATAGATTCAATTCTTTTAGCCTGTCTGCATATGACATGCCTTTTAAACCCGGGATAATTCTGGTTGCTCTTCTTTGCACTCTTTCTAGAGCAGCAATATCCTTTTTGTAACGAGGTGACCAGAACTGAACACAATATTCTAGGTGAGGACTTACTAATGCATTGTAGAGTTTTAACATTACTTCCCTTAATTTAAATTCAACACTTCTCACAATATATCCGAGCATCTTGTTAGCCTTTTTTATAGCTTCCCCACATTGTCTAGATGAAGACATTTCTGAGTCAACATAAACTCCTAGGTCTTTTTCATAGTTCCCTTCTTCAATTTCACTATCTCCCATATGATATTTATAATGCACATTTTTATTGCCCGCATGCAATACTTTACACTTTTCTCTATTAAATATAATAGATATGAGCGGCGTCGTCATCCCCCATCGCATGGTATGCTGCCTGTGCTTCCCCAATCAGGCAGGGTCCCAGCTGGCTTGCCCAGAACTGTCGGGGCCATGACGCGGTGGTAGCCAACCGCTCAAATGCCACCAGGTATGCTTCTGGGTCATCTTCCACCGTCATTTTGTGCGTCCTCGCCTTGGGCGCTATGAAGCTGCGTTCTGCTGACGCTGTGGGAGGTATCGCCAGCCCGACCCTCTCGATCAGCGCGGTGTACCTCTCCTCTCTCCGTCTCTCCTCCACCTCCCGTCTGCTGTCCAGCTGTTCCAGCAGCGCCGACAGTGTTGCGTAATCCATCCCTCACTTCTGACAACCACGTGTGGCAAAGTGGTAAAGACGTGCAGGTGAGTGCAGTGCAGAGTAATCACACGGACAACGTTTGTACAAGTGCAAGGGTGTTTATTTAATTTAATAAATGTCCAGAGCCTTAAGGCAAACCTGCAAATAATAACAGTGTTGGAAGTGATACAGCGGCGTGTATCACTTCGGTTTGTAATCCCACGGGTTTGACCCGTAACCCAAAGTCCCGTTCCGTCACCCACACAAAACACAAAACACAGACACAATTAGATAGTGCGTGATTCTAGTGCTAGTGGTGAAAACAAAGACAGTTCCGGTAGTGGAAAAGGTGAATGGTGAAGTCCGGGTTTTTCGCTGGCCTGCGGCTGCAGCTCCGGATCGTGCTCAGTAATCTTCAGTGACTAATAACACACAAGACACACAGTGTTAATACACAGACACGAAAACACTCACGGTTTACTCACAGTACGGGCTCCTTCTCAGTTATTTAACTTAACCATATGCAAAAGGAACAGATCACTCAAGCCATGCCCCCTATTTATACCCTCGCCCATGACACCGAGGTTAACGAGCGCATCTGCTCCTCCAGTCCTCGGATGCCACGCCGCTTATCGTCCGGGTCAATGAGCTTGGGTGCCTTGGCTCAGTTCGAGAATTAATCTTTTATGCGGGACTTTGTCAAAAGTTTTCTGGAAAACTAAATAAACCATGTCGTATGCTTTGCAATTATCCATTGTCGATGTTGCATCCTCAAAAAAACCAAGCAGGTTAGTTAGACACGATCTCCCTTTCCTAAAACCATGCTGACTCCCAATATACTGGGAGACATGACTGTCTCCCAGTATATTGTTACCATATAGGTAATTTTCCATTTTGGATCTTATTATAGTTCCCATAAGTTTACATATAATACAAGTCAGGCTTATTGGTATGTAGTTACCAGGTTCGGTTTTGTCTCGCTTTTTGTGGATCAGTATTACGTTTGCAATTTTCCAGTCTGTCGTTACAAACCCTGTGTCAAGAGACTGTTGCATGATCTTGGTTAGCGGTTTGTAAATAACTTTTTTTCATTTCTTTGAGTACTATTGGGAGGATCTCATCCTGCCCAGGGGATTTGTTTAAGAGCTCCTAGTCCCTTTAACACTTCTGCCTCTGTTATGCTAAAGTTATTTAAAACTGGATAGGAACAGGTCGACATGTGGGGCATGTTGTCCGTGTCCTCCTTTGTAAAAACCTGTGAAAAGTAATCACTTAATATATTTGCTATTTTTTTTCTTTGTCTATGATTTTGCCATTTGTGTCTCTTAGACATTTAACCTCCTCTTTGAATGTTCTGTTGCTGTTATAATATAATGCTTTATCTAGATTGGTCCAGTAAAAAACCTGACTGTATAAATGGGTAATTGTATGTCACAATTGTAAGTTGGCTTGGATAAGTGTGTCTGCTAAAAATAATAAATAATAATAATATGCGTGTCTGGTTGGTACTTGGATTTGAGTCTGCCTGGCAATACCAGGTACTTTAAACTTTTCCTTGTTTACAATAACAAATAGTAGATTAAACAGCAAAAATGAGCTGATTTACTTTTAATTTATTCATGCCAGCTCGCTGCACTTGTCTTAAATATTTCCCACCTTGCTTTGCTCGCCTTAAAAGATTCCCGGGTCGCTGGGCTCGCCAGCTACTCACTACTGTTCTCTCCTAGCAGAACTTTTCACCTCTGATTCCATTACAGCACACCATGCCAGTGCAGCATGCTGCTCTTTCACTTTTCTATAAGGCACATGATGCAATGTTATGACTGATTTTATTAATCGCTATTGAAATAATTGCATAAGAGAAGTTATAAATATATTTATTTCATTCCTCCCCCCGCTGTTTTAATTGCATTTGGATCATTCCAGACACCACCTGATATGTGAGCGCAACATACTCAGCAATGCATTGATCATTAATACATTTTAAAAACAGCATGCATTATATTCGGGCCAGGACATTTCAATATGATGAAATGCAGTGTGGAGTAGTGGTTAGGGCTCTGGACTCTTGACCGGAGGGTTGTGGGTTCAATTCCCAGTGGGGGACACTGCTGTTGTACCCTTGAGCAAGGTACTTTACCTAGATTGCTCCAGTAAAAACCCAACTGTATAAATGGGTAATTGTATGTAAAAATAATGTGATATCTGTATAATGTGAAATAATGTATAATGTGTTATCTTGTAACAATTGTAAGTCGCCCTGGATAAGGGCGTCTGCTAAGAAATAAATAATAATAATAATAAGCAGAGTGTGACATTACCAGAAGTGACATTAAATATGATTGTATTGTGGCTACATCTGTCTTCTTTTCATACATTTACCTGTAAAACCACAGATGTGTGAAACGTTTGTATGTAAATGGCATGTGTGTATAAAAAAAAAAATAGACGTGCTCTATTCCTAAACAGCAGTGTTTATACATCATTAGGTATAACACTGGTGTTTAGTCATTTGGAACTCTAAATAATTGTTAAACGTTATGTGTTTAATCTGTGCCATTTTTGCTAAATTTATTGTTTAGATTTTAAACACCAGCCCTGATATAACGCGTATGAATGTTTAAAAAGTGTTACAAATCATAAACACGTCCAAGAGTTTATAAAATAAACACCACACAGTGTTTAAACCCTAAACACATTTAAAATCATAAACCCAGTGACGTGTTTTAAAAGTGTGACAAATAAGTGTTTTACAGTGTAGCTTTTATACTTTTTCTTCTATTATTTCACAAACACAACATTTTACCCAAATGTATGAAGTTCAGACACCTGGTTCTGCTCATTACACAATCCTATCTTAGCCACTGTACTATATGTGCAGTCTACAGGTAACCGGGGTCTGAGGCAGATAGTTGTTATATTAATCAGGCAGGCTATTTCCATGCCAGCACGAAGCGCCAGCAAACAGAAGAGCCTCAACAAAAGAGCCAGGAGTCTAGCTGTGGGAGTCTAGCTGTGGGAGTTCAGCGAGGGGAGGCCTGCGTCGAGAAGCTGTTCGAATAGATCCGAACCTAACAGCGCTCTGGAAGATGCCATCTACTAGTCAGGTCTGTACCCTCCACCCCACCGCTCCCACTGTACCTATTTGTCTTGCCTGTCCTGCTATGACTGTCTCCCACATCCCTGTTCTATCCTCTCACCCTCATCCCTCTGCCTCCCCCCCCCTCCCGCACACTGTCTGGTGCACTCTGGAACTGTCACTCTTCTGCTAACAAAGCTGATTTCATCTCTGCCTTTGCCTCCCACCTCTTTCTTGATTTCCTTGCTCTTACTGAAACCTGGCTGTCCCCTGATAACACTGTAACTCCTGCCGCCCTGTCCTCTCTCTACGTCCTGTCCCATACCCCGCGTCTCACTGGACGGGGAGGTGGGACTGGTCTTCTCCTCTCTCCCTCCTTACTCTTTTCTGTCCCTCCGACCTCTCCTCACTCTCTGTTAACACCTTTGAATTTCATGCTGTCCAACTATCCTATCCCTGTCAACTCCTGCTAATTGTACTGTACTGTCCCCCTGGACCTCTCGCTCACTTTCTCGATGAACTCGACTATCTACTCTCCTCCCTCCCCTCTTTGTCTACCCCAACTGTCCTGTTAGGTGACTTCAATATACATCTCTCCAACCCCAGCCACTCTGCCGGATTCCTCCCTCTCCTTCACTCATTCGACTTCTGTCTCTCTCCATCCCCTCCTACCCACAAAGCTGGCCGTCAACTGGACCTCACCTTCTCCAGGGCCTGCTGCCCCTCCACCCTCTCTGTCACCCCCCTGGACCTCTCTGATCACTATTTAATCTATTTTTCTCTGTCTCTCCCCTCTCTCCCTGCTCCTCCTACACCCACTGTCACCTCTCGCCGTAACCTCCGCTCTCTCTCCCCCTCTGTCCTTGCCTCCACTGCTCTCTCTCACCACCCTCCTATTGACTCCTTCTCACAACTCTCTGTAGACTCTGCTACCTCCACCCTCTTCTCCTCCCTCACCTCCTCACTCGACTCCCTCTATCACATCACCTCCTGACTTGCTCGCCCCTCCCCTCCCCAACCCTGGCTCTCCTCTGCACTCCGCTCAGCAAGAATCACACTGCGATCTGCTGAAAAGAAATGGAAGAGAACCAAACTCCCTGCTGCCCTAAACCTCTACCACACTCTCCTCTCCTCCTTCTCCTCTAATCTCTCCTCTGCTAAATGTACTTATTTCCAATCTGTAACCCACATAAACTATTCTCTACCTTCTCCTCCCTCCTAAACCCTCCTCTATCTCCTCTGATGACTTTGCCTCTTTCTTCTCTTCTAAAATCTCAGATATCCGCAAACTCTTTAACACCTCTCCCTCCCCCGCACCCCCTCCTGCTCCAACCCCTTCACCCACTGCATCCCCTACTAACTCACCCTCCTTCTTTTCTCCCCTCTCAGACTCTGACCTCTCCTCCCTGCTCCAGGGTCACACACCCACCACGTGTGCCCTGTACCCCCTCCCCACTCACCTCTTTCAAGCTGCTGCTCCTGCTCTACTTCCCTTCATCTCCTCCCTTCTCAACACCTCTCTCCTTTCTGGTCTCTTTCCCTCTGCCTTCAAAGAAGCCTCTATCACTCCCCTCCTCAAAAAACCTACCCTCGACCCCACCTCCCTCCAGAGCTACCATCCTGTCTCCCTCCTACCCTTCCTCTCCAAAACCCTCAGCGGGCTGTACACCACCAGCTCTCTGCTTTCCTGTCCAACCACTCAGCTTGACCCTCTCCAATTTGGCTTCCGCTCTGCTCACTCCACTGAAACCGCCCTCCTGTCTGTCACCAACTCACTAAACTCTGCCCGAGCTGCCTCTCTCTCCTCTGTCCTAATTCTCCTCAACCTCTCTGCTGCCTTTGACACTGTCGATCACTCTATTCTACTATCCTCTCTCGCTGACCTGGGAATCTCTGGCACTGCTCTGGCCTGGTTCTCCTCCTACCTCTCCAACCACACTTACCAGGTAACCTGGCGTGGAGCAACCTCCACACCTCGCCCTCTCTCAACAGGAGTCCCCCAAGGGTTAGTCTTGGGTCCTCTCCTGTTCTCTCTCTACACCCGCTTCCTGGGCCCCCAGATTTTCCTCTCCTTCCCCACCTCTGACTCCACCATCCCCTCCCGTATCTCTACCTGTCTGTCTGCTATCTCCTCCTGGATGCGCTTGCATCACCTCAAACTTAACCTCTCTAAATCTGACCCCCTCTTCTTTCCCTCCTCCCCCTCCTCTGATCTCTCTATCTCCGTTCCTCTGTAATCTACCACACTCTCTCCGTCCTCCTCAGCTAAGAACCTCGGAGTCACCCTGGACCCCTGCCTCTCGTATTCCCAGCACATCTTCACTCTGGCACGCACTTGCCGATTCTTCCTGAGCAACATACGAAGAATCTGACCCTTCCTCACCAACTATGCCACCCAGCTTCTTGTCCAGGCCCTGGTACTCTCCCGCTTAGACTACTGCAACTCCCTCTTGGCTGGCCTCCCTGCATCCGCCACCCGTCCGCTCCAGCTCATCCAGAACTCCGCTGCTCGCCTGGTGTTCTCTCTGCCTCGCTTCTCCCACACAACTCCACTGCTCCGCTCACTCCACTGGCTCCCGATCACCGCTCGCATCCAGTTCAAGACTCTTGTACTCGCCTACAGATGCCTTGACCAGACTGCACCCAGCTACCTCCAGACCCTCATCTCTCCCTACACCCCACTCGACCTCTCTGCTCCTCCTGCACTAGAAGACTGGCTGTATCTCCTGTTGTGATAAGCAATAAAAGAAGCAGCGAAAGAGCAGTTGCAGGCTTCTTGCTTTTGAGTCCAGATAAGTGTAGTTTATTGAAGATAAAAGTTCTGAGTTGCAAAGTTACAACCAGACTTCTTAAAAGTTACATGGTGACAACAGTTTGCAGGTATCCTCTCTCCAAGCACGAATCAGAGCAATACAAAGAACAAGTCAGTATTCTCAGTTTAAATGCAGTCTTTCAGTGACATCATGATTTTTATTTAAACCAATCAATCAGACAAAGACACAAATCTCTTATAACTTGGTTCATTGTCCATTGTCCTAACCATAGCTTCCAAGCATCTGGTTCAATCCAGTTTCTCTTTGAAGTAGATAGTTTTTATAACCCTCCTAAGAAAACCTGTTTTATATCTAGTCTATAAATATGTTTAACAATGTGTTGGTACCTCTAACACAAAAACAATGATCCACCCTAAATGGCAAATGTCTTTCTTGTTAGAACTGGACATCAAAGGAGAGGCCAACACCTATTTCAGATTGTCTTGTTGCCTTGTCCTAGCAAAGACAAAAGTGACCAGAAAGATCTTTATCAACTTACTGTCTAACTAGGAATTAAACCAGAATCTGACTTAATGTTTAACCCATTCTGTGAGTTGTATTTGAAGACCAAAAATTCATTTATATCTAAATAAAATGTTCCAACACCTCCTCTACGCTCCCCTGCCTCCAGAGCCCGCTCCTTCTCCACCCTCGCCCCGCAGTGGTTGAATGACCTCCCTACAGATGTCAGGACTGCCCAGTCCCTGACCACCTTCCGGCACCTCAAGACTCACCTCTTCAGACAACACCTGTAGAACTCCTCTTTTCCCTCTGGACACTTTATCACTCTTCCTTAATGCCCTTTACTTGCACTTAATAGCTCCCTATTTTACTGCATTTAATCCTGTACTTTACAGAGTACTGTACTGTGTTCTGCCACAAGTGTTATTCAATCTGTAGTATTTTGCATTTAATCGTATCCTGATGTAACTATCACTGACACTTATCTGCTCCGATATTGATTTGTATTTTGTAATATACTTGTACTTACTAGAACTGAAGTCATTGTATATTATCTTGCTCTTAATTGTATTAATACTTGTACTGTGATTCTTGAAATGTATTTTTTGTTTGCAACTGTAAGTCGCCTTGGATAAGGGCGTCTGCTAAAAAATAAATAATAATAATTATTATTATTATTTATTTCTTAGCAGACGCCCTTATCCAGGGCGACTTAATTGTTACAAGTCAACAATAAAACACAGTCAACAAGAGGTTATCAGGAGCTTTATTCACAAATATGATCACTTGCCATCCACTGTGTATTTGTTAGGAGAACCTTTCAATAGAGGTGAGCAGCAAGATTTTGCAGAGTTTCTCACCAAATTGTCTGAAATTTGTCCTGAAGTATCTCACATGGTTTCAGTCACAATAAGTCATGACATTCTATGTACTACATGTAACTACTGCTCATCAAACTGAGAGGTGTTGCATGTTCATCCTCTACATGTACCTGCTGGTACAGATTCCATGTGTTTGGAAGAACTCATTTATAGAAATGACAAATGGGCAATGATTCCTGGTAGCAAATGTAAGCAATGCAACACTCTCCAATCGTAAAACGTGAACTTATTCAATCAGCAGCAAGAATGATTGCAGTCCAACTTATGCTTTGGGAAACCAAACCAGATGGGACTGTTACAAAGTGAAACAATGCTAAGTTTACTGCTGTGCGTAAGAGCACAATTACTGTGGACAACAGGAATTACCAATTAGCTTCCATTATCATACACCAAGGACAGGATGTTACTTCAGGACACTATGTGTCTGTTCTTGCTGTGGGTGCTACTGGAAAATGGATGCATGCAAATGATGCACTTATTGAAGTCAAACCATGGCCAAGAAATGCAAACAACATGTAGATGGCCTTTTATGAAGAGATCTAATGCTTCACAAATGCCTTACATTAGCCTAAGTTCATAACACCACTATATCAAGGAGAATAATGTTTTTTCCCAGCATTAAAATGTAATGTTGTTGAAGCTGACACCCTGGGATCCTTCAAGAAGCTGGTTGATGAGATTCTGGGATCAATATGCTACTAACAACCAAAACGAGCAAGATGGGCTGAATGGCCTCCTCTCGTTTGTAAACTTTCTTATCTTCTTATGTTAGTATACTACCCTTTAGCACTAACATGCATACATACCTTTTGAACCATTCATAATATTGTAGTTTTGTACCTACCAAAATAGACATATTGTTTTCACCACTGATGCAACTATAAGAATACGTTTACACTTTCAATACTGTCCAAAAGTCCTTCTACCATTATTTTACTTTAACATCTTTTCTCATTTCTCTTATTACTCTACTTATTACTCTCTTGTCTTGTCTGTCTGTCTATTTACCATACACATTCTCAAATATCTTTCCCTCACTTTATTCATTATTTGATGAAGTAAAAAAAGAAGTGATATCTATAACAAAAACACATTGTCAATGTAAAAAAACAAGTTAGAAAAACGCAACAGCCGTTTAAAGTGGTGATATCAAACACAAAAGCCCAATTTAGGAGAAGCAATTGGGGCAACCTTGTCAAGCATCAAGCAAATAGGCAGAATTGGAAAGGTGCTGGGGCCCAACATTCACACAATTGTTGCTTCTAACTTGGCTTCTTTTTTTCAACGCTCCACTTTACATTGAAATGCTCTTTGTACAACTTCAAGGGCATTGTGACCATTCCCTTATCAGCTCAAAAGTCACATCTGCAACAAAAAACATCTTTGTCAGTTTCTGACACAAGCAGTTAGGGCTGCAACAAAGGGTACATTTTGACCTTCGAAGGTATCAATTACGATCGTACAGGATGTAATGAAACCGGCTGATACTTCCAGACCAACAGGGTATAGAGGAGAGTCCACTTCGTAATGATCAATAAAGAATAAACATAAGAATAAAAGTATGAAATATTATTACAGTATTGTTACAATTATAAAACACAACATATTTCATAGAGATACATATTTCATACACCTCTGAATGTGAATTGGAGTTGTCCGATCTAGTCCTCGAGCCCCATGTCAATTTGAATTTACCCTAACGTTTATTCTTTCTTTCTAATGGTAATTCAAAACACATTCAAAATGTCTGGAATAAAAAATGCAGATGACAGGTGTAGCATGAGAAAATGCACCCCATGAGATACTGTGGGCCTGTACAGTCACGTGACCAAACGCGTCTGTGATGGTTCATGTCCCATCCCTTATAAAATATAAAACTTTTAACAAGTTAACGTGTTTTAAAGTAATCATTGAGTAAAGCGGGACTGTTTCTTAAGAAAGCAACGAAAATAATAATACTGTATACTGTGTTTATACGGTGGCCCTGAAGTGCAAAACACAAGCAAATAAAAAAATACAGACAAACAAAAATATGTGTACCTGCAATTAAAAAAAATGCTTACCTGCAATTAAAAAAACGACTGCAAATACAAAACCAAACCCTGCATCTTAAAATGTGTGTACAAACACAAAAAAACGCTTACATCTTAAAATTTGTGTACATTGCTAACTGTAGTTAGTATAAGAAGACTAACAGGATTATTTTCTGTTTTTTCCAGATCTTGTTTTTGTGTTCATACTACATAATAATATTACCAAAAATGAATCTGATTTATCATAAATGTTGTAATTTGGATTAATGTACAACATTTATTATTATTATTATTATTATTATTATTATTATTATTATTATTATTATTACTATTATTATATATTTTTTATTGGCTCAGGATGTAAATCTAGCCTTCATCCATGTAATATTTATATATAATATATATTTTTATGTTTCTGTTTTTGATTACTCTTCTTTTTTGTAGCCAACAGAGACACCAGGGCACACAAGTACACCAGTAGTGGATACAAAATCCAAAGTAGATAAAACATAAGTTACAATATACTTTGCCATTCTTTGAGATCTATGGAGTAATAAATCCAAAATATCAATGCAAAAGAAGGGATTCACATTGTACATGAGATGTAATTAACTGAAATGTTTAAGTTCATCACTTTATATAATATGAGTGTTAAACTTTTACATTTCTATTTAGCAAATATGCAGAAGACGATGATTTAAAGGTAAGTTTGTCTTATATTCTATTTTACGGAATGTATGAATTAATAAACAAAGTAGTGTTTCACAATTTATAATATTGATACTGACCAGTATCAGCTTATCTTGGAAGAACCTAGGAAGGTTCCGGTATGTTCTGCAGAACAACGCTCCATATAACACTCCACCGTTGACGTGCCAAATGTGTGGCTCCCTCCATTGCTACACAGAGCGCCACCTCAAGTTTTCATTCTTCCTCTACTGGCAAATAATGGACATTAGTAGGCAGCCCTACTAAAGATGGAATGGGTGAAAAATCACGTTTATAAATTGGTCTTTTTGACCACATGCTGTTGGTAGGACATTGCATATTTAAGACATTAATAGTCCTGTTATGCTGAAAAATATTAAACCATTTAATATACAAATCATTATTTTTCTGAATTGTCTATTTTCCAGAACTGTACAACTAATATGTATGTATACGTATAATATCTTTTCAGTTGCTTATTTCGGATTCAGAAGACAAAGTAGTTTTGACTACAGGAGCAACTAGTATTTCAGAGCACAATTGCTACAGGTATAGTTTTATTTGAAGGGCTAAATTAGGTAACTCTTCTTAAGTCTTGTTACAGCTGTTGAAGTAATGTGTCTTTAATTGTTAATATTTTGACAGCTTTTTACACTTAGAAATTTAACATCCACGTAAGTCACTGTTTCACAGGACACCGGCAATTACCCTTACATGAATGTTGGCAGTAATCCTTACACTGTCAAACTGGTAACACAGCATTGAAGCGTATGGAAGAAAAAAGCCAGCACACACACATTGTAGTTCCTAACGCTCTACCAGCGGTGATCAAAGGACACACCCTTGTAACAATTCAGGCTACGTCGTCTTCGAAAGACCTGTGACTTGCTCAGGATTAAGTGAGGCCTGTCCAGTGTGAAAATGTGTCCTATTACGCCCTGTCTGAATGTATTACTGGCTTACTTAAATTGGTTTAAATTTACTTCATTTTTATTTTGCATCTACCAAATTGGAAAATTGTTATTTTTTATTAATTTTATCAAAAACTTGTAAAGTTTCTTTACATACCATAAGGCTGTCTAACGTAAGAATAAATAGTAAGTAAACCTTTTGTATGTTTATAGGGAATACACCAATATGTATGCCCCTGTGGTTATTGATGATGATGGTAGCAGCAGTAGTTCCACATTTGAGGATAATGAGGTGGCCATTGCAACAAGGTAATCCTATACAAACATTTACATTTTTAATGTTAATAGCCTCTAAACTTAAAGGGAAAAAACATGCAATGTAATTATATCTTTTTCTGTTTTTTAAGTGTTAACCTTTAGGTTGAATTTCAAGGAGAGGTGAGACTTACCTCCTTCTTTTCTCTATCTGTAACTCAATCTCTACCAGCACATCAATCGATTTTGTGATGTGTTGTCTCCTGATTTGTTAACCTATCTATCCTGCCTCTATAAAACACTCTCATTTCTAGCAAGCTCTCTCTTTTGAGCTTTGTTTGCTCCCACCGTCTTCCCCTCCACCCCCAAAACATTACTATTTTCTTATTTCCTATACAGCGCCCCGGACCGAGTCTCCACTGGGGGGGATATTGATCACTTCCCCTAGCTTCTCAGGCATCCACCATTCAAGCTCTCTAGCCAGCGGGACCCTCGGCCACAATCATCATACCTTTCGCATTATGTGCGCTATTCTGCTACATTTCCATCTATACTGGCCCTGTAGTTCCTCTACTCTCTCAAAGTTTGTAATTATACAAACATCTGTTTCCTTAAAGCCCCCTCTAAGTGCCGTTGCTGCGTAATCATATGGGCCTCTTTATCTTATTTTCTTCCTTCAAGGACTTGATCACAAGTATGTTCAGCCATTCTCCTCCACCCTGTGGGTTTGCATCCACATCCAAGCCGCCGCCACGGCTCTCCTGTGAGTAGGGGACTAACACTTTATGTTTTCCAGGTCTCAGGGGTCATCCGACCAGCCTTCAGTCTCCAAGGTTCCCGATCACGAGACTGAGACTTGCTTTCCTATCCACTTTTATTTTGTCTTGCTCACACAATTGAAACAGGCAGCTGCAGTAGATTTAACATTAATAGGGCAGATGTATGGGATGGAGCATTACGTGCATTCAAACGCACATCGTACAGTCCAAATAGTGAGATGCTTGTGAAGTTTACAGACGATGCTGGCTCTTCTGAGGAAGCTGTTGATACTGGTGGTCCAAAAAGGGAGTTTTTAACTCTACTTATGGATCACCTTAAGGATCGACATATTTTTGATGGGCCATCAGGACGGAAGTATTTAACATGCGACATGACAGCTCAGTATTATTTACTTTTTGGAATCTATTCATTTTAAATAACAATACATACTTCTATTGGTTTAATGTTCAAAAAAATATCCATAGTCTACTGATTATAATCAAGTTCCACAAGATCTTCACTAGAACTTGTAAATATACTTTTAGTTACAGTAGAAACTCCACACAAGTTAAAGGAAAGGCTGGAGTATACATATACATATCCACAAAGTCTAAGGTAATACCACAGCTGTTCTAAATGCTGAAATGTCCCTATTCTTACAGTATGTTTCTGAAGAGATCTGATTACTCTAACGTCTCATAAAAAGTTAATCTTAATATGTGCCATAGATAAACATAAATAATTCCATGGTTACAAAGATTAAATACAGATTTTTGCCATTGGGTATTTAATTCATGTGACAATAATAACACCAAATGTTGTTGGAGGAAACACAAAACCTACAAAGTATTACAATAATATAAAACTCATTTTTTCTTAGCTGCTAGAGAGGAGGAGTACTATCTGGCTGTAAGAATGATAGCTGTCTCAGTAGTTCATGGTGGGCCAGCGCCACAATTCCTATCAAGAGATCTAATTGATCACATTTGCAACAAGCCAGATTTTAATGCCACCATTACAGACATCACTAATAACAAAATCAGAAAAAGTTCTGTATGAGGTAGGGAGATGATAGACCAGTGTTCCCCAACACTGTTCCTGGATGGCAACAACCAAGTAAGTTTTATAGGTCACCCTAAAGACTGGGAACACATGAAATTTATTTATCAATTAACTTGTTCTATTAATGAAACTCTGGTCTTTTGAGAGCTGAAGGGTATGCTGGTATTTGTTCCAAATGAACTCTAAATTTTAAAAAAATCACCTGCTTAAAGTATCAAAATTCAATTGTTCCATGTCTATGGAAATTGATGATTTAATGGTTATCTGTAAAACCTGCTGGATTGTTGCACATAGGATAATAGCAACACATTGAAGTGCATAATAATGCAGTTACTTATTTAAACAGTTTAACAGCAAGCAGCAAGCACTCTATATTTAACCCTTCATTAGTTGCGCCCAATCATGTTTTTACCTCTACATTCAGTAATCATTCTTTAAAAAAAATATTAAAAAATGAATGGATGAAAAGGGTACAAATGCAGTGTTTGATTTATCCATTTCATACACACCCTTCACTTACACTTCAAGTTGAGTATTTTGCCTAAGCCTGTAACACAAAATCCTAATGTTTGTACTGTAATGTGAGCTATTAATGAATAAAGATTAAATTGTTTCTCAACAGGTAGAAAATGCTTAATCATTGGATGCTCTCAGAAATTGAAGAAGGGAACTATGAAAAAGACCTAGGAGTTTATGTTGACTCAGAAATGTCTTCATCTAGACAATGTGGGGAAGCTATAAAAAAGGCTAACAAGATGCTCGGATATATTGTGAGAAGTGTTGAATTTAAATCAAGGGAAGTAATGTTAAAACTCTACAATGCATTAGTAAGACCTCACCTAGAATATTGTGTTCAGTTCTGGTCACCTCGTTACAAAAAGGATATTGCTGCTCTAGAAAGAGTGCAAAGAAGAGCGACCAGAATTATCCCGGGTTTAAAAGGCATGTCGTATGCAGACAGGCTAAAAGAATTGAATCTATTCAGTCTTGAACAAAGAAGACTACGCGGCGATCTGATTCAAACATTCAAAATCCTAAAAGGTATAGACAATGTCAACCCGGGGGACTTCTTTGACTTGAAAAAAGAAAAAAGGACCAGGGGTCACAAATGGAGATTAGATAAAGGGGCATTCAGAACAGAAAATAGGAGGCACTTTTTTACACAGAGAATTGTGAGGGTCTGGAACCAACTCCTCAGTAATGTTGTTGAAGCTGACACTCTGGGATCCTTCAAGAAGCTGCTTGATGAGATTCTGGGATCAATAAGCTACTAACAACTAAATGAGCTAGACGGGCTGAATGGCCTCCTCTCGTTTGTAAACTTTCTTATGTTCTTATGTTCTTAACTGTCATGATCAGAAACAGTGCTGTGTTTCAGACAGCCGGATGCTTACACTATGCTCAAACTGTGGAGGATAGAAAGACCACTGTTAGGGACTACCTTCGGTGGTATATTATATTTAGAAATCACTTTCAAATTCAAAGGTAATGGCTTTTTGTTACCATATAACCATCAACCAACATAAATGCAGTGACATATCAAGAAAACAGTCTTTGTTAATCAAATACACACACATAGAAGTAGTGAAGAAAAGTTTGTTTGCAAAATATGATTAGCCCTTTGGTGCGGCCATCATATGGAGTGTAGCACTACTGGACATGTTTTTTAAAGAAAAGGTATATTTTTCTAAGCAAAAGCAGCAAAGCATTAGATATTAGACATGTACAAGTCCCTGCAAAATGATCAGGTGACTACCTAGATTTCAATCTGAAATGTCCAGATGTATCATCAGGCAACTCTAAAGAAACTGGATTTAAAGAATAAGCATGTAATCAACACATCGCCTGCTGGCTAATTTTAAATGATCTTCCACAATGTCATTGAAGGTAAAGTTAAACATTGGATATCACAAAAAACTAAATTAAAGCCTTAATAGGTGCAGTGGGATTTACTGATATATTATGAAGGGCAATAGGAACTAAATAAAATAATAATGCAGGTTATATTTACTCCCTTAAAAAAAAAAAAGTCATATTTGACAATTATTTTTGTTGCAGAGCTTAATCCATACAGAGTGCTGTTGGATGTGTAAATTTGTTACAATGACAGCAATACATTCATACCCAATGTCTCTACAGAGACTACTATTCAAACATGGTGTGAAATTGTGTGTTTGTTAGTAGCTACACAATGTCAAGATTTCTTTTCATTATACAGCATTTTATGTCCATTTTGATTATTGGTCCTGTGCAGAGACATTCTTTCAATGCAAAATATAATGCTGGGAACTGAAAATTAAAAAAAAAAAAAAAAAAAAACTTAAAAAATGTGTTGTATCAGTTTATTAACAAAGATAGGCCACATGCTTTTTGTCTGCAATTATGCTTTTTTTATTCTAGGGAAACAATATACAGAATTCAAAGTATAGGTATTCAAAAGAATGTAGTGTTTTTTCCCCAAAAAGGACAGTCCATTTGTGGTCAAAACCAAGATAAGGCTTGCATGTTGTATATAATACATACTGTTGTGTTACTTATAACAATGCAAAAGAGCTACACATTAAACACATTTACAAAAAATATAAATCACTAACTGGATTTTATTGAGTGGTAAAGTCTGAGCCACGGTATTCAGTACTGTGAGATCTTTAAGAAACGTACTAATTAATTTATTAGTGTAATATAATGTGGAAAAAATATTTAAAATGTACAGTCTTTGTGTATAAGGCAAGACCATGCAAGAAGAACAAGTTGAGGGAGAAATTCAATATGGCTGTGGCAAAGTGGCTGGTAAGGGGAACAGGTGTAGCGGTGATGCGGTGCAGGAGTGACAGGCAGACAACGGTATTCCAGTGAAAAAGGTGCTTTATTTCTTTTCCAGGTCTGGTGACCGAAAAATAAACAAATCCCCGGCGATACACAACAATGTGTAATGCACGGGGATAACAATAAATAGGGCACAGTCCCAAACAAAACAAACAGACAGTCACCAGTCCTGGGTGAGTGCAGTCATGATGGTGCTTTTGTTTAAACACAGATAGTGCAGTGTGCAGTGGTGCTCCGGACAGTGCTGACCCTTGGCAACAGCTCCGGAGTAGTGCTTTAACTGTCTGGTGGTGGAAAACACAGACAATTACACAGACAAACACAACAAAATACAACACGTAATTATTTCTCTTATTTAACTTTTTAACAACGAGAGCTCCTCTCTCGATCCTTCTCTCTCCAAACGCTTAACCCAAACGAAGGAAAAGAAGAGCGTTACCCCGGCCCCTATATGTAATCCCGCATGATATCTAGGTAAACGGTTGCAGCTGCCTTATTACTTGCAGCTGCCCCTCGTTTACCTGTCAAATCAATACGGTCTTACAACAGAGTCTCGCTTCCTTCCAGGCTGACCCACTTCCCGGTCCCGGAAACGAACTGTCAGGCCAGCCCTTCCAGATACTTCTCCTCCCGTTCTTTAGCGCCCTCACAGGTCGGGAGGAAGATTTATCACCAGAACTCATTGTATTTCTGTCACAATGGCCCATATTTGAAATAGCAGTAGGATACACATTTGTTCAGTGCTGTATAATATTATCACTGAGCATTGGTAATATTATTGTAAAAGGTAAAGAAAAAACATGTTAGCTACTGTGCCCGAGCACTGGTGGGGATAACATTTACAAATCTGCTATTTCCTTTAATTTCAAATACAAATTTACAGCAGACTCCCATGTTTGAGGCGATTGGAAGTTGTTTTCATGTTTTATTAGAGTAAGATACTCCTGAATGTTCTCATCTCCACAATAACATGCATCTTGACCCAGTGTTTCAAGTTCTTGTAGCTGTTCCTGTAAAACTGGGTATCCACAGTCTTGTGAATTAAACCTAAACATTAAAAAAATTTAAAATATTTGATAGTTACTGAGCATTTGAAATTCAAACTTTTAAAATGTACTTTTCATCAAGGATATATGTCTTGTCACATGGAAATAGAAGGCTTACTTGTTATTCTGTTGTATTCTATACATAATAATCATACCTGTGCGACAAGGCATACAATTCATTGGGTATTCAAGCTGGACAGCAAGACATTCTTGATGGCCTTATCCTATGCAGATTCCACAGCAGTTTGCATTCATCTAAATTCATTTGCAGCACGTCAAGAAAAGCAAACCGTAAGAAACACTTGTGTTCATAACTTCCACTGAAATGGCCAGAATCCTTCAGGTCTTCCAGCAACTCCATCCAAAACTGTGACCTAATGAAAACAAAACATTAAATTAAATAACAAATTTCAGACTTGGGGTCAAATGCATTTAAATGAAAATTCAAATAACGACCTAACCCTCCCTCCCCTCGGGCGACGCTTGGCCAATTGAGCGCAGCCCCCTGGGAGCTCCCGTCCACGGTCGGCTGTGGAATAGCCTGAATTCGAACTTGCGACGTCCAGGCTATAGAGCGCATCCTGCACTCTAGCGAGTGCTTTTACTAGATGCGCCACTCGGGAGCCCCTAACAGTTTACAAACTTTATGTAAGTGTACCTATTAAGACAAACAAATGTTTTTTCTTTCTTTTTTTAGATATGAAGCTTAAGGTTTGGCCAGTAAAACAGTAGTGTAAATAAAAGATCCATCTCATTTATTACTCCAGACTATATAAATCTACATTTTATTTATGATAATTCAAAAATATGAGCAAAATCTGGACTGGGATTAATAGGTATATCATGTCCCAATTAAGACCACCTGTTTTCCAATTAAGACTACTTTTTCCCTTCTTTCTTCAAGTTTGCATTTTTGAATAATTAGTTTTAATATTAAACCAATTGTTTTAGTTGGCAATTTTCCTTATAAAAGTAACATTCATCTCTTCATTGTTTTTTGTCTTTCAAAATGGCCACCAGGAAGTGACAGAAGATTGTTCTTGAAATACAAAAGTTCTGATCAACTTCAAATAAGTAACTTGGGTAGAGCAGTCTACTGAATTCATCAAGATTATTAACAAAATAAAATATCTATTATTAGAAGTTATAATTGTTGTAAGTGCTGGTGGGCTTGGTACATGGGCTTAATACGTACAGTTACCCTCCAACAAACTGCTTATACTTTCTTAATCTGATACAGCTGGTGATTTACTCAGAAGGACTAAACACCTGGTAAATGGGAATTGTATAACTGAAATGACTTACCTTTGTTTGTTGAACTGTGTCCTTATTTTGCACTTCAAAGATGTCACCTTCATAAATTGAAAAGATCATCAACAGGTGAGTTTAATTAAGTTGAATGGATGGCAATTGGTAGAGGTGTGATTAGCAGGTCTAATATTACCTCTACCAAGATGTGTATTTAACAGTATTTAAAAATGCATTTGAAGTGTATTTGAAAATTTCAAATACAAATGCACCTAGTTCAGAACATTCACATGCTAAGTGCAAGGGCAAACGTGCACTTGCATTGGACCCTGAGACTGAACTCAGATAAATATAATTTACAAGGCTCATCAGACAGAGGTGATATGATAACAATAGTAACGATAGTTGAAAATAGTTTTCCAGAATTTAGATACTTAAAGAATGCTATAGCTTTTACTCTTCCATATTACTACACTATTTCACTATATTTATGCACTACATAAATATAATTTCACCTTTGTTTTCTTAAATGTGACCACCAGGATTCTATTTGCTGGTTTGCTGTAGAAGGTCCATATACATGACTTGCAGCACCTGAGAAGTTGGGTTGATCTCAAAGTACAATGGATGGCAGACATTGTCCCATTTTCTGTGCTGCAGTCTGTCCTTAGCCGCATGGGTACAACATTATGCTCGGACACACAGTTCATATAATTCAAAGCAATAACTGCAGGATTATTGTTTGTTGGCCCACATTTCAACCACATAATTTTCCTTGAAAATCGATCAATACATCCACTAACAGAAATGCTGTATGGTTTCAACTTGTCGTAACCATCAACATGTCATATGTAGTTGGGCCCCATGGAATGATAGACTCTTCTTGCTTCTCCTCCTACAGCTTCCCACTGGGTTCATCCTTTCTTTTTACAGTTAGGTTGTATTTTTATTTTAAAACCTGCCACATTGTCCTGTATCCAAACATCTGGCCAGGTCCCCTTAGCTCACTGCGAATTACAGCTTGCACTTCATGCAAGTTTGAGTAGTTTCCTCATTTTCTTAGTCCCAGTTTATTTAAGCGATATATCAAACTTCTCAAACTCATATGGACATCATGGTGGGTCTCAACAAATCCAAAATTACTTCATATGTATGTCCTTCACTGAAATATTTTTTTTTATTAGCTCTGATTCTGTATCCATATTCCAGATGTCTAAAAAGGAATAATATAAGTTTATTTATTGATTATTGATTGCTTTACATGTGTATACAGTGCCTTCCCATAATAATTTGTCAACCCCTAGAAATTATACATTTTAAGTGTGGAAAACCGCTAAACAGTCATGGTGTCACTATTTAAGTGTTTCCAGGTTGCTTTGCCACAGCACAGTGACATTCTCTTTGGTGGCCTTGGCTAAAGTGTTAGCTACAGTTGCACCAAAAATAATGTCTTTAATCCACCCTTCATTCTGGTTAAGTTCTGAACAGCTTATAGCAAAACCTTGAGTAAACAGAAATGTCTTGAGAGCTGCTTGTTTTCAGCATGGTGACAGTGCACACTGGTTAACTACCCACCCTGTTATCCATTATATACATAATCACACATGTAATGTCTTAATTGCTGAAATTTACCATTACATTAATGTATGGGGGCAGACAAATTATGTAAGCATTAAAAATGTTCTGTTTACCAATATTATACCTACATTGTGCCATATGAAACATATTGTGAGAGTGGCAATAGTCATCAATTGAATCAAGCTACAAATCAAGCATTGGTAGCTTGAAATCATGGAATTAAAGTAATTAATTACATTGAACTGCACTTACTACAAATAAACACACACATTATATATATATATATATATATATATATATATATATATATATATATATATATATATATATATATATATATATATATTTTAGCTCAAAGAGCCAGCTGCCCAACGTTTCGATATGTTGTACATATCTTTCTCAAGGGAGCCTGTGTTTGAATCAAAACATTGGAGGTATTTATAGGTTTTTGACGGCATGACAACTATTTGTTATTGTTTACATTCAAATCCATGATTTATTCTTACATGATGTAATGGTGTTCTATATATTGTGACATCATTTTTACTTCCATCTTTGAATCTGTATTAATTCTAATTAACACTACTTTATATAAACTTATATTTTTATCATATCATGCAATGCTGGCTCTGAGGATCAGTCTAGATTTGGCCTCCCCAGCGCATCAGCATGCACAACTTTTGAATGAATTTTGTTTATTTATTTAAATGTTATATATTTATTGAAGTTAATTAGTTCATTCTTTTCTGTTGAGTCCCACTGGCATAATCGTGTTCAGTCTATTTATCCATTTACTTTCTTTTATTCTTCTATATGTCGCATTGTCTAATTTTAGCTGTTCTAATACTACAAACGTTACGTCATTTATGTCATGTCCCTGACTGGTGAAGTGCTGTACTACTGGTTCACTCATTTTTTTATTTCTAATTAATGAAAGGTGGTTCTGAATTCTTTTATATAAAGTAGTTCCAGTCTCTCCAACATATTTGATTTCATTACATTTTTCACAGGCTATTCCATAAACGACATTGCTATTTTTACAGTAGGTATTAGTTCTTAGTGGATATGTGGTGTTCTTATGTTTAATTATATTTTTACTTTTGTCTATGTATTTACACACTTTACATTTACTGGTGCACATGTTCGTAGAACCTATTTTGTCAATTATTCTTTTATGTTTACTGTGAACTAAAATATCACCTAAATTAGCTTCTCTTTTGAATGCTACAACTGGGGCCTTAGAAACACTTTTTTTAATTTTTCTGAATTACGTAGAATCCGCAAGTGTTTCCAAACTATCTTAGAAATATTGGGCAAAAGTTTAGAGTAAGTCATTACTTACTCTTTTGACCTTTTTATCTCTATTTTTATAATCTAGTAGATCATCTATTTTTAGTTTATCCACTTTTCTTAACTCCATCTCTATAATTCTTTCTTTGTATCCTCTTTTTTTAAGATTGCCCTTTTAGTGTGTATCGGATGTGCAGAGGACATGTGTAAATACTGGTGCATGTCAGTAGGTTTACAGAAGAGGTCAGTCTCAATTGAACCTTCTTCAAGTTTTACTATGGTATCTAAAAATTCTATTTCTTTCCTTGTCCATCGAAGGTCCACCTTAATATTACTGTGTATTTCATTTGCCATTTTATGAAACTGGAAAAGCGACTCTTCTCCATGTGTCCAAACCCCAAAAATATCATCTACAAACCGACTGTATTCTAAAGGTTCTCTTTCCGATTTTCTAAGTAATTGTTCTTCCCATTTCCCCATGTATGTACTGGCAAAATGCATTCCTAATTTAGATCCTATTGCTGTACCATCGTTTTGTTTGTAATTCTTATCAACAAATGTAAAATAACTGTTTTCTAAAACTATGTTGATCATGTTCAGTACCTCTGCTGTAGGTATTGATTTATCTAGTCTATTATCTAGTGCTTTTTGACAAGCTTCTAAAGTTTCTTTACGAGGGACACTTGGGTACAAGGATTTTACATCCATGCAAAATAAAATTGTATTCTCTGGAAGGTTGTGTTTTATTGATTGAAGTCTTTTTAAAAATTGTGTTGTATCCTTAACATAGCTTGGTAATTTCTCAACGTGCGACCTAAGTTGTTTTTCTGCTATTTCAGCAGTATGGAGTAGTGGTTAGGGCTCTGGACTCTTGACCGGAGGGTCGTGGGTTCAATCCCCGGTGGGGACACTGCTGCTGTACCCTTGAGCAAGGTACTTTACCTAGATTGCTCCAGTAAAAACCCAACTGTATAAATGGGTAATTGTATGTAAAAATAATGTGATATCTTGTAACCATTGTAAGTCGCCCTGGATAAGGGCGTCTGCTAAGAAATAAAATAATAATAATAATAATAATATGTGTGTTGGATTATCAATTGTACTGACTATCATTCGCATAGGGTGATTTTCTTTGTGCATTTTAAGATTTATATATATACAGTGCCTTGCAAAAGTATTCAGACCCCTGACCAATTCTCTCATATTACTGAATTACAAATGGTACATTGAGATTTTGTTCTGTTTGATATTTTATTTTAAAACACTGAAACTCAAAATCAATTATTGTAAGGTGACATTGGTTTTATGTTGGGAAATATTTTTAAGAAAAATAAAAAACTGAAATATCTTGCTTGCATAAGTATTCAACCCCCACACATTAATATTTGGTAGAGCCACCTTTCGCTGCAATAACAGCTTTAAGTCTTTTGGGGTAAGTATGTACCAGCTTTGCACACAGTGTTGGAGTGATTTTGGCCCATTCTTCTTGGCAGATTTGCTCCAGGTTGTTCAGGTTGGTTGGACGACGCTTGTGGACCGCAATTTTCAAATAGTGCCACAGATTCTCAATGGGATTGAGATCAGGACTTTGACTGGGCCACTGTAGGACATTCACCTTTTTGTTCTTGAGCCACTCCAATGTTGCTTTGGCCTTGTGCTTGGGATCATTGTCCTGCTGAAAGGTGAATTTCCTCCCAAGCTTCAGTTTTTTAGCGGACTGAAGCAGGTTCTCTTGCAGTATTTCCCTATATTTTGCTCCATCCATTCTTCCTTCAATTTCAACAAGATGCCCAGTCCCTGCTGATGAGAAGCATCACCACAGCATGATGCTGCCACCACCATACTTCACTGTAGGGATGGTGTGTCTTGAGGCATGGGCAGTGTTAGGTTTACGCCACACATAGCGCTTTGAGTTTTGGCCAAAAAGCTCTATCTTGGTCTCACCCGACCACAAAACCTTTTCCCACATCGCAGCTGGGTCACTCTCATGCTTTCTGGCAAACTCCAGACGTGCTTTCAGATGGTACTTTTTGAGTAACGGCTTCTTTCTTGCCACCCTCCCATACAGGTCAGTGTTATGCAGAGCTCTTGATATGGTTGACTGGTGCACCATTACTCCACTCCCAGCCACTGAACTCTGTAGCTCCTTCAAAATGATTGTTGGCCTCTCTGTGGCTTCTCTCACAAGTCTCCTTCTTGTTTGAGCGCTGAGTTTTGAGGGACGGCCTTTTCTTGGCAGTACCTGGGTGGTGTGATGCAGCTTCCACTTCTTGATTATTGATCCAACTGTGCTCACCGGGATATCCAAACACTTGGATATTATTTTGTACCCTTTCCCTAATCTATGCATTTGTATTACTTTATCTTTAACTTCTGTAGAATGCTTTTTGGTCTTCATTTTCCTTCAGATTCACAGCCTGACCAATGATCCTTCAACAGTGGGGTTTTTATCCAGAAAATGTGACAGCAACTTTAATGGTTCACAGGTGGAGGCCAATGGTAAGGTAATTGTGTCCTCGTTAGGGCAATCTCTTTCATCGGTGTAAACTGGGAGTTTCCACAGCACAGGGGTTGAATACTTATGCAAGCAAGATATTTCAGTTTTTTATTTTTCTTAAAAATATTTCCCAACATAAAACCAATGTCACCTTACAATAATTGATTTTGAGTTTCAGTGTTTTAAAATTAAATATCAAACAGAACGAAATTTCAATGTACCATTTGTAATTCAGTAATATGAGAGAATTGGTCAGGGGTCTGAATACCTTTGCAAGGCATTGTGTATATATATATATATATATATATATATATATATATATATATATATATATATATACTCACACATACAGTCACAGACTAAAGTATTTGAACATTTGAAACAATGTTATTCACTAATTTAATTAGTTTAATAAATATTGTTTATTAAACTATAGTTCTTTAACAATGATATGTTTTTGAAGTTCACTAAACACTCATTCATTCATTCATTCATTCATACTAGTGAAGATTGCAGGTACATTATTTGAGATCAGACAGGGTGTGCCAGTACTCATGTCTGTGACTCTATAGCGATCTCTGGAGTGGCAGTAATTGGCACCCCTGTCTTAACTCAGTTCAATCAACTGTAATATTCCTCTCTAAGCTGAATCAGTGTTCAATAAACAAAGAAGGCAGGAAAAAAGTGTCACTTGGTTATGACGATTCAACAAGTACATACACTTGCTCCAAAAAGTATTGGTCACTTGTTACATTAAATATTTACACTTACCTTGTACAACAAATGAAATACCCTGGGCATAGAGTTAGTGGATCAGAAAATAGGTACTACTACTCCCGTTCATTTTTAATTAAAAGTTTAATGGAATTAAATGAATTATTTGCCAATATAGACGGAAATAAAAATAATATTAAAAAAAAGGATATATACAGTTTATGCTAGAAAAACAACTTACCCTGTGATGTTTCACCTTCAGCATTGCCTTCTGCTGGACATTGTGGTAGGAACTGCACTGATTTTCCACAGCAACCGCAGAATGACCTACTGTTCCCCAAAGTATTACCACAAAATGGACAAAACATCCTAATCTAGAAAAAAAGGTTTATTTTTTAGAATTAACTTAAATATAAAGGACTTCATAAAAACAACACTTTTATAAAATGTCACAAAGATTAACAAACGTGTCTTGTATAGCAAAATTGATTTGCCCAAAAATTCCTCAGAATGGATTTTTTTTTAATGTTTTTATTTTATTAGTATTACAGCTCCCGAGTCTCAAGATCTTAGGTAATGAAAATACATATTACCCTACTGAAGTGCACATGTCAAAGCACTTTCACCGTGTGAAAACATGGAACAATGTGGATGGAGACATTTGCGGAACACCGGTCACGTTAAATTTGACTTGACTGTTTACAAAGCGGAGTGTTTACTGTGTGGACCCTACCATCACAGCAAACGGTGCTATAAATACTGTATAATCAAAAGCTTTCATGGTAACCTACCTGGACAGTTGTATTCATGTTAAAAAATAAATCTAACTGCGTTATTAAAACAGCTTTTCATAATTAGGAGGAATCGAAGGGCAACTCCTCTCTGCTTTGCCCAAGTTCAGCACTCTTCGTATACGCTGCTCGTCCAAAAGTTTACACATAGGAATATTTAAATTCTTAAAAGGGAGACAGAATCCCTTATAAAGTTACACCATTATGTAATCACTCATATCTATAAAATAGCTGCTGTACATAGACTGTAGTAGTGGTGTGGAAGCTCAGTGCTTTTTACAATTTTATAATGCAGGCTACTATTTTGTATGGTCCATTTTTCAGTCCCACCTTTACTACGGTAGTAATATTATTTTTTTAAAATACGTGATTCTATATTGTTTTTATAGAAAGAAAATGGAGAGAGAGAGAGAGAGAGAGAGAGAGAGAGAGAGAGAGAGGAGAGAGCAAGCAAGTAGTGAGATGAGCTCCTAAAAATATCTTAACTTTCTCAATGTTTGCACATTAAAATGTTAGAGTTGTGATCTAAAATTGAAGATAAAGCTCTGTGAATACCTAGAGAAGACAAGGAAGACAGCTTGCAGGAGAAAATCCATCAAAATCACAATAATTTACAGAAAAGGCAAGAAAGAGGAAAAATTTAGGAGAGAGAAAAGGGGAAAAGTGAAAAAGAGGCACAGAACATAAGAACATAAGAACATAAGAAAGTTTACAAATGAGAGGAGGCCATTCAGCCCATCTTGCTCGTTTGGTTGTTAGTAGCTTATTGATCCCAGAATCTCATCAAGCAGCTTCTTGAAGGATCCCAGGGTGTCAGCTTCAACAACATTACTGGGAAGTTGGTTCCAGACCCTCACAATTCTCTGTGTAAAAAAGTGCCTCCTATTTTCTGTTCTGAATGCCCCTTTATCTAATCTCCATTTATGACCCCTGGTCCGTGTTTCTTTTTTCAAGTCAAAGAATTCCCCCGGGTTGACATTGTCTATACCTTTTAGGATTTTGAATGTTTGAATCAGATCGCCGCGTAGTCTTCTTTGTTCAAGACTGAATAGATTCAATTCTTTTAGCCTGTCTGCATACGACATGCCTTTTAAACCCGGGATAATTCTGGTTGCTCTTCTTTGCACTCTTTCTAGAGCAGCAATATCCTTTTTGTAACGAGGTGACCAGAACTGAACACAATATTCTAGGTGAGGTCTTACTAATGCATTGTAAAGTTTTAACATTACTTCCCTTGATTTAAATTCAACACTTCTCACAATATATCTGAGCATCTTGTTAGCCTTTTTTATAGCTTCCCCACATTGTCTAGATGAAGACATTTCTGAGTCAACATAAACTCCTAGGTCTTTTTCATAGTTCCCTTCTTCAATTTCACTATCTCCCATATGATATTTATAATGCACATTTTTATTGCCTGCGTGCAATACTTTACACTTTTCTCTATTAAATTTCATTTGCCATGTGTCTGCCCAATTCTGAATGCTGTCTAGATAATTTTGAATGACCTTTGCTGCTTCAACAGTGTTTGCCACTCCTCCTATGTTTGTGTCGTCTGCAAATTTAACAAGTTTGCTTACTATACCAGAGTCTAAATCATTAATGTAGATTAGGAATATCAGAGGACCTAATACAGATTCCTGTGGTAAACCACTGGTTACCTCGCTCCATTTTGAGGTTTCTCCTCTAATCAGTACTTTCTGTTTTCTACATGTTAACCACTCCCTAATCCATGTGCATGCATTTCCTTCAATCCCTACTGCGTTCAGTTTGAGAATTATGCGGGACTTTGTCAAAAGCTTTCTGGAAATCTAAATAAACCATGTCGTATGCTTTGCAGTTATCCATTTTCAATGTTGCATCCTCAAAAAAGTCAAGTAGGTTAGTTAGACATGATCTCCCTTTCCTAAAACCATGCTGACTGTCTCCCAGGATATTGTTACCATATAGGTAATTTTCCATTTTGGATCTTATAGTTTCCATAAGTTTACATATAATAGGTCAGGCTTATTGGTCTGTAGTTACCTGGTTCGGTTTTGTCTCCCTTTTTATGGATCGGCATTACGTTTGCTATTTTCCAGTCTATCGGTACAACCCCTGTGTCAAGAGACTGTTGGATGATCTTGGTTAGCGGCTTGTAAATAACTTCTTTCATTTCTTTGAGTACTATTGGGAGGATCTCATCTGGCCCAGTGGATGTGTTTATTTTAAGAGCTCCTAGACCCTTTAACACTTCTGCCTCTGTTATGCTAAAGTTATTTAAAACTGGATGGGAACAGGTTGACATGTGGGGCATGTTGTCTGTGTCCTCCTTTGTAAAAACCTGTGAAAAGTAATCATTTAATATATGTGCTATTTTTTTTTCTTCATCTATGATTTTGCCATTTGTGTCTCTTAGACATTTAACCTCCTCTTTTGAATGTTCTCTTGCTGTTATAATATTGGAAAAATATTTTGGAATTGGTTTTAGCCCCCTTAGCAATATTGATCTCTCTCTTGGCCTTTCTAACTTCCTTTGTGACTTGTGTTTGCAGTTCCAAGTACTCTTTCTTTTTGGTCCCTTTTAAACGCTCTGTAAAGTGCCTTTTTTCGCTGAATATTTTTTTTAATTGATCTATTAAACCATTTTGGCCATTTTGTTTTAGATTTAGATTTGTCTACTTTTGGGATGTAATTGTTTTGTGCCTCTAGTACTACATTTTTAAAAAACAGCCATCCTTTTTCTGTGGATGTTTTCTCTATTTTACTCCAATCTACTTCTGTTAGTCTCTGTTTCATACCTTCATAATTTGCTTTTCTAAAATTGTAACCTTAACTTTAGTCATTACTTTTGGGGTTTTAAAAAATATTTCAAATGAGACCATGTTGTGGTCTGAGTTTGCCAATGGCTCTCTGACCTCTGTTTTAGTTATTCTGTCTTCATTATTTGAAAAGACTAAATCAAGGCATGCCTCCCCTCTAGTCGGTGCCTTGACAAATTGCGTTAGGAATCAGTTATTTGTCATTTCCACCATTTCAATTTCGTCCGTCGTGCTCTCCACCGGGTTTTCCCATTTTATATGGGGGAAGTTGAAATCCCCCATTAGTATGGCTTCACCTTTTCTACATGCATTTCTAATGTCATTGTATAACAGATTATTTTGCTCAGCGTCTGAATTTGGCGGTCTATAGCATGCTCCTATTATGCCTTTTTGAATTTTTGTCCATTATCCTGACCCATATTGATTCTGTGTTGTATTCTTTGTCCAGATTTAACACCTGGGCTTCAAGACTATTTCTTATGTTTTGCGCTACCCCTCCGCCTCTTCTGTCCTGTCTGTCTTTCCTAAACAGTGTGTACCCACTAATATTATATTCGTCTCCATCAACTCTGAGACAACCAAGTTTCTGTAACACCTATCACAGCGTAGTTTCTTGTAGTGCAGTAGCTTCAAGTTCTAACATTTTGTTTGAGACTTCTAAGACGGCCATAAACAAACAAGATAGCTGCTTCCACATCCAGCGCTCAAAGAATATCACAGACATTTGCAGAACTTTTTGAGATGTTATAGTAACATTGCATTATTGAGGACTTTGGTGATAAAACGAGTGATCGGGAGATGATTCATTAGTATGAACGACTATGAAGAGGTATGTGAAAAATACAGCGAACAAGGGTTGGGACTGGAGATGCAGTACAGAGTGTTCTGTTGATATGCAGTGCCTTTTAAACCTGTTTTACTGTGGGGGGGAAAAAAATACTTTTAAACAGCGCGTCTAAAATAAACTGCGCGTCTGAAAATAAATTGGACCTGACGCGCTGAATAAATTGACCACTAAGGGTTAATAGAGAAAAGTGTAATGTACTGCACACAGGCAATAAAAATGTGAATTATAAATATTATATGGGAGATACTGAAATTGAAGAAGCAATCTAGACAATGTGGGGAAGCTATGAAAAGGCCAACAAGATGCTTGGATATATTGTGAGAAGTGTTGAATTTTAATCAAGGGAATAATGTTAAAACTTTACAATGCATTAGTAAGACCTCACCTAGAATATTGTGTTCAGTTCTGGTCACCTCGTTACAAAAAAGATATTGCTGCTCTAGAAAGAGTGCAAAGAAGAGCGACCAGAATTATCCCGGGTTTAAAAGGCATGTTGTATGCAGACAGGCTAAAAGAATTGAATCTATTCAGTCTTGAACAAAGAAGACTACGCGGCGATCTGATTCAAACATTCAAAATCCTAAAAGGTATAGACAATGTCAACCCGGGGGACTTCTTTGACTTGAAAAAAGAAACACGGACCAGGGGTCATAAATGGAAATTAGATAAAGGGGCATTCAGAACAGGAAATAGAAGGCACTTTTTTACACAGAGAGAATTGTGAAGGTCTGGAACCAACTTCACAGTAATGTTGTTGAAGTTGACACTCTGGGATCCTTCAAGAAGCTGCTTGATGAGATTCTGGGTTCAATAAGCTACTGACAACCAAACGAGCAAGATGGGCTGAATGGCCTCCTCTCGTTTGTAAACTTTCTTATGTTCCCTGTGTCCCCCCCAACGTGTTTTAGGTGTAACCAACCGGGACAACCTTGCAGGTCATGCCCCGCTGCCATGGAGTGTGACATGACCGCATGTAATTGGGCACCTGAGAAGTAAGCATGGAGAAAATGGTCAGGAGGGGCCTTGTATGATTGATGTGGTTTTAGGCAATGTGAAAACCTACGCATTAGTGGACACGGGATGTGAGCAAACCTTGATTAAAACAGCTCTCTTGGGCGGTGTGTCGTGGTGGCCATGAGGTCAGGTGGCCATCTACTGTATCCATGGAGACACGGTGGCATACCCCACCCTAAAAATATATTTATCGGTAGGACCGATAAAACGTCACCTGGTAGTAGGGGTGGCGGAAAGGTTTCCACACCCAGTTATTCTGGGCCGAGACTGGCCAAAATGTAAAGAATTATTGCAAATAATGGCAGTCTCAGCCGCACACGTAAACGTGGCAGAAGAATAGAAAAGCATACAAATTGGTGATGTGTTTCCTTTTCAAGCTGAAATGTTTTCTCCTATTTTCCGTCCTAGAAAAACAAATAAGGAGAGACGGACCGCAAAATGGGAGGGAGCATCCCTGAGACAAGGCTGGGTTCTGGTGGGAGTATGCTTGAATGATAACAAACGCCAGTCAAAAGGAGTTGGAACGCAGTGTGACCGAGAGGGCAAGGTTACTGGGCCATCCAGGGCAGATGCTACTCCGGCCCCTCTCAATATACCGGACATGTGGTACTCGAGCGGACATAGTGTGGTGCCAAAATTATGACCTGTTACTAGTGCACGCTTGGGGGCAGGTCCGGTCTATTGAAGGTAAGGATGTTGATGGCACTGGGGCGCTAGTATATCCACACTTCAGTATCAAGGGGCAATTACTATATAGGGTAAATAAGAACATAAAGAAGTTTACAAACGAGAGGAGGCCATTCAGCCCATCTTGCTAGTTTGGTTGTTAGTAGCTAGTAAATCTAGCCACGGGCAATGTAGAGGATGATTTAGGCCTGTCCAGATACCCCTAGGATTAAAATCATTTCGATGGGGGGAAAATTGGTTCCAGATCAGCAACGGGAGCTGTGTAAGCTTATTGAGGAGTTCAGCAATGTTTTTTCTGACTTGCCCGGCAGGACTAACTTGGTTGAATATGACATTATCTCTCCCTCAGGTGTCGCAGTACAAGAGAGACCTTACTGGATCCCGGAAAGTCGACAAAGTGGCGTTCGCAAAGAGGTATGGGACATGCTGGAACTTGGGATGATTGAGCCTTCTAGGAGCGAGTGGTGTAGTCCTATTGTCATAGTGACCAAGAAAGACAGCACCAACCGCTTTTGTGTGGATTTCCGGATGGTGAACGCTATTGCCAAGTTCAATGCGTACCCTATGCCTTGGGTTGACGAACTTCTAGATAGACTGGGAAAAGCAAAGTTCATCTCTACTCTGGACTTGACAAAGGGATACTGGCAGATCCCCTCAACCCGCAGTTCTAGAGAGAAAACCGCATTTTGAACACCAGAAGGGCTGTTTCACTTTAAAACCATGCCGTTTGGGCTACATGGTGCACCCGCTGCCTTTCAGAGACTGATGGACCAGGTTTTACGCCCACATCATGAATATGCAGCAGCATTTATTGATGATGTGGTGATTTACAGCTCCACCTGGCGAGAGCATTTGGCTAGGGTTACAGCCGTCCTTCAGTCTCTAAGAGTAGCTCGGCTGACAGCTAACTTGAGAATATGTGCATTTGCGAAGACAGAAACTCAATATTTGGGATTTCTAATGGGAAATGGAAGGGTGAGATCCCTGGTCACCAAAATCCAGGCTTTGGTTGATGCGGCGATCCCCAAAACCAAGACTCAGGTGATGTCACTACTGGGATTAGCCGGTTATTACCGCCGCTTTATCCCCGAGTATGCCCCAGCAGTTAACTCATTAGTAGACCTCACCAAAAAGAGTGCACCAAATTTATGTAAATGGTCAGCTGAGCGTCAGAGGGCGTTTGATACTATTAAGTGTAATCTTTGCCAGGCCCCCACTCTTATCACACCTGATTTCACCAAGAAATTGTGGTTAAGCACAATGAACGACAGCAGTGCCTGGATAACTCGGTGGTATCTGGCATTGCAGCCCTTCATATACCACATGGTACACCATGCAGGGAAATCTAAAATGCAGATTATTTTTCCTGGGAGGGGGAATAATGGGAAAGATAAGATTCTGCCGAGTGTTCCTTCGGCTCCACTCTGAGTGGTGGTATATGTGACAGAAATACAATGATTCTTGGTAGTAAATCTCCCTCCCGACCTGTGAGGGTGCTAAGCAGTGAGAACAGAGTTCCCTGGACAGGCTGGCATGACAGTTCTTTCCCAGGGTTCAAGGGAAGTCGGCCAGCTAGAAAGGGGGCGGGACTCCATTGCACTAATGCATTTTTCCGGAAGGGAAACGACGTGGCAGCCACAGATTGGAGGGGCGGTTGCACTCGTTTACCAAGGGGTCATGTGTGACGGCATAAAAGGGGACGGAGAAATGCAATCTGTTCCTTCGCTTTGGTTTGAGTTTTAAACCTGAATGGACTGTGAGAGACCCCGTGAGAAATTATGTACCGTGAGGGTTTTGTTTGTTTGTCTGTAATTGTCTTGTCTTGTGAATTACTTGATGGCTGACACGATTCCGGAGCTGTCGCCGAGGGCCAGCACAAAGCCGGAACAGCACTTCACCACTATCACTAAATAAACTTGTATTGCCCACCATGAGCACTACTGCACACACTCAGGACTGGTGACCGTGTTGGTATTATTGTGGGGAGGATATTTGTGTTTATTGTTTGGGACTGCAACCCGTTGTTGTTTACTCTGTGCAATACATGTATTGCCGGGGTCTTATTATTTGAACGCCAGACCTGGATACAATAAAACCTGTTTCCATCTAGATTATAACTCTCTGTCTGTTTAATCACACACTGCATCACTCCTGCACCTGTATCCACTTAACCACTTTGCCACAAGTTCCCATACCAATTCTTGGCCCATATTTATAACCGTCTCTTTATCGTTCCAGTTATAACACAATAATGTTTAACATTACAATATTACATTGGGCGATAAATGGCATTTACTGAAAAAAAAGGTGCTGTTATTCATCTGATTCATAAATCTGTATTGTGCCGTTAACTGACCGTTACCAGCATCATAATTAACACGTGCCTCAGACCAGGCGGAGAATAAGATGTCTTTAAATGGTATCATTTCCTAGGTTAATTTCTGTGTTTAGAAACATGTATTTAAGCCTATAGCAACAATAAAAAAGTTTAATAATCCAATAATAAGGTAATTTAAGTGTTATGTTATTTGTAACGCATACAGTAAATTGTATCGTTAATTTGTCTGAAAATGATTACTGGTTACTTACTGGTTGGAAACATAAAAATCAGGTTTGTAGCTTCATTGTCTAAGTAGAGAAAATGGCAGACTTTCGATGTGCTTTGCGTGGGCTGTACATCAAGATATATTGGAAGACGATCCTCCCAGAAAGACACCACAGATTTAAGCCACGACTTGACCCTCTGGATTACTCTGATATGAGCAGGTAGCAATTTAGCAGGAGCATAATTACCTTTATTGGAGAGAAGGAGAACATCAACTGAAGAGGAACTACTAGAACAAGGCTGTTCCCGTGTCATTTCGATGCATGATTTGGATTTGATGTTAGCGAGTTTTTGCAGGTAAAAAAAAAGGGTAGGCCTGCATTATTTTTCTCCCAATATAAATACTTACGATTTGGGTTATGCTTCACCTTGATCAAAAATACATTAAAATTATTTTGAACAGGAATAGACCTTGCTGTGTTATTATGGCAGGTAATTATGAACATCAAAATAGCAGTCAACAAAGAAAGAGCGAGACAGAGACAGACAATGAAGCATTTACATTGTATCTCATTGTATTTCATTTTTTTGGTCAGCTACTGTATATAGGCTTAGGCACATAACAGGAAAGCTGTTGTAAACACACAAAACACATTAGTATTATTAAAATAAATCTCTGATTTATGAGATAGAGTGTAGATGTGTGTTGTATGTGAATGAATTGTGCAGGTATTTGCAAATTGAGGGAATACAGTAACACATTTTCTTTTCGCCATTTAACAATTTATTTGTAGGCTATTTTGATGCAACTGTGGTGCTTTCTTGCTGTGCCATTTGTCATTCAAATGAAAGTTTAAACATATGAGAAAAATAATCGGAGCTTGCTGACGCTCCAGTGCCTTGGAAAGGAAACGTGTGCCAACATTAGAGGATCCATCTTTTTCTCAACCAAAAGTCATAATTATGAACTGAGACAAATGAAATTTCGGTGGATACAGTTCTTTTTCAGGAAGGCATGTTCATATAAGCTATATAAAAATATCATATCTTCTTAAATCAAAAAGCGTACATGGCCCCTAACCTAATCTCTCACTCGCATACACTGCCCCTAACCTCTCACTCGCATTCATTTTTTAAACCTGACATCTCAATATTTCGGACAACCTGTGTGCCTCCAGACATGTCCCGTAGCCATAACGTGATGATGTAAACAGACAGTGTATGCCATTGACGTCATAAGAAGGGGACACAGTTCATTTACATACCACTGACAATTGTACCTGATTTCCACGGACAGCCAACTGGAGTCGACTAGTGCGCTCGAATTCTGAATTCTGAAGTCTGAATTCTCCCAAAAAGGAGGCGTTTCCATGGTTTTTCAAGCTACCCAAGTTATCACGTGAGTTGGGCAGGAAATACTTGCGATTTAAAAGTCAAGTGCTCATTTTTTTCGAAATTACAATTATTAGTGTTACCGTATTTTATGTTTCATATTTATTCTACCATAACACTTCTCTTACAATGATTGTGGCAGGGTGGCTGAGTCGTGACGTCAGGTCAGAAGCAGGAACTAAAAACAAACTGACACCAAATACTGCAGTTCAAAACAAAAGACGCGGCGGCGCCGTTTTATTTAAATAACAAAAATAAATAAAGTTTAAACAAAAAAACACACTGTGCTCACAGAGCTAAAACAAAAGGTTTAAATAAAACAAATCTCGAGCATAAAATAATAAATACAGGTCAGGCTGGGCAGTCACTGTTCCTGTACACTTTAATTTTTAGTTTCATTTTCTTTTGTTTTCTCTTGCTCCCCTCGCTCTCTCCGCTCTCACTCCTCATACATACACCCACCCCGAGTGCTGAGAGCTGCAGACTTTTATATTAGTGACCGAGGGATTAACTACCTATTAATTATTTAATAATCCCCAGGTCACATTCTGCATGGGTTTTCTAATTATTCCTGGCAGAGGACGAGTACCCACTCTCGCCTCTGCCAGAACACATTTTAAATAAAACAATAACAAAACCTGTGGCGCTTCGCCGTCACATAAATAAATACACTTCTAAATAAATACAAAAATAACAAAACACACGGCGCTTCGCCGTCATATAAATACACTAATAAAACAAAACAAATACAAAATAACAATCTGCACAGGGGCGGAGGGGAAACCCCATTCTAAAAATAAACTAAATCCATGTACAGGGCTCCTTGCCCTGTTACAATGATATATTTAGTAAAAAAACAGCACCTATAAAACAGCCACAATAGTACCCCCTCCCCCAGTGCTTTGAATAATACCCTGCTCCAATGCATGGTGGTGGTGGTGCCATGAAGAGGTGCTGCATATATGGATTTGGTAGTATGTTTTGTTTAAGCAATAAGCATTATACAAATCATTTGACATTTAATGTGTGATTTATAGTTGTGGCAGTGTGTGGGAATTCACTGGACACAAGACAGAACGATAGTTGAAGACGCCGCTTGGCGCACAGATTTATTTCCGTCACAGGGTGGCACTGTAGCACTGCCTCCAGAGCACAACCCAATACCAACAATGGTAAAAGGTTGGCCATTCACTTGTGGTGCACACACAGGTGCTCAAAATAATACTACAAACGAAAGGGCGAAAGTTAAAAGGAAAATAAAACACAATAACAAAACTACAAATAAAAGGTGCTGTTCTTGCAGCGTTCCCCCACCGTCACTACTTGCTATTCTATTATACTCTATGGGGTTGCCCCACTAAATACACACGTCCCAATTCAGGTACGTAAATACAGTTATTCTTTTGTTTTTCTTCTCCGGTTTGTCTGAAGTCAATGCAAAATCCAGTTGAAAGAAGTTATTTACAAACCGCTAACCAAGATCATGCAACAGTCTCTTAACTGGAAAATAGCAAACGTAATACCGATCCACAAAAAGGGAGACAAAACCAAACCAGGTAACTACAGACCAATAAGCCTGACTTCTATTATATGTAAACTTATGGAAACTATAATAAGATCCAAAATGGAAAATTACCTATATGGTAACAATATCCTGGGAGACAGTCAGCATGGTTTTAGGAAAGGGAGATCGTGTCTAACTAACCTGCTTGACTTTTTTGAGGATGCAACATTGAAAATGGATAATTGCAAAGCATACGACATGGTTTATTTAGATTTCCAAAAAAGCTTTTGACAAAGTCCTGCATAAAAGATGAATTCTCAAACTGAACGCAGTAGGGATTCAAGGAAATGCATGCACATGGATTAGGGAGTGGTTAACAAGTAGAAAACAGAAAGTACTGATTAGAGGAGAAACCTCAAAATGGAGCGAGGTAACCAGTGGTTTACCACAGGGATCAGTATTAGGTCCTCTGATATTCCTAATCAACATTAATGATTTAGATTCTGGTATAGTAAGCAAACTCGTTAAATTTGCAGACGACACAAAAATAGGAGGAGTGGCACTTTGCAGCAGCAAAGGTCATTCAAAATGATCTAGACAGCATTCAGAACTGGGCAGACACATGGCAAATTAAATTTAATAGAGAAAAGTGTAAAGTATTGCACGCAGGCAATAAAAATGTGCATTATCAATATCATATGGAAGATACTGAAATTGAAGAAGGGAACTATGAAAAAGACCTAGGAGTTTATGTTGGCTCAGAAATGTCTTCATCTAGACAATGTGGGGAAGCTATAAAGAAGGTCAACAAGATGCTCAGATATATTGTGAGATGTGTTGAATTTAAATCAAGGGAAGTAATGTTAAAACTTTACAATGCATTAGTAAGACCTCACCTAAAATATTGAGTTCAGTTCTGGTCACCTTGTTACAAAAAGGATATTGCTGCTCTAGAAAGAGTGCAAAGAAGAGCAACCAGAATTATCCCGGGTTTAAAAGGCATGTTGTATGCAGACAGGCTAAAATAATTGAATCTATTCAGTCTTGAACAAAGAAGACTACGCGGCGATCTGATTCAAACATTCAGAATCCTAAAAGGTATAGACAATGTCGACCCAGGGGACTTTTTTGACCTGAAAAAAAGAAACAAGTACCAAGGGTCACAAATGGAGATTAGATAAAGGGGCATTCAGAACAGAAAATAGGATGCACTTTTTTACACAGAGAATTGTGAGGGTCTGGAACCAACTCCCCAGTAATGTTGTTGAAGCTGACACCCTGGGATCCTTCAAGAAGCTGCTTGATGAGATTCTGGGATCAATAAGCTACTAACAACCAAACAAGCAAGATGGGCTGAATGGCCTCCTCATTTGTAAACTTTCTTACGTTCTTTTTATAATCCACCGTCCCAATCCAGCGTGTAACCTTAAAAGGTCCTTGCCACTTCGCCAGAAGTTTAGACTCGGAGCTGGGCAACAATATAAGCACTTTATCCCCTGGCTAAAATGTGAGTAAGTGGGTGCCCCTGTTATATTGGGTCTCCTGTCTGCATTGAGCCTGCTGCAAATTGTCATGCGCTCACTTTCCCACAAACTCAAGATTTTTGCGCATGTTCAAGACATACCGGACAGTATTGGTCGAAGTAGCCTGCTGCTTCTCCTTCATCTCTGTAACCAGATCAAGCACACCCCAGGGTCTCCGCCCATACAGCAGCTTGAATGGTGAAAAACCCGTAGAAGAGAAGGGGAGGAATCAACTGGTCCCAGTAGCACACGTCACTATTAACCCTTTGCGGTCCTATGTCGGACCTGGTCCGACATTACAATTTTCCCTTTCCGGTCCAATGTTGGACCCTGTCCGACATCATCAAAAAGACACAAAAAACAGGTCTCTAGTCGTTTTTTCTCCGGAAAAAGCCGAGAACCATTCAATGGCTGAGTGAGATCGATAGGAGCCGAGAGAAGCCGAAAAAAAGTGGTGTATCTCATGAATACAGATAGCCCCGGCATCACATAGATAACATGGACATAAACAAACAAGATAGCTGCTTCTGCATCCAGCGCTCAAAGAATATCACAGACATTTGCCAAGCTTTTTTTAGATGTAATAGTAATAAAATAATGAATTGGATCGCATTATTGAGGAGTTTGGTGATTAAAACGAGGGATCAGGAGATGATTTAGAGGTATGCACTATTATCAAGAGGTATGTGGGGAAAAAACAGCGAACGAGGGGTGGGGCGGTGCTGGAGATGCAGTACTGAGTGTCCTGTTGATATGCAGTGCCTTTTTAAACCTGTTTTACTGTGAAAAAAATACTTTTAAACAGCACGTCTTAAATAAACTGCGTGTGTGAAAATAAATTGGACCTGACGCATCTGAGACGCACTGAATAAATGGACCGCTGAGGGTTAATAAATCTGCGCAACATGTTTTTGAGGGTCTTATTAAAACGCTTCACAAGACCATCAGTCTGGGGGTGGTAAACCAAGGTCCTAATGGTCTTGATCCCCAAAGGTTTGATCCCAACCCATGAGAAAACCTTCACTAGCTCTTTAGCGGACACAGATTGGAGGGGAATGACCAATAGGTGTGTGTATCCCGCCGCACTCCTCTCTAGCGGTCCAACTATATCTACTCCAATACGCTCAAACGGAGCTTCCACTAGTGGCAATGGTACTAGGGCTGGCCTTCTGACACTCTCCGCAGCGTTCGCAAAAGCGGCAGACATTACCATCTAGCCCCAGCCAATTGAACCTTGTCACGAGCCTTGCTTTGGTCTTGTCCCTTCCCAAATGACCAGACATAGGAATAGCATGCACCATTTGCAACAAATCCTCTTTAAAAAGCTGCAGAATGAGGAACTTGTGACACACTTCCCCCATCTGAGGTAGTTTTTCAACCCGGTACAAAAGATCTCGGGCAATTTCAAAGTGAGGTGGCGGTGCATCTAGGCTCAACCACCCGACCATTAATCACAGCTGCTTGGTCAAAGAGCCTGCTCGGCACATCGTCACGCCCTTGCTCGAGCCGAAAATCACAGGAGCGAGCTAAAAAAATCAGCTCCAATGGCTTCCAGCTTGGGATCGGGTCGGTCCCGAGTGGAGGCAACCGAGCCAGACCCCTGCGCTGGCTCCCCAGACTCTTCACCAATCGCCCCCACCTGAAACTGCTCGGACTCCCTCCATTGCCAGCCCTCATTCTTAGCAGCCCGGCATTCCCGTTAAGTTTTTTTCAGGGTTTAAATCTATGGCAATACTAGGCAGGGTCATGAAAGGGAAAGATCTCTCCAATTACTTCCTCTTTCTTAGCCAATAGGAAGGACGGGGCCGTCACAGCAGCTAACCAACCTTTAAACTGCTCGCAGTCCCGTCCCAATATTACCAGAACTGGCAGTCCCTGGTCTGACCCCGCAGCAGCCCATGGGTATCCCCACCCTGCCCCGTGTCCGAGGCCGGGATCTCCCACCGCCACACTCCGTTCAAAGACCTGGCTACCTGTTCCCCCCAGTTCCTTTGCCCTCCCTGGGTCCGGTTATGAGGGTGATGCTGGAGTAGGAACCTTCCCAGGCAGCCTGGCGGACGTTGGTTCTGCTTCCAGGAACTGTTCCGCCAGTAGCACTGCCTGATCCAAAGTAGTAGGTGCATGCCGTTATTATTATTATTATTTATTTTTAGCACACGCCCTTATCCAGGGCGACTTACAATTGTAAGCAAATACATTTCAGAATCACAGTACAAGTAATAATACAATTAAGAGCAAGATAAATACAATGACTTTGGTTCAAGCAAGTACAAGTGTGACAAATACAATTAAATAATACAGCAGATAACAGTGACAGTGATAGTTACATCAGGATATGATTAATTACAAAATACTACAGATTAAACACTTGGCAGATTACAGTACTGAAGTACAGGAGTAAATGCAGTAAAATAGGGGGCAGATAAGAGCAAATAAAGCGCATTTTAAGGAAGGGTGATAGTGTCCCAGGGGAAAAAACAGAGGAGTTCTACAGGTGCTGTCTGAAGAGGTGAGTCTTAAGGAGGCGCCGGAATGTGGTCAGGGACTGGGCGGTCCTGACATCTGTAGGAAGGTCATTCCACCACTGCGGAGCAAGGGTGGAGAAGGAGCGGGCTCTGGAGGCAGGGGAGCGTAGAGGAGGTAGAGCCAGTCTTCTATTGCAGGCGGAGCGGAGAGGTTGAGTGGGGGTGTAGGGAGAGATGAGGGTCTGGAGGTAGCTGGGTGCAGTCTGGTCAAGGCATCTGTAGGCACCCATACGCGCGGCTCCAGGGCCAAGCACTCCATGAACCGCTCGACCACAATTACCTCCACCAGCCTAGCTTTGGGTGTCGCATACAGATTTAGCCAGCCCATAGCATAATCCTTCAAGCGACGGGCAATGGTCCGGGGATGCTCTTCTGCCGCAAAGACCTCCTCCCGAAACTTGCGGCGGTAGCCCTCCGGAGTCGCCCCCACGCGGTTGAGGACGGTCGCCTTCAGCGTGGGGTAATCGACCATCACCGTGGTGAAGGTTCTGGCAGCCGCTTGTGCCTACCCTGTCAACTGTGGCAGGAGATAGCCAGCCCACTGAGCATGAGGCCTACCAGTGGAGGTCGCCATAGCCTCGAACACTTCCAAATAGGCCAAAGCAAAAACATGTCTCGGCTATATGCATGTCAGTTTTTTAAATCTCATTTAAAGGTATCAAGACATTATGTTTCAGCTCTTTATGAAGTTTATTCCAAGACCATGGAGCAAGAAAGCTAAATATCCTTTTTTCCAAATTCTGGACAAACTTTAGGAACTGAGAAACTTAGAACAGTAAGACTAAAGTGCTACTAGAAGTAATAGCAATTTAATAAGATAATTTTGGATTTGCCAGGGTAGCCTTATAAACAATTATGTACCAATTCGTTAATCTTCGCAAAGATAAAAACATCAGACCAGCTGATCTGTAATGATGAACAGAATAACCCAGGTAGGTTATAAACCTCAATGCAGAATGGTACAGAGGAACCAGTTTTCTAACGACCGGAGTAGTAGAAATAATGTCACCATAGTCTATCAGTGGCAAAAATGTACTCAAGATCAGTTGTTTTCTCTTCC
The DNA here is from genome assembly GCF_902713425.1 of Acipenser ruthenus. Taxonomy (NCBI): domain Eukaryota; kingdom Metazoa; phylum Chordata; class Actinopteri; order Acipenseriformes; family Acipenseridae; genus Acipenser; species Acipenser ruthenus. Next base: position 38,154,576 of record NC_081194.1, read on the forward strand.
CTTTCAATTTGAAGATGACCAACAACCATACTTTTGGGATATGCCTGCCACAGGTCAGGTATTTACTGAGCATTTTATGTCAAAGCTGCCAATAGGCCCCTCCGGGGAGTGACGTCCTCAGTCCTGCCCACCGAAGGAATAAGTAGTCACTCCGTGGACATCACGTTCTCTTTTTTGCTTCTCACAACCAGGTAAGTAAGGTAGGTTTAACTAACCTTTCTGTGATTGTGGCCTTGCAATTTATTGCTGGAAGTTGGCTCGCCACTTCCGTGTAATTAGATACTCAGCTTCTGAAGACTGAGAGAAAACACTTTTTTTTTTTTTTTTTTTTTAAACAATTCAACAGCCTATATCGCCCAGTGATCCTAGTTTGCTTTCCACTAACCTTACAGCTTGCCATCTGTATTCTATCTTTTTCCTCTGCTTTTTACAGTTATAAAAAAAAATAATAATGAGAGAGACTAATCCTGAACCGAGACGACTACTCTGGGTTACCTCGGCACGCCCGCTCGCTGTACATGGCCTAAAGCCTACCCCTCCAGCTTTGCTGTGTGAGTGAGTGTGTGTTTCCACTGTCTTGCAGTGTGTGTGTGTGTGTGTGTGTATATATATATATATATATATATATATATATATATATATATATATATATATATATATATATATATATAAGTTTTGCATGTTCCCTCCATCAGAAATGAGACAGTTACTTCATAAAGTAGACAACCTTGAGAACAAAACACTAGAACATTTGAACAACAAAAAGTTAATGAAATTACAAAATAGAATAGGTCTAGAAAAAATTAATTTCAAATCATAACAAATCCGAGAATAAGGAAAACACTGCTGAAACACTTTCGAATAGAATGCTTGAGCAATGCGAGTATAAGAGTTATGACGACTACAACATAGTTCAAATAGAGAAGGACGGGAACTGTTTCTTTAGATGTTTAGGTGTGGTTTTATACGGTTCACAAAATGACCATCGAACAATTAGACATAATGCAACAGAACTAATGGGAAGCAATATAAAACAATCTGAAATGTACATCGACTCAGTGACCCATATTGAAAAAATGAAATTAAGTGACAGCAGTATAGATTCTTGGGCTACAGAGGCAGAAGTTCTAGCAGCTGTAGACCTCCTAAATAGGCCCATACACGTATACATAGACTTAAAGAATAAGGACTGTTTTAAATACAAAGGCACAATAGAAACTATTAAATAAGAACGATCCAATTAATCTTTTGTACAACAATAACCATTTCTCAGTTATTGTATTTAAAGACATTGTATTTAATGAAACCGGAAGAAAATCTGAATACTGTGGCATAATTAAGAAAGATAATCAAAATAAATCTAAAACAGTAAAAATAAACCAGGTTAAAGTAAATAATAAAATGCAAAATAGAGAATTAAACATGACTAAGAGAATTCGAAACAGAAAGATAGGTGACCCAAAAATAGAAATGGTACCAAATACACAAAAGATAAAACAGAAGACATAGTATTTAATTTATCAAGTAAAACTTTAACCACATCCCAAAAAGCAGTACTGAGTAAATGACTTAAGTTTATACCGACTAAAAGATACATCAATAAAGATAAACTGGCCACTGAATTAAAGGAGTGGGAGAGACACATGAGATTAGCGGAATATTTTTTCAATGAAAATATCTCAGATTCAGAGGGTAATTATGATCATGGGATTAAGGTTAATAGTACAAGCACATGCACTCCTCCGGATGGAAGAGATAAATGGTTAGATATGTATATTGAAGTAGTTAAAGAAATAATAGTAGGACTAAAGAAAAGATGTAAACTTAATTTAACCAATATTGAAGAAAAAGCTATGACCGAGTTGTTAAATGATGATGATATAATGATAAGACCAGCAGATAAAGGCTCAGGAATAGTGATAATAAACACAGATGACTATATGAAATCTGTAGAATGTGAATTAAATAATACAGATACATATGAAGAAGTTAAAAGCAATAAGATCAATAAATCGGTAAAAAAAAGTTAAGGAAATTGCGGAGAGACTATACAATAAAGGAATTGTATCAAAAGAATTGAAAAAATACATGCAGCCACATAATGCAAGAACAGGCCTAGCAAGAGGAAATCCTAAAATGCACAAAGAAAATCACCCTATGCGAATGATAGTCAGTACAATTGATAATCCAACACACATAATAGCTGAAATAGCAGAAAAACAACTTAGGTCACACGTTGAGAAATTACCAAGCTATGTTACAACACCATTTTTAAAAAGACTTGAATCACTAAAACACAGCCTTCCAGAGAATACAATTTTATTTTGCATGGATGTAAAATCCTTGTACCCAAGTGTCCCTTGTAAAGAAACTTTAGAAGCTTGTCAAAAAACACTAGAATAGACTAGATAAATCAATACCAACAGCAGAGGTGCTGAACATGATCAACATAGTTTTAGAAAACAGTTATTTTACATTTGTTAATAAGAATTACAAACAAAACGATGGTACAGCAATAGGAATGCATTTTGCCAGTACATACATGGGGAAAGAACAATTACTTAGAAAATCGGAAAGAGAACCTTTAGAATACATTCGGTTTGTAGATGATATTTTTGGGGTTTGGACACATGGAGAAGAATCTCTTTTCCAGTTTCATAAAATGGCAAGTGAAATACACAGTAATATTAAGGTGGACCTTCAATGGACAAGAAAAGAAATAGAATTTTTAGATACCATAGTAAAACTTGAAGGTTCAACTGAGACTGACCTCTTCTGTAAACCTACTGACATGCACCGGTATTTACACATGTCCTCGATACACACTAAAAGGGCAATCCCAAAGGGTCTAGGAATAAGAATACGAAGAATATGCTCAAAAGAAAGTGACTATGTAAAACAAAGAAATGTATTAAAAACAAATCTTAAAAGAGGATACAAAGAAATAATTATAGAGACAGAGTTAAGAAAAGTGGATAAACTAAAAAGAGATGATCTACTAGATTATAAAAATAGAGATAAAAAGGTCAAAAGAGTAAGTAATGACTTACTCTAAACTTTTGCCCAATATTTCTAAGATAGTTTGGAAACACTTGCGGATTCTACGTAATTCAGAAAAATTAAAAAAAGTGTTTCTAAGGCCCCAGTTGTAGCATTCAAAAGAGAAGCTAATTTAGGTGATATTTTAGTTCACAGTAAACATAAAAGAATAATTGACAAAATAGGTTCTACGAACATGTGCACTAGTAGATGTAAAGTGTGTAAATACATGGACAAAAGTAAAAATATAATTAAACATAAGAACACCACATATCCACTAAGAACTAATACCTACTGTAAAAATAGCAATGTTGTTTATGGAATAGCCTTGAAAAATGTGATGAAATCAAATATGTTGGAGAGACTGGAACTACTTTATATAAAAGAATTCAGAACCACCTTTCAATTAGAAATAAAAAAATTAGAAATAAAAAAAATGAATGAACCAATAGTACAGCACTTCACCAGTCAAGGACATGACATAAATGATGTAACGTTTGTAGTATTAGAACAGCTAAAATTCAATGTGACATACAGAAGAATAAAAGAAAGTAAATGGATAAATAGACTGAACACGATTATGCCAGCGGGACTCAACAGAAAAGAATGAACTAATTAACTTCAATAAATATATAACATTTAAATAAATAAACAAAATTCATTCAAAAGTTGTGCATGCTGATGTGCTGGGGAGGCCAAATCAAGACTGATTCTCAGAGCCAGCATTGCATGATATAATAAAAATATAAGTTTATATAAAGTAATGTTAATTAGAATTAATACAGATTCAAAGATAGAAGTAAAAATGATGTCACAATATATAGAACACCATTACATCATGTAAGAATAAATCATGGATTTGAATGTAAACAATAACAAGTAGTTGATTCAAATACAGGCTCCCTTGAGAAAGATATGTACAACATATAGAAACACTGGGCAGCTGGCTCTTTGAGCTAAAATATATATATATATATACAGTATATATATATATATATATAAAGGTGTGCTTCCTCCACTGTGCCTCGTTGCCTCAGTGCTTTGGTGCCCCAGAGCCTTGGTGCACCAGAGCCTCAATGCTCAAGCGCTCTTTGCATTGGTGCCCTCGGTGCCTTGGTGCTCCAGAGCCTTGGTGCCTCGGCACCCTCAATGACTCTGTGCTTCAGTGCCCTCGGTGCTCAGACAGTCCTTACATCGGTGCCCTCGATACCTTCGGTGCCTCGGCGCCTCTGTGCTCCGGTACCCCCCAGTGCTCCAGAGCCTTGGTGCCTCACTGCTTTGACACCCTCGGTGCTCAAACGCTCCCTGCACCCCTTGCATCGGAGCCTTCGGTGCAATCGGTGCCTCGGTGCCCTAGAGCCTCAGTGTCTCTGTACCCTTGGTGCCTCGGAGCCCTCAGTGATTTAGACGTACCCTTGGTGTTTCGATGCCCTCAGTGATTTAGACATTCTGTGACTTGGTGCCCCGCCACAGACATGTCAATAATGTATGTTTTTCACCCTTGCATGTCCTGTGGAGGGAAGCTTCCCCCACAGGACAAATGTATCCTCTGTGTCCGGTGCTTGGGACATTCTGCCCAATATGCGCAAAGTCCCAGGAAAGGACTCTGCGCAGGAGACTAGACTTCTTTGGTCAGCTCAGCTGGACCTTCTTTGCACGTGTCTCGCGTTTGCTGGGAAGCCTTGTGCTGGTGGAGGTAAGCTTCTCACTTACCCAAAGTTGAATTTATTTTGACAAGTATATATGTAGGTTTCCTGTCTGCTCTGCTCCTCCCCTAGTTAAACAGGCAGTTTCTGTAACTAGTAATCAAGTTCTGTATGAATATTTGCATATCCTGTTTTTCTAAATATAATGCTATGTGTATTGTTCTATGTTTCTTCTTTTGAAGGATTTCTATTTGTATTTCTTCCCTCTGACTCATTAATTCTGTAATGGTTAACTGTACAGAGGTGTCTTACCATAATGACAAACACGGAGTCTGTACTGTTTTATGGGCACTGGAACTATAAAGTGAAGAGTAATTATTCCTCCAAGTGAACCAGTACTTCAAGAACATTTCAAGCTAAGTTGATATTGTGATTATAGTTATATATCATTTTAATCAATCATAATTTGAATGTTGGTGTTTAACTATCAAAACAAATATACAAAAAAACGAAATATTCTACAAGAAATCTGCAGTGTAAAAGACAATTGAGGTTGACTACTGGTTGGCAATACTATGGAATTTCAGTGTGTATATATTATTAATAAATACATAGTCTATTTATGCTCTTTACATGCTTTTAATTAAATGTTCCCTCTAATATCAGCAATAAGCTGACAGGCAGGGTGTAATGATCCAGTCCTTCCACCAGGGGATTTATTTACTTACAGGCTGTTGAAGAATCATACTTACATCAGCTGCAGCAGCATGACAATGAGGGACCTCATACATATTTTACTAGGCAGAGCTTGGGGGTCTGTGCACTATGCACATGGAAAGCATATGGTACAGTAATGAATAGGCTTTTATTTCGTGAATTACAAGCTCAAGTGGAATCAAATTACATACTGTTACCCTTCACACTTGTTTGCTTCTTTTACCACTTGTTTGCTTTCATTACCAGGCAGGTGGGCCATGCAACACAGTGATCTCATGATAATTAATTAATAGACCCTGTTCACACTATTGTGCTGGCCCAGGGCCACCACATATTTAGACCTGCAACACCGTTCACATTTGAAGTTTACGGCGCCTTTGTACATTCACATATGTGACTGAAAAGCAGGCATAAAATTGCAGCACAGTAGCAATTTTATGGTATTGTGGCAGAGCAGGGCTCTGCCCTTAGAAATACTGGCAGGGAAGGAGTTAAATTCTCCTCCCTGCCCAGGTTGATTGCTTCAGGTGGGAGCAATTCACCTGGGCAGGGAGGAGAATTTAACTCCTTCCCTGCCAGTATTTCTAAGGGCAGAGCCCTGCTCTGCCACAGGTATATATTAAAAAAAAAAAAAAAACAGTTGCATTAATGATCTAAATATTTGTGGATTAGAGATAATATTTTATGTGTGTGTAAACGCAAGCAGTTAAAAGGAATGGTCGGCATTTTAGTGTAAGGACACACACTTCTGTAGCTGTATATCGTTGCGTGCAAAATAAACAATGGTGGCTGAATATGCCAAGTCACTGCTTTATTGATCATTATTGAGATCCTCAATCCTGCAGTTTTTATATTTTTTGCTTAGTGTGTGACTCCAGCACAATTTTACCAATTTTATCAACTACACCTATTTAGGCTACTATGCAGGCTTTTTCTTTGATTTACCTTGCAGGAACTGACAGAGCTAGTTTATGAGAGCTACTACATGCTCTCTTGATCCTATTCCTACAAAACTATTAAAATATGTTCTTGGTGTTATTAATACCCTGTGGCAAAGTGGTTTGCAGTGTGCAGGTGTAGAGGCGATGCACTGTTCAAGAGAATGACAAACAACAAAGTTACTGGTTAATTGTAATCCAAAGTCACTTGACAAAAGTCCACAGGGTTCAGTCCCGAAACAAATAAACACAGTTTTAAACACACACAAGACACACACAAGATCACAAGTCCAGAGTGAGTGCTAAAGTGTGAGTGGTGAAATACAATTTATTCGTGAACAGTTGTGCAGTGTTGTCCGGTTTTGGTGCTGGCCAAACAAGAACAAACAAGTATTATTAGACACAACAAACAAAACACTCACAGTCAGTTTACAGTTTTTCCTTTCGCGGTTCGCTCTTAACCATAACAAAAGGAACAGATCACCTAGCCACATCCCCCTTTTGTACCGTCAGTTACGCCCCCTGGGTTAGTGAGTGCAACCATTTCTCTTCCAGTTTGTGGTTGCCACATCGCTTTCCTTCTGGGGCGATGACATTGTGTACCGTAGCTCCGCCCCCTTTCTAGATGGCCGACTTCCACCTAACCCTTGGAATGAATTGTCCGACCATCCAGTCCGGGGCACTCTGTTCCCTTTACGCTGTGCTCTCATAGGTCGGGAGGGAGATGCTGATAAGCTGTATCTGGTTTTCCATCAGTTTTAATTCTTCTAGATCTAAGTGCTGCCTTTGATACTGTAGACCATTCCATCCTACTGAATCGTCTTGAAAGCACAGTGAGAATGTCTGGCCTTGTCCTGTCCTGGTTCAAAGCTTATCTTTGATAGGTTTCAGTTTGCCTCTATTGGGGAGGTAAAATCTGCATTATCGGAAGTTGTCTGTGGTGTTCCACAGGCCTCCATTCTAGGTCTTTGTTGTTTTCATTATATATGCTACCGTTAGGTGACATTATCCACAGACATGGAGTGAACTTTCATTGCTATGCTGATGGATACCCAGCTATATTTGCCCCTAAAGCCAGGAATTTCTTCTGCCTGGGTGTTATTAGCTACTTGCCTTACAGACATCAAGCATTGGATGTCACAGAATTTTTAATGTTAAATTCAGATAAAACAGAGGTTATGCTAGTGGGCTCACAGAACCAACTAAAAGGAAATGGGGTAACCCCACATGAGCTTGACCCTTGCAGTCTCTCATCAATATTTAAAGTAGAAATTAAGAGTTTGGGGGTCATCTTTGATCCTGATCTCTCATTTGAGATTCATATTAGGGAAGTACTAAAGTATATTTTTAACTTAGACCAATATTTCTGTATCTGATACCGAGAGACTAATGCCTTTGTTTCATCTAGAATTGATTACGGTAATGCACTTTTTTTTAGGTGTCCCAAAATGTGTGGTATCCCGCTTGCAGCTTGTTCAGAATACCGCCGCTAGAATTCTGACTAAAACCAGGAAAAGTGAACCTATTGCCCCTGTTTTGGCCTCTTTACACTGGCTCCCTGTGCAGTATAGAATTGATTAAGATTTTGTTGTTAACTTACAAAGCCCTGAATGTATTAGCACCTAGTTATTTGCAGGAGTTACTGACTCTGTATCTTCCAAACCGCACTCTGAGATCACATGATGTGGGGCTGCTGGTTATTTCCAGTTCTTTCTGTAGAGCTCCTAAATTACAGGAATAATTTGATAATACTTCACTTGTCAGGGAAGATGGGACCGTTACAGTTTAAGGCTAAAATGCACTTTTATAAAATGGCTTTCTTATCTTAGTGGGTTTTAATGTAACTTTAAAATTGCTGCTTTTGTATTGTGTATACTGTTATTTAAGTGTTATTTAAATGGTCTGATTATGGCAGTTGTATGTGTAACAAACGTATTGTGGTTTGTTCTTTTTTTCTGCTATATACTGTACAGTGCTTTGCAATACTTTTGTATAAAAAGCGCTATTTAAATGCAATAAATAAAATAAATAAATAAATAAATACATATTTGTACTATTGTAAACACCAGTGATCAGTCCATCTACAGTGGTAGCCATGGGTATTATTTATTATTATTATTATTATTATTTATTTCTTAGCAGACACCCTTATCCAGGGCGACTTACAGTTGTAAACAAAAATACATTAAGGATCACAGTACAAGTAATACAATTAAGAGCAAGATAAATACAATGACTTTGGTTCTAGCAAGTACAAGTATGACAAAGTACGATTCAATAACGGAGCAGATAAGTGTCAGTGATAGTTACATCAGGATATAATTAAATACAAAATACTACAGATTAAATAACATTTGACAGATTACAGTACTCTAAAGTACAGGATTAAATGCAGTAAAACAGGGGGCAGATAAGAGCAAGTAAAGCGCATTTAAGGAAGAGTGATAAGTGTCCAGAGGGAAAAAAAGAGGAGTTCTACAGGTGCTATCTGAAGAGGCGAGTCTTGAGGAGGCGCCGGGAGGGGGTCAGTTACTGGGCAGTCCTGACATCTGTAGGAAGGTTATTCCACCACTGCGGGGCGAGGGTGGAGAAGGAGCGGGCTCTGGAGGCAGGGGAACGTAGAGGAGGTAGAGCCAGTCTTCTAGTGCAGGCGGAGTGGAGAGGTCGAGTGGGGGTGTAGGGAGAGACAGCATTTTTAATTTTGAAATGCCTACAGTAGGTTTACCAAAAACAACCTTGTCTTATTTATTTTTTAAAGGTATAGTAATAAATACTATATGAGCAACACACCAGCGAAATCCTCTTGGCTCAACGACAGTTTTTTTTTTTTGGTTCTTTCGAGAAAAAAATCATGACTGAACCTATTTAAAAGGTACTTTTAAGGAAAAATGGGTGAATGGTGTTGATTGGGATAATGCAACATTCTACTTGAAACAATTGAAGATACAACTGCTTGAATTTGTGCTGATTGCTGCTCTCCACAGAGGCAATCGTTACAAATGAAGCAGTTGTTTCTTCAATTGTTTCAACTGGAATGGCAATTTAGTGTAATCAGCACTAGGGGTCATCTCTCGCTTTCTGTGGAGAACTCAGTATGAGTAATTCATGCAACTCCAATATGTATTTTCTAAAGTCCAACATTTTTACAAATTCATATTAGCAGCAGTCCAATTGACTTTCTATTGTCCTTTTGATAACTGAACCATTTCATCATGACTCAGAATCTATTCTGAGTGAATTTGAATTCACTACTAGTGACAAAGTGATGATGACTTTCATGTAAACTATCTAAAACAACCGACTGTACATGTACAGTTTTGTGGCCTGTCATCTGCATCCCATCAAACCATCAAAACATGTTCATGGTAGACTGCTACCTGAAGGTTGATCCCTATATCACCCTAGCAGTCTGGATTTGAGTTACTGAAATGCAAGGTCCCAGGTGCATCTTTAGTAACAGAATTCACAATGGGTCCACATAAAAGTGTACTGTATTACAAAGTTAATGTATTTAAATATCATCAATCAAATGAAAAGGTCCTGTGCAATGGCAGGCCAGCAGCTGCAGAGCACTGAGAGTGACGGTGAGTGAGATGAGATCTACTGCTTCCCAGGCTTATAAGCGCTGCTATAAACTGCACCTTCCTCAGGGTCATCTAGTGCTCCTGATCCCTTGTGCCCTTTTCACTTGCCTTTTGTTTTTATTCCAAAATTAAAGCTATAATATTGGCTTTGGGCATTGCAGAGTCCTATTAACTTTGCATCTGCTGTCTGCGGAACACCTGCCACTGCTGGGCCTAAAGTATGGGAGTGCTACTATTTTTTGTTATTTAGGTTAAGTTTTTATTGGTCCCTGTGGAAGGGTGTGGGTATTCACTGACCCAGGAGACAGAAGTTATAGTCGAAACACTGCACCGGTGCTCAGTTTTATTTTGTTTAATCTTATGATTTGTACTGATTTCTTTTAGCCTGCAGAGGGCGCTGTTGTCCATGGTCTGGCTACCAACTATGGTATCCAGAACCTACGGGAATACCACGTCAGGGTACACAGTACAGTTCAGGTGCACTCGCAGGTGCTCAAAAATAATGAAAACGAAAAGGCAAAAAGAAAAAGGGAAAATAAAACACAGTAATGAAAACTACAAAATAAAGGTGCTGCACTTTGCAGCGTGATTTTCCCCAGTCACCGCTACCCATATGACTCGGGTCTCCGTCATACTCTTTGCTGTTCCTCAGTTAGGTTTTAAAACACTAACGGGGTCTGCCCAAGGATTCCCCACTTTCTCTCTATTTCTTTAGATTCTTTCCTTTAAGTTTCTTTGTGGAAGTTTTTCTCCCATCCGTCCACGGTCTTGCTGAGCAGCGTGACCGCTTGCTCGTTGTACAGGTCTAAAGGGGCAGAGCTGAGGAAACAACAAAGTATTAATTTATAGGACCAGCAATCTCCCCAAGACCCGCCTCCCAGCCACTCAGAGAGGGGGAAAGCCCACACACCCTTTTCCCCACCTCTCTGTGTCACTGCTATGACTGGCAGGCAGATCCCACGGGACTGCCGTCCTCTTCCTGCAGCATCGTGCCTACGTCAAAACGGCCAGTCCAGGTCTCCCCAGTTGCTCAAAATCTATTGTATTTGATTGGACTTATTTTTCACTATTTCAGGTCTATATAGTGCTTTTTGGTTACTTCTGATGACCAGCTACATATTTTAAAATTTTTACCAGTATTCATTTTTTGTTGCTGTGCCAAGTTCCATTCTTTCAAACAATTACCTGACATTTGACACCCGCAACCACAACTACACCTCCTTGGAAAATAGAATTGTAGACATCAGACAGAACAACAGACATATCTGCTTCATTTACATTTTTTGTCTGTTTATATAGTAAAATAAAGTGATATCGACAAAACCAGATATTCAAATAAATGTTTATGATTTTAAAAAAAATCAAACATTAAATAAAGCTCTGGAATTAATTTTAAAACAATATTTAAACATGTGTCTGGAAATGGAAAAGTATCATATTAGATCTGATTTAAGGCTTAAGGTCATATTTTGCAACTGTACCACTGTTTATATCATTAAGCTATCTAAAAATGTGGGCCCTAACCATGAACTTTACCCAAACCAGGATTTGAAATTACACACCCTAGTAATGCTACACAAATAAGGTATTTCTGACCATTTAGAATACAACGACCAAATAGAATAATATGTTAAATATATGGAATGCCACATTATTGTGTGTTGTGCAGTTCACCCCTATAACTGATTGTGGCAAAGTGGTGAGTGGATACAGGTGAGTGCAGTGCAGGTACGAATCACACGGACAATTACTAACAGGTGCAAGGGTGTTTATTGATAAATTACAATGTGCAGAGCCTTAAATGCAAATACCTGTAAATAATGCTGGAAGTGATTACAGCGACATGTATCACTTCGGTTTTTGTAAACTCCCACGGGTTTGACCCGCAACCAAAAAGTCCAGTTTTATCACCCACACAAAACACAGACACAGTTCCTACGGTGTGTGATTTAAGTGCTTGTGGTGAAAAGACAAGTACGTTGTGAAACAGGGAAGTGCTGGTGTCTGGATTTGTTGCTGGCCTGTGGCTGCAGCTCCGGATAGTGTTAGTAGTCTTAAAACGACACAAACAGAACAATGTTACAAGGCAGACTAACAAATACAACACTTACGGTTCTCACAATTACAGGGTTCCCTTTTGGTTCTTTCTCTAACCAGTCACAAAGGAACAGATCACGTACTCTACCCCCCTATTTCTATCCTTGCTCATGACCCCTAAGTTAACAAGTGCATCTGCTCCTCCAATCCTCAGATGCCATGTCGTTTACCGTCATGGTCATTGAGTTTGGATACCGTAGCTCCTTCCCTTTCCTAAATGACCGACTTTCACCTACCCTACGGAATAAATTGTTGTGCAATTTAATTAGGGGTACTCTGTTCCTCTTAGGCCGTGCCCTCACAGGTCGAGAAGGAGATCTAACACCAAGAATCATTCGATCTGTGTCACACTGATATATTTATTACAATGTTTTGCTAATAAAATAAAATGTTATTGGTATAAAGTTTAACTGGGTAAATAACACCCTGTTCACGCTTGTATTGGAACAATACTAGTAACGTTAGTTTAGGTTTAGAATATACCGACACGATACCACTTTCTGTCCTAACTCACTTTTCAACACCCGTACAAGACTGACACTGTTGCGATATACCTGTCCATATGTAAGCTGGTTTATACCAATGCACGTAGATGTTCTATTGCACAAGATACTCAAATACAAGTGTGAACAAGGCTTGAGATACTGCTACAAGGGATTCTTGGTGGCATGTTTCAGCTTAAGACCTTCCCCCCTAACTGAACTTCCTTCCAAGTCAATCAACTGAACTGCGTAGAACTTCCCAGTTACTTTGCAAAATTTACAGAGAAGGGGCAGATCATATTTAAATTAGTTTGGCTTCACCTTTCAAGGTACCCCTGCCCATATATTAGCTTGCAAAATTAAGCCATTTTAACCACAAAACCAATTGACTGCTGCACAATAAGATTACAGACCTTTAGCAGCCACGTGAAGGGGCAAGTAGCTGTCACTCCTCAAAATAACAAAGCTATTTTTTAAATGGAATACCAGAGAAAATATTATATTTTACTGCATACCGACAATATATATAATCAGAATACAATTCTCTGTGTAAAAAAGTGCCTCCTATTTTCTGTTCTGAATGCCCCTTTATGTAATCTCCATTTGTGACCCCTAGACCTTGTTTCTTTTTTCAGGTCAAAAAAGTCCTCTGGGTCGACATTGTCTATACCTTTTAGGATTTTGAATGTTTGAATCAGATCACCGCGTAGTCTTCTTTGTTCAAGACTGAATAGATTCAATTATTTTAGCCTGTCTGCATTTTAAACCCGGGATAATTCTGGTTGCTCTTCTTTGAACTCTTTCTAGAGCAGCAATATCCTTTTTGTAACGAGGTGACCAGAACTGAACACAATATTCTAGGTGAGGTCTTACTAATGCATTGTAGAGTTTTAACATTACTTCCCTTGATTTAAATTCAACACTTCTCACAATATATCCAAGCAAATCAAGGCATGCTTCCCCTCTAGTCGGTGCCTTGACAAATTGCGTTAGGAAGCAGTCATTTGTCATTTCCATTATTTATAATGGGTACATGCCTGGCAGGCTGGTTTATAATGGGTACATGCCTGGCAGGCTGGTTTATAATGGGTACATGCCTGGCAGGCTGGTTTATAATGGGTACATGCCTGGCAGGCTGGTTTATAATGGGCACATGCCTGGCAGGCTGGTTTATATTGGGTGTTTATATTGGGGACATGCCTGGCAGGCTGGTTTATAATGGGCACATGCCTGGCAGGCTGGTTTATATTGGGTGTTTATATTGGGCACATGCCTGGCAGGCTGGTTTATAAGGGGCACATGTCTGGCAGGCTGATTAAAAAAATTGTGATTGAAGAAAAAATTGCTGTAGCTTGCCATTGTCATAATTTCATTCTGATATTTTTTTCTCAGAGAAATGCCTCCCAGAAAGCATAAGTTGGTCACTGGTAAGTATTAATTATTGTTTGTGAATAAATAATTATATTTTTATCAAATTACTGAATAGTTTATGTAAAGAGCCACTATCGTAGTTTGTAGAAAATGTTATGTGGCCTAATGTTTTGGTATGACTACAGTAAAGTATCTGATTTTTTTTTTTCTAACAACTTATAACACTTTAAAATGTAAACCACAATAATATGTCTTCAATATGGCTGCTCATGGACAGCTCTTTGGTGCATACATTTTAAAGTGTTATAAGTTAGAAAAAAATAAATCAGATACGTTACTGATAGCACCGTGTAACAATTTTTTTTTTTTTTTTTTTGTTCCTGGGTAGTGAGTGTTATTTCCTAATTGCTTATGCCTCAAAAGTATAGAAAATGGCTATTATTCCCCACAAACTTTGCTTTTGTGACCAGGACAGTGATATTTTGAAATTTACCTATTTTCCAGAACATTCCAGATAGATTCAGTGCTGAGTAAACTTGGAGTAACTTCTAGAACTTTCTAGAACTTTCCAGTAATATAAATAGTAGTATAAATACAGGGGCCTTAAGCCCACCAGTTCAGTTTAGTTCCAGCTGCCTAAGTGGATACATATCTGCATTTTTCTGAGATGGCATCAAGGTCATAGGAGACTTCAAAATGGTGGCATTCCTGATGGGTCTCCAAGGCGGTTTTACCAAGTTTCCCTGCTATCTTTGCCTTTGGGACAGCAGGGACACCAAGGCACACTACCACAGGCGGGACTGGCCACAGCGGACCGAGTTCTCTGTGGGGAGGAACAACGTCAAGTGGGAGCCACTGGTGGACCCCCGGAAGGTGCTGCTGCCACCACTGCACATCAAATTGGGCCTTATGAAACAATTTGTCAGAGCTCTAGATAAGGAGTTGGCAGCCTTCAAGTACCTTCAAGACTTCTTCCCTAAGCTGTCTGAGGCAAAGGTCAAAGCCGGTGTCTTTGTCGGACCACAGATAAAGAAGATCCTGGAGTGCAATGAATTCCCCAAGAAGCTCACTAGTAAGGAGAAAGCGGCTTGGAACAGCTTTGTCGCAGTGGTTTGGGGCTTCCTGGGCAATCACAAGGCCGAAAACTATGTGGAGCTGGTTGAGACTCTGGTGAAGAACTACTGCACAATGGGCTGTAGGATGTCCCTCAAAGTCCATATCCTTGATGCTCATCTTGATAAATTCAAGGAGAACATGGGAGCGTACTCGGAGGAGCAAGGTGAGCGCTTCCACCAGGATATACTGGACTTTGAACGCCGCTACCAAGGACAGTATATTGAGAACATGACGGGAGACTACATTTGGGGGCTTATTCGTGAAAGTGATTTACAGTATAATCGTAAATCTCGAAAAACTACTCACTTCTAAATCTTTTGTAGTCATTTTTGTATTACTTTAGTATAAATACATGTTAATTTGGATTCATATGTTGTTTTTTTCTGACTTTATGTGAACGAAAAGACACAAATTCGCCCGTTTTCTCATTGGAAATAGGTAAATTTCAAAATATCACTGTCCTGGTCACAAAAGCAAAGTTTGTGGGGAATAATAGCCATTTTCTATACTTTTGAGGCATAAGCAATTAGGAAATAACACTTACTACCCAGGAACAAAAATTGTGTTACATAGTGTAGTCTTACTAACACATTAGGATGTGTGTCAGGATGTTAACAATGAAAGAGAACAAATCAGATACTTTACTGATGCAGGTGGACTAACACATTAGGCCATATACCAAGACATTAGACCATGTAACAACACATTAGACCATATACCAACATTTTCTACAACCTACGATAGTGGCTCTTTAAAGCATGTAACGTAGTGTTATTTACAAGTAAGGTGTTATTATTTTCCTTCAGTGAAAAATCATGCTGAAAAAGCTCATGCTACATCAGCAACCCCTGATGCTTCTTCAGAAAGCGACACTGCTTCTCCACTGCCACAGGCATGCCCTCCTTCCTCCAGCACAGTCGCAGTGTCACTTCAGCAGCCATCTGTATCACTGACTTTGACTCACCCAGCTGTAATACCCGACAGCATGGATACACCACAAGTATTTGATGAAGTTGAGAACCTTCTCCCTCTTTCTTTCAACAAGAGAAAGAAAAGGTAATATAACATAAATAAACAGATTAATGTGATAGTGGAACATTCCATAATTTGTTAAGTATTCTCAAGTTCATTCCAAAGGCTTAATGCAGAATTAAATTAATTCTGAATTAAGTAAATACCTTTTTATGGTTTAATTAAATTTACATTTGTGTATCAATTTTGCAATGTTGGCCATATTTTGTATTTTATTTTATTATAGTGTGAGCAGCCTTGTATTTAAAACCTAACAATCTAAGTATATGTTTCCATTCTAAGTTGTCTTGCATTTAGGCACCAGCTTAAGTCAAATGTAACATGCAAACAGTAAACATTATATTTATCATTAAATAAATCCATTATTTGTGAATATAGATGAATGTAATGTCAGTCTTATTGTACATTAAAAGTTGATTGTTACAATAATAGTAACACTTTTCTGTCTTAAGGAAAATCCTGCGATTTAGGTGTGGGCATCGGCAAGTTGTCAGTAAGGATGATTCCTTTTGACAGGATCGATCGCAAACAAACATGTTGCCATTGGAAAGCTTCAGGAATTTAAGTATGTTTCTTTACAGTTTTACACTAGTGATGAAAAATGCAGGTGTAGTTTAACCAAAACGTTAAATTACATCAAATCTGTAACAAAAATATACACTATGAATATGAAATATGAAATATAGAAAAGGTAAAAGCAAAATCAGACCAAAACATTTCCCATGTACAAAACAATAAAGTTAGAAAGAGGGATCAACCAGAGAAAGATATGATTGCAATCAGATGTGTGAAATTGTAAAAATAAATAAAAATAAAGTCAACTGAAGACTTAAACTATATATTTTACCTCTCCAGTTTTTTATGCATGGCACTCATTTTGTGGAAGCACAATTGTATCATATTAAATATATAAGGCAGGATTTGCACTCTGCCTTTACCCGCTATGCCACTTGTGAGCCCCAAATTATTATTTTTAAAGTGTAAAGGTACACATTAAAACTTCAAAATAGACTTGCAGATTTTCTCAGAATGATTTATTCTGCTGGGCGTCTCAATATTTTTTTTTTATTTACATACCGTTACAAGATAAAATGTTGTTAGGAGCTAAAAACAATCCTCATTAAATATTGGGTAAAATCAGTGTCTGAGGCTAAAAGCAACTTACATAAAACACCATGACTGGTTTATTGAGTATTGCAGTAAGAATTGTATTATTCATTCTTTTAAAGAATATATATATATATATATATATATATATATATATATATATATATATATATATATATATATATATATTTTTTTTTTTTTCTCAATGGCAGGGAAACCATCAAGAATACAACAGACCAAATTAAAGAAAGTGCTATGGACTTTGACATGGCTACTCATGGACTGGGCTTTGATGTTTACAGTTCTGTACTTCAAAAATGTGCTGATTCCCAGATAGAAAAACTGCAGAATGTGTAGTTTTAGATGGCACTGAAAATAAGGCATCCTTTGCATATATGTTCATTATTTTAAAAAAAGGGCTTGTTCAAAACATTAAGAACATTTCTAAGCAAAGAAAACCTAAAATAGCATTTTATGTAAGGCATTTTCTTTTCTTTTTTATTTGTATGTTTCACAGACATATACAACCTCTTAAATTATATTTAAAAATGTACCATAAAAATACATAAAGGTACTGTACAACATCTCATATCTATATTTTCTTGTTTTATTTGTTT